>NC_137033.1:29157619-29230119 GCF_032717465.1 Coenobita brevimanus | reverse complement strand
CGTTACCAATGGGGTGCTTCTGAAAAGCCTAGTATTCCGTCAGATGGCTCCACTGTAGCAGTAAACACATTCCCGCGCTGTTTAAAAAGCATAATTTTATTTGTTAAATATTTACACTGTTGTGTGAAATTGTGAATCATGGTAATGTCATATGCCGTAATATAAATAATACAAATAGAACACGTCTATATAACGTATCATGAATTGTTTATATTTATCATAAACTGAAATTAAAATATCACTGATGGCATATGATGGCAATCCGCCATTTCAGTGGTCCTATATTATTTAAAATCTGCTACATTTAGTGCAAGTTAGATTCTTAATACATAGTTTGTTCAGAGTGTAAAGTACGGCTAGTGGGTATCTTGACTCATCCAGTCTCTATGTGGGCAGAAATTTAATGTTGAGTAAATACTGGCATTCACCATCATAAATCATCCGGTCTGAGGAACCGTCCCAAAACCAAGATCGTTTACGCGTCATTCTTTGCCCGGTCTCACCGAGGGTAGACGACTGTGGAAGGTTAACGAGCCAAGACATCGCCTCCAAGTGATCCACAAGATTCACACGGAGTCAAGTTCAGTATTCACGATTATATATATATATATATATATATATATATACATATATATATATATATATATATGCAAACGTTAACAAGCCAAGACATTCTCCAAGTGATCCACAAGATTCACACGGAGTCAAGTTCAGTATTCACGATTTTATATATATATATATATATATATATATATATATATATATATATATATGCAAACGTGAGAACACATGACGAGTAAATACTACTGCATTCTCTTAAATGTCTACCCCCCAGTGAGACTGCATCCAGGTCAAGAGGACTGGTATGTGCACAAGCTACTGACTCAGTCAGTGGAAGATCTTACAAACATATGTGTGTGGACAGGTGGCCTGGAGACAGTTCTCACATGACCATACCATTAGGGACTTGCCAAGAGGGGGCAATGTGTGTGAGATATTGATGATAAGATGACCTTAAGGTATTTATTTGGTAGGCACTTGGTGAAATGTAAAAATTAAAATAACCACTAGTTCTCAACAGAAAAAGACAAAACTTCACTGTAACACTTTATTTACAAAAAGCTACAATGATACATATGAATATGACTCACTCATGGTGCAAGGAAGCTGCAGGGGAAGGTCTCTCTCTCAGCTCAACTATCAGGAACTCACATTACTGAACTATACTGTATGTGTTTGTGGGTGTGTCCATTTACGACAGTAATGTAACCAACATCGGGTACAGGGACATGAGAAATGGGCGTAGCTTAGTTAACAGCTAAAGAGGCAAGATGTGGGAATGAGATTCACACAAAGATATCGCTCAGTGAAACACACTGCCTGTACATAGTCACATATGAACCAATGACGAATGTTATGAATTTAGCTTGTTTCTACTCTGAGTGAATCCGTGACATTACACGCCATCAAAATAAAATTTTTCATGGAAACTTGACATCCCTCGTGAAAAAACTTAAACACGGGACTGTCTTGTGGTGCGCATGCGTGAAGCAAGCGAGCAAAATGTTGAATGCCAGTATTTACTCAACATTAAATTTCTGCCCACATAGAAACTGGATGAGTCTAGATACCCACTAGGCGTAATTTGAGTCTGAACAGACAATGTATTAAGAACCAAATTTGTACTAAATGTAGCAGAAATTAAATAATATAGGGTCACTGGAAGGACGGGTTGCCATCACATGCCATCAGTGATATTTTAATTTCCGTTGATGATAAATATAAACACTTCACGATACGTTATATATACGTGTTCTATTTGTATTATTTATATTTCGGTATATGACATTACCATGATCCACATTTTCACACAACAGTATAGATAATTAACAAAGAAAAATATGCTTTTTAAACAGTGCGGGGAATGTGTTTACTGCAACAGTGGAGCCATCTAGCGGAATACTAGCTTTGAAAGCACCCCATTCAGTTCATATTCCTCCAGTTTGTTTTCTGTATTTTTCTGACTATTTTCAGGGTGGTAAATTACCTTTTCCTGCTGAAAAATTTCCCACTTTTTATCATCACGTTCCTTAAGCCATAACATGATTGTCTTGATGTACTCAAAGGTGATTTTCGTCTCCCAACTTCCCAACTGGATGCTACGTTAGGTTAGGTTACCCTCGCGTCCAACACGGTAATATTGTCATGCACGGGTCCCGTGTTGGACCAAAAACGTGTTGGACTAACAATAGAGCTTATGGGGAAAAATCAATTATGTCAGCAACCCTAGGAAAAGTCACCCTAAATACCTACCATATACCTATACATATATTGGTACTACTGTATTTATAATAAATGGTACTGTGCTATGAATGATAACTAACCTTTTAGGATAATTTTGGTGGGCTTGTTGGGAATGGAAGATGGTATCCGAGGCTGTAGGTAGTCCTACTGGGTCCCCAGAGGATGGCTGCTGGCGTCACTAGCGGGTAATGGCTGCTGCTCCTCCTCAACCTCCCTCATAAATCCTTCAAAATCACACTCAAAATCACTATCCTCGTCCACATCCATGGAAGGTCCTGCTTCTGCCTGTCCTAGCACTCATCTCTCTTCCTTGTCTTGGTTTTTTATTATGGTCCTCACACTGGCTTCATTCACGTCGTAGGCCTTGGCAATGCCCACTTTCCTCTCCCCTTTCTTCTTCCTCTCGATGCTTTCTAGCTTGGTGGCCTGAGGGAGGTGCCGCCGCTTCTTGGGGTTCCCAGAAGGCTTCCTAGGCATCGTCAGTAGGGTAAAATGTAGTAGCAAGGGCAGAAAATGTAGAAAGAAAAAAGCACCTTCCAACGCAATTATGCGACTGAGTGGCGCTGTGGCGGGAGAAATTTAAACAAAACATCATGTGAGAGCAGAAGCGTTTTTCATTGGGTGACATCACCATCACGTCACGATAGCGGGCGGGGGAGGCTACTAGATCGGAAGTTTTTATTGGCTGTCAGCATCACGGAAACGTCCAGTATGACCGTGTTGGACCGGAGGTGATCGTGCTAGAGGCGAACTCTGTGGATTTCGCCCTCTTCTTGGAGCTTCATCCGTGTTATGCTAACGCACTTGTGTTACAGTTATTAAATCGTACTAATATTTTGCTGTCCGTGCTGGACGCGAATCCTGCTGGACAAACACGTGTTGGACACGAGGGTGCTGTATAAGGTATAGTTAAGCTAGGTTTGGCCAAGTTTAAACACTTGGGTTAGGACAGGCCCTAATTTCGCCGTAACCCTGATGTGTCAAACAAGTTGACAGCGGAATACAACTTAAAACGACGGGGGAAACAGATTTAGTATGAAACGTTTATTTACCTCCCAGAAATAATCCGACAAACATAAGACTATCAGGAAGAAGAACAAAGAATGTGAAATTGAATGCTCACTTACACGAGCAGAAGTATTTTGTGTGTGTGTGTGTGTGTGTGTGTGTGTGTGTTCTTACCTACCTAATTGTAGGTGTGTGTGTGATTAGCAAACATTTTCGTTCAGTTTCGTCTCCTAAAACTCAAGAGACGCGAGAAAGGACTTGATAGCCGTATGCTCAGTCGGTCCTAAATGTGTTGGGAAGCACGAAACCGAACAAAAAATGTGGAACTGAACACTAACAAGAACACATAGACGAAAGTATTTTTTTCTAATTAGCAAACATTTTCGTTCCATTTCGTCCCCTAAAACTGCGAAACCCATTATAAGTGTGGGGTGGAACTAAGTGAAGCATGAGAATGGATTGATAACAGTATGCTCAGTTAGTTGGAAGTGTTGGGAAGCATTAAATCGAACGAAGAATGTGGAACTGAACGCTACGATAACACATGGACGAAAGAGTAACTTTTCCTCTAATTAGCAAACATTTTCGTTCCATTTCGTTCCTTAAAACTGCAAAATCCATGATAATTGTGGGTAAGAACTAGATGAGGCATGAGAAAGGACTGATAACCGTATGCCCAGTTGGTCCAAAATGTGTTGGGAAGCATGAAATCAAACGATGAATGTGGAACTGAACTGTAACTTACGAGAACGCAAGGATATTTTTTTGTTTTTGTTTCTGATCAGCATACATTGTCGTTCCATTTTGTCCCCTAAAATTGCCGAAACCCATAAATTTCGTCAAACCGTTCGGCCTTGAGTTTGCCCAGAAAACATATTTCCATTCTGTATGCGTATTCATAAAAACCACCAGGAACCCTCAGCCAGGAACAACGCTTGCCCATTCGTTTCAAAACTAACCATAGGTTTTTCACGAAAATATGCCCACTGTGCTTCCCAGGCAAAATTTCAGCAACCTCACCTACTCTAACCTATCCCATCTCACTAGGGCTGTTTGGCTGAGGTGGCTGGCTGTGGTACTGAGATAAATACCCATACAGAATGGAAATATGCGCCCAGGAAATGTACCCAGAGGTTAGACGGTGACGTCATAGCGCGCGGCTTTCAAATTTCGTCCCCAGGCCAGCTGACTTCCCTTGTGAGCTCGAGTTTTTCCACGTGTTGACATGACTTGTCTCATTATGCTGACCGTGTTAGAACAAAAACATGTTACTCAACCACGTGTTACTTAAGGATTGAGTGTGTGTGTATATATATATATATATATTGTTACGGAACAGAGAAAACTGTCCCGCAAAGTTCCAGGTTCATAACAAAAGAGTTAGGTAAAATTACAAGTTAAAGTTTAATGCTCAAACTAACAACAAAATATCCAGGACTCATAAGGATAATGTAATGGCAAAAAACAGGTTAAATATATGGTTAACTGCAATAGCCTCTATTAACACGAAATTAGCAAGAGTAACTTTATCTAAGTCAGCCCTGATAAAATGAGAAAACCGGCAAATGCTCAGTGAATGCAAGATATATTATTACAGATACAAAATATTATTAATAATGGCTGACACCCAAAACACATGAATCACAAAAACCTCACTAGGCCTAAGAATTAACACCTTATGCTACACAGTACAAGAAAAAATGCAATAACAGTTATACTCAAATTACACAGCTGCTAGATGCTTGGAGACTTCCTGAGCACTCACAATAATAACAACTGTACAGGGGAGGACAGAGATGTGAACAAAATGAGGAGTAGATCTAAGTGGCAATTAATGCAGAGACTGAGCTCATTATATAGGGGCCGGCAGAGCTTGATACAACTTGTAAGAGGGACGCACAAATGAAGCCATAGGGGACAAAGAGTTGACAATCCTGCTCTGAACAACAGAAAGAACAACTTACTCTACTATAAGGGTAGAAGGGGGGAGTGAGGTAGAACACGCCAATGATCAAACATGCAGCATACTGTACGTTAGAATTACACAAAGGATGATGAAATCATAGGCTATGTAACAATATATATAAGTAATCCTTCCACTATCCGATGTACTAGAGCCAAAGGCATGTCCGGATAGTGATCCTGTCTGGATATTGGGCCCCAGCCTCCTGGACTTGTACTTATGAACCCTAACTCAGAAAAACACCTATACAACTCCCTCTGGACATGCATTGCACCTATTTAACACCCAAATCACACCAATAAGGAATGTAAAAGACTGAAATAAATGCAAAAGAACCATAAAATGAGGTTTTAGAGGGGAGTTTATACAATATTAAGCATTCTGGGTACTTACAATTCCCTGGCTCCTGGACTGGTTTGAACCGCCAGTTTGCAGTCCAGAGTTAATCCTCTGCACTCTAAATTCTAATTTCTTAACACTGCACAACACTGTAAATTCCTGTGTGTTCTAGTGGCGAGGTATTGCAGTTTATTCACTGTTTATTCACAAAAAACAAGTGTCACAAAGGACTTTGTGACATTTGGTAGCAGCGAAAGTACGGACCTCGTCTTCGAATCAACAGTGAATTTCTACAAAAGCAGGCGAACTCTACAAGATTAGCTTCAGTTCTACAGTGAATTCCTACAAAATACAGCCTACAATGCAAATAGCCTACAAGTCTACAAAACAACTCTATAATCTTCACGTAACTTCAAGCAGCAGCAAGAAGAATAAAAAAACAAAGCAAGAAGAGGAAACATTAAAGCAACAAGCAAACATACCCCTACCACTCTCTCCCGCCACCTCCATCGCTGACGCAGAGATCAAGACACGCAGCAAAACACCAGAGCCACATTTATAACGCGACTTACCTTTCTTCACCCAGCTTAAGCATCGCTACTCAGTATTTACCACAGCTACCAGTGTGGGAAGCCGACGTCACCATGTGCTGAGATGACATCACAATGCGAGTTTGCCACACCAAGCAACGTGTGACTGACACCAGGCACTTCTCACCCACTACTCATTACTCATTATTCACATAGCTCCTACTCATACTCATTTATTTCCACAGTATTGAGTTGGAAATTCGACGTTCTATGCCGAGGTTTGCCTGTGACAGCTGTTAACCACCACAAGCACCAGGCCATGGAATTTCCTGAGTAATATCGTTCATCAACACAGCACTAGAATTATCAAGAGATCTTCAATCAACCCTGCATTTTTCTTCCGAGATCGACTTTTGCATCAACACACCTCTACGATCTGTATCAAGTGGGTAAAATTATACTTACTCATTTCTTCTCGGTGCTAAAATTAGCTATATTCAACTTTTTTACTTATTTCCATATATACACTTATACACTCACTATCTATCATTTATTTCAACTTATTTACTCATCTATTTTGTTAGGACATAAATAAACAAAAGGCATATTTCATAACACCATATCTTAATGACAGGAATATTTTCACCACCACCCTCGTTAATACCAGATGACACACAATTACCCACAACAACAGACTCACAATTAGGAGAGCACCAGGGCAACACACCCCTTGTACAAACCTCACTACAAATTAAAGACCAAGAAATAAATATGGCAGTTTCAGATGATGAGTGGGAAACCTCCTGTGACGTAGCAAGTGAGGACTTTGTTGCTGACTTGCACACGTTTGCCAATACACTTAACAGGGTTCACCGGTCTGGTCGAATATATTCCACCATTCCCTCACACAACGATAAACAAGTCCAAGTTAAATTAACAGAGCAAACAGTGAAAATGAATCAAGAAACAAATATCGCGGATCTAACAACCACACCCCATGTATTCGTGTACCATGAAGATAAAACTGCCCCAAAATTCTCTGGCACAGAAAAAGATCGCCTTGTCATTTCATTAGTCAGTCAGTGCAAACAAATGTTCATCAAGCGCCACATACTAGATGAACAAGAGAAAATTGCTATTTTTTCATCTTGCATAAGCCAGGAAAGATGTCCAGCAAGCAATTTATTGCGATCGGACAAGCTCCATAAAGCTAGGACATATGATGAATTTAAAACTGAATTTTTGAAGAAATTTTCTGGAGGTATGAACTTCTTGCCAGGTATAATTCCTGAATTACATAAAATTGTAGATCTTGTAAGGGAGCACACTACAAACCATGTGCTCAGTGAAATAACTGCTGATGTCTCCACAATCAAAAGAACATTGTTAGTTACTTTGGAAAACTCAAATTGGATAACAGATGATGGAAAGATGTCCCCAGACCTCGTCGTGGACATCATTGGTTATGTAGCTGCCTTGTGTAAATTACCTGATAGGACCCTTAAGATCGCCAAGACGATCGCGTACACCCCAGGCATGTGCTTACTAGACTTAATAACGAGGTAGAGATGCGACCTGCAGTAAAGCAGGTATGGTCGACACACCCGCACATTCTAGTAGAATGAGAGTACCTGAGACAGTATCAGCTGTGAAAACATCTACACCGACCCCAAACAGAGAACAAAATCGATCGCGACCCGAAAGCAGGCAGAGCAAACAACCAAATGTGATGAGGGCTCGATCACAGACACCAGGCTACAGACAGTTTCATAAGTTTTCGTGCAGCCCGAGCAGGTCTCGCGCCATAAACAACACTACTTATGGGAAGTCACCTCGTAGGTCACAGTCAAGGGATAGGTCCATTCTATGTCATTATTGTGCAAAACCAGGACACACAAGGTATGAATGCTTTATCAAAGCAAAATAGGACAAACAAAACACACAAGGATTTGGTCCTTACTGTAGGCATCATAGATACCAAGGGCACTGGACCAGTGATTGCAAAACAGTAGAAAAAATTGTGTCTATGTTCAAATCGGGGGAAGACCAAGTCATGACAAAAAACGAACAAACGTAAAGAAAAACAAGTCTAAAATTCACATAGGAGGCATGTTGGGAAATGAGTGTATCTTGATACCAGCTGTATGTGAGGATCAAAACGTTTCCTTATTTTTAGATACAGGCTCTCCAGTGAACTTAATAACACATGAAGAAATAAATAGAATTCTTAAAAATAAGAAGAAAGTAACTTTTCTGGATGAAGCTGATTTAGATTTATACATGGTAGGTGGAAAACAAATTACAGTGAAAGGTATGATAAGATTAAATATCAGTTTCACAGAGACTACAAGACCATTCTCTGCATTTTTCTATATCGTTGAAAACTTAACCATTAAAGGTCATATGTTACTGGGCTTAAGAGCCATGAGAGCAGAGAACATAACTATACTCCCACAAATGAATGGAATAGACTTTGACAATGAATTCATAGAGGAAATACCTTCAGAGCCCTCACTGATTTGTAAAAGAGAGCCAAAAAGAATTGGTAATAATAAAGGCTTAAACAATCATACACAAACAGATGAGTGTATAGATCCACTCCTACCACCAGCCCCATCCTCCAGAATTAGTGACCCAGATAACAGTACTGATTTATCAATTTTTCCAGCCCATCTCACTAATGAATTAGTTATACCACCTAATTCCTTCATGAAAGTTACCATAAAGAGCAAATTACGGAATAGTACTGTTCTTGTCTTAGAAGAATTTATGTAAAGTAAAGGGATTGTCAGTAGAAAACGCATTATGTCATATGAACGACGAAGGGCAAACTCAGATATTCATAATTAATCACATGAATGGGGAAGTTCAGTTGAAAAAGGGGACTTGCATAGTTAATATTGAAAAATGTCCTGCCCCTGTGAAGGAAATAGTTATAGCTGGAGTGACAAGTGAGATAAAATCTACGGATAGAGAAAGAATAAGAGAGAATTTAATTCACTCAGGTGAATATGATGAAGAAAATGATTTGTTAACCCTGCTGGAAACACACAGGGACACTGTAGCATTACCCGGAGAACAATTAGGGTGTACTAACTTGAATAATCACATGATTAATGTGCACCCAGAAACACCACCAATTTTCGTACCAGCTTACCGCATACCACACTCCCAATGTACACTTGCAAATCAGTATGTCGATGAAATGTTAAAACTTGGAATTATTGAGCCTTCAGTCTCCCCGTGGAATGCCCCATTATTCTTCGTGCCCAAACGAAATGGAGAAATGCGTGCTGTAGTAGATTACCGTAAACTAAATAATCACACAATCCTAGACAGATTTCCCATGCCATTGCTAAGCGACGTTCTACAGAATATTGGTCCTGAGAATAACAAATTCTCAACCATCAATCTCCTAAACGGCTATTATCAGATACCGGTTTCAGAGGAGTCACGTAAATACACTGCCTTTTCCACAAACAGAAGCCATTATCAATATACAAGAATGCCAATGAGACTGAGGACAGCCCCAGGCACATTCCAGCGTCTTATGAATTACGTAGTGTCCGGAATTTTAGGACAAGGAATATTTGTTTATCTTGACGATATTATAATTGCAACGAAGAATATTAAGGATCATCTCAGGAAATTAGACTTACTCTTACAAAAGCTTAGTGATGCTGGTTTAAAAATTAAACTTTCTAAATGCAAATTTTGCTTTAAGGAAATAAATTTCTTAGGCCACAAATTAAGTTCTAATGGTATTCACACCACTGATGACAAAATACAGGCAGTGAGAGATTTTCCTGAACCCACTACAACTGACGAAGTTAGACAATTTTTAGGTCTGGCTGGGTACTATAGGTCATTCGTACCACAGTTCTCTCATATAGCCTTTCCTCTATTCCAACTACTCAAAAAGATGCTGTATTCCAATGGGAAGAAGAACAAAAAAGGGCATTTAACAATCTACAAATTAAACTAACCAATGCACCTTGTTTAGCATATCCAGATTACACAAAATCATTTCTTATTTGTACAGACGCATCAGTTAAAGGATTAGGGGCTGTACTGATGCAGGAAGATAAAAGAGAAAAAAAATCAACCAATTGCATTTGCCAGCAGACAAACAAGAGGTGCAGAGAAAAATTATTGCACTAAAGACTTAGAGGCACTTGCAGTGGTTTTTGCATTACAAAAGTTTCGAGATTTGGTATATGGTTACGAAATCCACTTATTCACCGACCATAAACCACTGGTGGGTATGTTTAAAGAAAAACTCCTTTCTGGGAGGAGAGCAAGATGGAAATGTACAGTTGAAAACTACAATGTACAAATTCATTATATACAAGGTAAATTGAACATAGTAGCTGACGCATTATCTAGGAACCCGAACACAACTCAGGTCGTGGCATTAGATCTCAAAGGAGATATCCCAAACCACAATGATATCGCAAAGGCACAAAGACTTGACCCAATATGGTCTAAAGTTATATACAAGTTAGAAAGTGGAGATGACATACAATTACCCAAACTGCATGTCCCACTCGAACAATTCACAATGGTCAATAATACATTATACAAGATTAACTCTAAACAACCAAAACGCCAAAGAAATACTAACCAGTTGGTAGTACCTAATGACATGATACCCCAAGTATTATGAACGATACACGACAGCCCACATGCAGGACATCCTGGAAAGGATAAGACATTCAACCAAGCCCAGCTGTTATATTACTGGCCTTCATTACGAACAGATATAAACAATCATATAGACAGATGCGAATCATGTGCGAAACACAAAGGATACCCAATCACACCTGCACCGATGGGTAATTACCCTGTACCACATCAACCATGGGACGTTGTCGCTGTTGATTTACTCAAGATGCCATTATCATGCAATAAAAACCTATACTTATTCGTAGCAACGGATCATTTTTCCCGTTATGTCATTTTATCTCCAATTAAAGATAAGACAGCAGAGACAGTAGCAAAGGCAATAACAGATAATGTAATATGTCGCTTTAATACCCCAAAGGTACTAATAAGTGATAATGGAGGAGAATTTAATTCTGAAATCTTACAAGAAATATGTAAACAATACAACATCAAAAAGGTTAACGTTTTAGCCTATCACCCAGCATCGAATGGGTTGGTAGAGAGACAAAATAAAAAAGTATTAGATGTGCTACGACACATTCTCAGTGAAAATTATGCAAGCTGGGATGATTGGATTCCCAGAGTAGAAGCCTCAATTAATGGATCTATAAATAAATCCATAGGTGACACACCACATTTCATTATATATGGAACAGATAAAAAACTACCATATTAGCTCCTAGAAGGTGACAGTATGGCCATATACAATTACGATGATTACTCTAAACTCCGTTTACGTGAATTCCAGGACATACACAAAAGAGTCAAAAAACAATTAACAATGTCCAAGGAAGAAATGATGGAGGCATTTAGCAAGAAGGCAAGAGATTCACCTATCAGCTTAGGAGACATTGTTTATGGTATCACTCATACGAGAGACAATAAATTATCCCCAAAATTTGAGGGCCCATACCGAGTAATTAACATAAAAGCAAACAAAGTTTTAATTAAGTCACTGGCAAGTGGCGAAGAGAGACAAGTTCATATTGACCATTTAAAACGAGTTTCAAGGGAATTATCCAATAATTATTCAGCATCGGATACAACCGAACAGGCGAACGTACCTCATGAAACCAAGCAAGAAAAGAACAATGATTACAAAAAGAAATTAAGGTCATATACCAAACAATCGAACATAGGTGCAACTGTTCCAATAAAATCTACAGTACATCATTTACGAGAATTAAATATCGATTTAAACTCCTTCTATAAATGAAATAACAATCAACCGTAACGCACATCATCACTATCATCGACCACAACATGACCATATTAGGAAATTAATAGGTTTTTTTTTTCGGTAGGTTACGATGAAGGAACTTATGCTATGGATTCTCCTCTACATAGCAAGAGGATATGCGCACTTAGACCCCCAACATATAGTACGACAAGGATGCCTCATAGCTCCAACGGCCACGACTACAATCGTTAAGGACGTCATGAGTACTGAAATAAGTCTAGATTACTTGTATGAATTACCTACTTATCTAGACAGTCTTGCGAAGCCTATGCGAACTCTGGACTTCATGATAGGAAATTATGTTTCACAAGCACATAACACAAAGGAAGTGAATGAAATGGTAAAGTTAGCGAAATGGAAACTAGAACAGGCAAAGTCAACTATGCTCATCATGATCCAAGATCTCCCATCTTATGGAACGGAGGTACTGAGCGACAGGAACATCACACCTACTCGCCAAAAGCAGGGTTTGTTCGACCTGGGTGGCGCAGTTCTTGGGAACATCTTTAGATTGGCTACAGAGGATGACCTTAAAGAAATAAACAACAAATTTAATAAAATAGCTCAGATACTAACATACCAAGATAAATTCATCACAGGACAGAACTCAGCAATGAAGACAATTGTGAAAAATCTGAAAAAGGCAGAAAACATAGCTCTCGAGAGTGTAGATAAAATAAATGAAATGGAAGGAAACATTACACTTTTCCAACATTTCTCCATCATCACAGAACATATTGACACGATTCTACTACAATTAGACAACACTAGAGATCGTTTCAGGGCACTTATGCAAGGAATTTCGAATGCTGATGATGGCAAGATCACAATTGACTTACTCCCAGTTCATGAGCTACGTCAGATAATTAGTCAAGGCATACATAAACATAAATTGAAGCCGTTGTTCCGCAGTAGGAAATTCATGCAATATTATCCATATTTAAAAGCAACACTAACACCAACATCAGCAGTAGTTCATGTACCATTCATAACTGAAGACCTGTTCACAGTATACCAAATACATCCCTTCCCCTATAAAAATAACAACACTTTGGTCATCATCAACATCAACACAGACACCGAACTAATCATGGTCTCCAAGAGATGGGACACTGTCACTTTCGCAAGTGAATCAACGATTGAACGAAAGTGCCGCACATCCTTACATGCTGTTCATCTTTGTCCTGCGTACATTTTCACATTTCAGCCTACTGATACAGTCCCTTGTGAAATGGCTATCATCAGAAATGACAATATTCATAATCATTGCAACTTCACTTTTGCTCCAGATAAACTTGTACACCATCAATGCATCGGACACTCACAGTTTTTTTATTTCACTCATAACACATCAGTTTACATAGTCTGTCCAGATATACCACCATCTCATACTTCAGCCTCAGGATTATACATAGCACCAGACTACTGTGCGGTATTTACACCAGCCATGTCTACTTTATCCACCATCAATCACTACGCCATTCTCAATCATACACACAAACATTTCCACCCACTGCCTGATATGGACTTAAACATGAGCACAAGTATTAAGTTGACTTTACCTAAGTTTGAAACTATGCAGCTGATCAATGAAACAATGAAGCCCTGGGAAGATTTGAGTATGTTCAACCCATATTATGTGTATAGCCCAGCACCTACTGTCTTTATAATCTTCTGCATTGTATTTGCAGTACTGGTGTTCGCAATGCACAGAATGCATGCAAGAATTTCAAATTTGGAGTCAGTATTTAGTGGGGGGAGAGTTAACATCGAAGTTAACCCCCCTGAATGAAGTGTACATATTTTGTATATAGTATTAATTATATATATATATATATATATATATATATATATATATAAAATACAAAGAAGAATGACCCATGATATAGAAGTATGGCATACCAGTACCATTATCTTTAAATGAAATATTAATAACTCTTACCATAATCTTAATTTTAAACTTTTTTTTTTTCTTGCATGTATACATTTCACTACAATAACCCAAGTACATACTGTATTACAGTTAAATAGTTTACTTTTAATGCATTTATTCAAATATGTATAAAACTTGTTTAAAATGTAATATTACTGGATCATTGCAATTTACTATGAATATTATATGTATACAATATTATAATCAATATTATGTACTAATAGATTAGCATATGTCAATGATAATTGCTGTCGGAGGACCTTCAGCGGCGTGGCCGAGCAATGTTATGAGTCCATATTATACAGTGCTCGTCAGAAGTATAGAGCGCCCTGCGTCCCTCCTGAGAAACAAACCTTTCAACATTGAAAAAACATATAAATAATGCATTTTATTTACCTTTAGTGCTTCGTAGGGTAGCCTTTACGTTTCTTCACGGACCTGAGACGTCTTGGAAGTGAAAGGGCGAGGCTCCTGAGGTGCTGGAGGGGTATTTTGTCCCAGGAGTCACGAATGGCGGCTTCCAACTTAGGCAGAGAGCTCACGTCTTTCCCTTGGAGACTCTTCTTTACGAGGTACCAGAGGTTTTCAATGGGGTTGAGGTCTGGGCTATTTCCTGGCCAGTCTGTCATGAATGATACCTCGCAGTCACGAAGCCAATTGGTGACTGATTTGGCCTTGTGAGCAGGTGCACCGTCCTGCTGAAACACTCGTGCACCTGTTAGCTCGAAGGAGTCTGGTAAATGATCACACAGAAGCTCCAGGTAAACATCCTGATTCACTCTGATGTTCTTGGGAAGTACAACAAGCTTCCCCAAACCCTTCCCTGAGAAACAACCCCATACCATGAGTGAATCAGGATGTTTAACTGTGCTTTCTACATACCGTGGGTCAAGTGGGTCACTACCTTTGCGTCGATACACACGTGCTCCTCTGTTACAGGTAACACTAAACGTTGCCTCATCAGACCACAACACTGACAACCATTGCTCCTCACCCCAGGTTAGATATTTATTAGCAAAGGAAAGCCTACGAATTCTCTGGCTCTTGGTGAGAAGAGGCTTTTTCACAGGCCTGTGACTTGTGTAACCAAGCTCATGCACCCTACGAGACACTGTTCTCACTGACACCTCACCAAACACTTCTGGGTTGCTCTCCTTAATTTTCCTTGCACTCACACGAGGATTAAACTCCACTGCACGTTTTAAAACATTAACAGACCTTGGGGAAGTTTTCCTAGGCCTACCAGACCGCGGTTTCTTTGTGGGAACTGCACCACTGTTTTCCTCCCGAAACCGCGCACACCAACGACGCACTGTCGATCGTGCCACACCAACCAATTCACTAATTTCCTTTGTCTGGTGGCCTGCCTCCTTTAGAGCAATGATCTGGGATATGATTTCACTCGATAGTTCATGGGTAGGTGCCATAACAAAGTTGTGAAGGCCAGAAAACTGCGGGACACTCGGTAAAAAATGGCGCAATTTCAGAGGGACACTCGGCGGAGTTCCTCTCTCTCAGGCAGCCCGTGGGCGACTGAGGCGGGAACCAACCAGCGCGTCGGAAGGCCCCAGGCTACCGTGACGTCATGCTCGGAGCTCAAACTTGTGGCTCAATTCTTACCCCCCAGAATGGGGTGATTCTTTTGGGCCATAAGTATTGCGCGCCTGGCGGACAACGCTGAATACTTCTGACGAGCACTGTAATTACAAATCATAATAGAGAGATAGATAAATAGATAGATAGACAGCTCCATGTGAGCCTGGGAAAGGGAAATGATCTTGCAAGTTAACTGAGGAAATGCTGATGACAGATTAGGAAGTAGCAATGTCAGGAGATGATGTAGGTAGTGTGTCAGCGAGGTAGCAGGGGAACAAAGCTTAGTGACATACACACATACTCACACACAGGTTTCTGGAACTTTCTAACCACAGTGTAACACACATGACACGACCCCTGTTTCACCAGAATTTAAGAAAGAGAGCTCAGAAGGAGGCTAGCGATTGAACTGACAGGTAGTGGAGAGAGTGAACAAGAAAAGAGGGGCTCAACTAGACTTACTTATTATACTGTCTCTGTAAGACATACCCTGCTCAACTTAGATTTCTCTGAAGATAATAAATGAAGATCAACTCCTTGTATTCATCTTTAATTCCTACTACAAGAAATCGAGTGAGAACTAAACCACAAAACTTCTCTACAAGTAACTACAAAGTCCTTTGTGACACAAGCACCTGTGGCTTGCACTGCTATAAGCATCTGCTCTTGATCGGAGTTAGGCTGTGACTGTTGATGATGGCGGGGTAACAAGAGTTGCCAGATCGCAACGGCCACATTACCAATCTCCTCAACTTTCATTACCAAATTCATAAAGCTAGCACTGATTCTTCACTAATTATGTATACAAGTGGAAATACATGTAATCACTCTCCTTATAATTAACACCATGTTGATTATTTTCACGCTATGTAGGGTACCAGATTAATCAGAGAGAGCAAACAATCCACCATCTCCATCGTGTGTACCCTCATACATGTGAAAAATCCATTTGGTAATGCATTATTCTGATTCATTACCAAACGAATTTTTCATTACCAAATTGGCCCAAATTGGTAATGAAAAATACCAAATGGCAACCCTGACAGGGGAGGGGGGAGGAAGGAAGGGGTGAAGGGACCATGGTGTAACAGCTGTTCGGCGCCACGCGGCAATTTCAAATTCTATCTATCTATCTATAGCCCGACGCCCTAATCCCGCAAAGGGTGGCTGCAGACAAAACGCCTCCAAGTCGCTCTGTCACCCACCATTTGACTACCCTCCCCCCAACTCACCCCCCCCTCCCTCATATACCTCTCAACTCCATCCCTCCACCTCATCCTCGGTCTACCTCTCCCTCTCCCTCCCTCCACCTCACCTACATACACCCTCTTAGTCAGTCTTTCGTTCTCCATTCTCTTCCCATGTCCAAACCACCTCAGTGTATTTCTCCTAATCTTCTCAACCACATCCACAGCCACCCCACAGCGTTCCTTCACTTCTTCATTCGTTAACCTGTCCCTCCACATGCTCCTCTCAAGTAACTCATTTCCACTGCTCTCACTCTTGACTTGTTCCCCTCTTGCAAGGTCCATGCCTCGCTTCCATATGTCAGAGTAGAGATCACAATACTATCATGCAGTGACTTCTTAACTTGCATACTCACCTCTCTATTTCTCATTACTGCTTTCAGTGTACCAACAACCTTCCTTCCCTGCTGTACCCTTTCACGCACTTCATCCCCCAAAGTTCCATCCTTACTCATCACACTACCCAAGTACTTGAATGCACTCACATTCTCCATATCCTCACCATCCAACCTCACTGCACACTCTGTGACTTCATTCCTCTCAAACACCATAACTTTACTTTTGTTTACATTAACTTTCAGCCTCCTCCTCCTACACACTGTCCCAAATTCATTCACCAAACCTTGCAACTCCCATTCATCTTCACTCAACAGTACTGTATCATCAGCAAACAGCAACACCGGAAGCTTCCAAATCTCACCCTCATTCATTAGAGCCACCCCCACATCCACTGCCCTACCCTGCACCTCCTTTACAACCCCATCCATGTATATATTAAACAGCCATGGAGACATCACACAACCCTGTTTCAGTCCCACATTGAGATCAAAGAACTCACTCAGCTCACCATCCACTCGCACCGGGTGGGAAAAAAAAAAAAAAAAGTCAGATTTTTTTTTTTTTTTTTTTTTTTTGCAGTTTTGGGCCCATTTTGGGAATATTGGATCCCGGGACGATTATGTCCGGTTAGTGGGGATGTTCGGGTTTTGGGGCATTCGGATATTAGAGGGATTACTGATATATATAGCCCGACGCCCTAATCCTGCAATGGGTGGCTGCAGACAAAACGCCTCCAAGTCACTCTGTCACCCACCATTTGACTACCCTCCCCCCAACTCACCCCCCCTCCCTCATATACCTCTCAACTCCATCCCTCCACCTCATCCTCGGTCTACCCCTCCCTCCACCTCGCCTACATACACCCGATAGAGCCAGGATTCCGGGGGCTTGAATAATGAGTGAATGAAAGCTTGACCCATTGGATTGGGCAAATTTGGTATGTCTGGACATTGCTACTTCTCACCCTGCCCTTGGGTGGGAAAGGAGGTCCAGATGATGATGATGATATAGTGTGTATATATATATATATATATATATATATATATATATATATATATATATCATCATCATCATCATCATCATCATCATCCAATCCTACGTTGCCCCATGATGAGCATAGAAGCCCGGGGCTAGGCAAGTTGGTCCTGACATTTACGATGAGAATGACCAGCCTCACTCATCCCTGAGTGACATTATGTGATCAATAAACCCCAGCCACCCCTTGGATATGAACCTTCACTGGCTCAATCCAATTGGAGCACTGCAATTACCCACTAAACCACCAGGCACCAATATTGGTTATATGGTTACCACCCAGTATAGTAAATGGTTTCCTGGTGTACAGGAAACCATGTGGCTTGTCACTCAGTGTAGAGTCAACCACAGGCAGAAGGAAGAGGAAAGAATGAAGGAAACACAGAAGAGGGAGTGTAAAGTCACCGGAGGCAGAAGGACGATGAAAGAATAAAGACAGATGAGGATGGAAGGAAAGAAAAATGGAGAGGAAAGGGGAGACACCCGACAGCAGCACTACATTGAGTGAGTGGATGGTGAGTACTATAAATAACTTGTACACACAGCAAAAAAACTATCGTTACAGGGGGGTCCGATGTGTTTCATACTGAACAACCTGGCTCTCTTGC
The DNA here is from genome assembly GCF_032717465.1 of Coenobita brevimanus. Taxonomy (NCBI): domain Eukaryota; kingdom Metazoa; phylum Arthropoda; class Malacostraca; order Decapoda; family Coenobitidae; genus Coenobita; species Coenobita brevimanus. The sequence goes on along the minus strand of NC_137033.1, from coordinate 29,211,312 downwards.
TAGGGTTGGTAAGCCTGACAGTGGGTGAGTTGCCAAATAGGACGAGGTAGAAATATGCATGGGAGAAGCAAAGGATATAGCTTATAATAAATATGCAACAAACACACGCAGGGATACCAATGGAGGAGGCTGTTACCAAAAACCTTCATTCGTGTGTCATTTTATATCGCGCAGGTGTAACGATAGTTTTTTTGTTGTGTGTACATACTTTACAGTTTCTGCATATAGAAGTTGGTGGAAAATTGGTTAACACATTCACTTGGAAACGGGAGAACCCTAGACTGATTTTTGGACAGTCTGTTTTCCCCTTGTACCCTGTTCATTCAACTGTATCCTACAACAGGGGAACTGGATGTAACTTTGACTACTAAGGTTGTACTGCAGGGAAATAGTGAGACAGCAAAACATTGATTCTCTGCTCTAATGTCTCTTACAGTTATCAAGCATAAACCTATGCTGTCTTCATTCTCCTTCCCAACAGTTTGAAACACTATGAGGCACCTCTAACCTATGTACGGTACACTATTTCATGTGTAGGCCAACCATGTTCATGGAAAAAGAGTTAATCCTTCCAAGATCCTTGACTCTGCTTTTATATTCTGGTTAATAACAAGCTATTTCATTCAGCTAAGGGTTAGCAGTGGCAGCCTGAATGTGTTAATACTGTCTCTGTAATGACTGACACACCAGATGGTTTTACACAGTAGAAAGTGAGTCATAGGAGTCTATCTATCCACCTATCTATTGCCAGATGCCTTAATCCCATACGGAGTAGCCACAAACAAATCACCTCCATGTCACCCTGTCCCCCGCCATTTCATTGACCTGCTCCCAGTTCACCCCCCCCCCTCCCTTCTGACACCTCTAGACTCCATCACTCCATCTCGTCCTTGGCCTCCCCCTCCCTCTCTCCCCCTCCACCTCACTCTCATACATTCTCCTCATCAGTGTCTCACTCTCCATCCTCTCCACATGGTTAAACCACCTCAGTGTGTTTCTCCTGACGCTTCCTGTCACATCCACATCCATTCCACACATACAGTAGGAGTCTACAGGTGTTAGGATTGTAATTCATTGTTTTGGGGTTCTTCATCATACGCTTCCTGTCACATCCACATCCATTCCACACATACAGTAGGAGTCTACAGGTGTTTAATAGGATTGTAATTCATTGACTTGGGGTTCTTCATCATACATTTATTTTGATTACAACAATGTGATATTCAGTTGTATGTCACGGATACAAACTCTTCCTATATTAAAAAAATAAAAACAATACACAAAATATTATTAACCTATTTGCATTCACCCCATAACTATATGCAGTGGGGTATTTACATGCATGTTTATACCTTCTGGTGAACATTTTTGTCTTCGGCAGTTTCCCTCCTCAAACCTAGCTTTATTGGCATAGACCAAACATCTGTGACTTTATAAATATTTGCTGTGTGATATATACTGTATACAGTATATTCAAAACGATTCAAAAGAGCATTGAGACTATGGATTACCTTATGCACTGTGAATAAAGAAAACATTATATAAATATTTTCTCACTCTATAGGTCGAAACTGCTTGCAGTCAGCACAATTTAAGCAAAATGTGGCTCTGGATTTTCAGATGCAGAAGCACTTCTAGCAGTGACCCTGTCCGACTGTTTTTCACTAACGATTTTCGGAAACAGTACTTCAAGCTCGGAAATTTTATAGACTTTATCAAAGCCATAAATCACATCACACCAACCACAACATAATGTACTGCTCCTTCTCACCACAGTACACCGCAGAACATCATTATACCACACCAAACCAAACCACTTGGCTTTAACGGATGAGCCTTATGCTCCCTTACCTAACACTTTTTGTTCTTTTGATCTGACCAGCTCGTAAATAATTCAGAGGTTTACAAAAATCCTGCAAAGAATTATAACTAAGCCGACAGTTTCATCCGTGTCTCCTGTGACTCCTGGAATAGTCCAGCAGAAATGTGGTTGAACGTCCTTTCGTGGTCTGGATGATGTTTTTGTTGATTCTGGTACTCTGGCATGTCCTGAACAGGTATCCACCGAGTGCCTTCTGGCACCCTTGGGGAAAAATTTTTACACGCCAAAAACAAAATGGCCTCTATACACCACAGTTGCAAAAGATAAAAGCTCCATAACCTTGTTAATATTCAACACAGAAAGGTGCTCTTGGTGTCTACACCCATGTTTTCCAGGTCAAAGAATCCATTTATGCCCACTACATGTGCATATTTATATTAATTCCCATCATACTCCCATTAATTTACGATATTTCCACCTAAACATAATATTTTTTTCTTTTAAAACATAAACTTTATTAAAGTATTGAGCTCTTCCTTTACTTTTATTAACAACATATCGGTAGGCTTAGAACAACTTAGCATTTACTATACATCTGTATCAAATGTCTTATAGAACTCAGATGGGCCTGTCAATACCAATAAACAAATGATTAATTTCAATAAGCATAAATCACTCTCAAATATAGCACATCAATGGTACATCACTATACTCAGTTTTTTTTTTTTTTTTTTTATCAAGGCGAAGATGCACTTGAAAGATTGGTGATTATTGGCTGAATGCAACATTACTTCATAATTTAACATTATTAACTGACAACAAATATCTGAGAGGGAAATTTGGGTTTGTAAATATTTTTTGGACATGTTGCATTCAGCCAATCATCATCAACCTGTCAAGTGCATCTTCGCCTCAATAAAAAAAATGGAGTATAGTTTGCAAATCATAACAATTGGCCTCTCATTGATGGATGAAATATTTAACATTCATTGGACAACCATTACATTTGATAGCAACACAGATACAAAACATATTAGCAATACTATAGATCACAAATGAACCTGTCAATACAAATTAACAAATGGCTGATTTCAATAAACATAAGTCACTCTTTAATAACATACATTGATATTAAACGTTTGTCTCGCATTCATAAATGATCAGAACTTTCATTTCATTAGTATCATTCAGATAATCATAATCCATCTTTTAACTATTGATGCCGCATGAGCTGCTGATTTTTATACTTCGTCACATGAACATGTTATGCCAAACTCTGCGCACTGTTCTATGAGTGATTTGTCCCTCAGGAGAGTTCCAAGAGTTATCTGCAATGTAGTTGGCCTGTTGGTGAGAACACTTGTAATGATGTTTCCTATCAGAAGAGCTGTGTTTGTTTTATCAAGTTTGGGTGACCACTCAGACCGCAACTTCAGCATTTTCCTGAGATAGCCGAATTTGATAGGAATCTCGGTCGGTTGCCTTATCACAACGTTCTCTCTTTATTGTTTTGGCCACCGCTGTCACGTCAACCTCATCACAAGCATCAGTAAGTTTTAGACGAGGAGCTTCACTTTGGAAGACAAATATGCTGGCCACTCCTTCACCCGACAGTTTTAGCAGATCAGCACCAAAATAATCCATTACATTACCGATGAGCTTCTCACGTGAGAGTTTAGTACCTACATGATCAGTGTAGGCATCTTGGATTTCAACAGAGTTCCATATATGTGACTTGGTACTAGCTATGTGGTGAATCAGTGCGTCAAAGGCCGGATCATCTTGTAGAGGGACATTGGATGAAGTTCCAGCAGTTGCTTGGGCATTTCTATGACTCATGAAAACTGTATAGCAGTCATCATGATATTGGGCATCTGCTGCATGCAAATCTGAGAGTGCCCCATGTAGTCTGACTCTAACATCGTTGGCCACATCATCATTATGCATATCACAGGTGAGTAGAATTTTCTGCTTCAAGATGCCTGCTGTTCGACACTGGACAACTTTTCTCCATCTATCTGGATGCCGGGGATCTACTGGTAGGCATTTCTCACAGCAAAATACACAATGTTCCTTGAAGTTAAAGACTGCTGTGCCCAATCTACACGATCTTTTTGGAGGATTCGCTGAGTCTGGTATAAGAATGTCATTACTCTGCTTCGAGAGGTATCTTTTGAGATGATGCCCTGAAGTGTAGGTAGATACACAACTTTTGCAACATGTGATAGAATAAAGTCCATGCAGTTTATCTATAACCCCATCACCACGTCTGATACTACAGTTTCTAACAGTTTCTACTCTAGCAGCACCACAGCTAATGAGGTTAGGGGAAGTGTTTGAGCAATTGAAGAAGCACCTGTCACCCATGACTGATCATGCTAGCCTAGTGTACCTGTTAGGAGAAAAGGGTTGAATGTCAGTTAACCACCACCCATACACATGCAAAATTTAGCACAATCATTAGCATTTCTGATAATATTGTACCTAGTGTAACTGTTAGAAGAAAAGGGCTCTATGTTAGCTAACTGCCACCCATTCATATGCAAAATTTAGCACAGTTATTTGTGTTTTCAATAATATCATGCCTACTGTACCTATTAGAAAAGGGTTTAACGTTAGCTAACTGCCGCCCATTCACATGCACAGTTTAGCGCAATTATTAGTGTTTTCGATAATGTCATGTCTAGTGTGACAAACAAAAATCTGATGCCATTAATGGATTCTTTGACCTGGAAAACATGGCTAGACACCAAGGTCACCTTTCTATGTTGAATATTAACAAAGTTATGGAGCTTTTATCTTTCGCGACTATGGTGTATGGCGGCCATTTTGTTTTTGGCTCGTAAAAATTTTTCCCCAAGGGTGCCAGAGGGCACACGGTGAAATCCAGTTCAGGACATGCCAGAGTACCGGAATCAACAGAAAAACATCACCCGTACCACGAAAGGAGGTTCACCCCCAAAATGCCTTTTGGCCACTGGACTATAAGAGGTAGGGAGTTGCTGTGTTACTGCTGTGTCATTATGATGCTACAATATGACCCGAATTACTTGAAAACCTTCGCTTTGAAACACTTTAAATGAATATGAGGCATCAGCCACAGTGCTGATAAATAGATCCTGAAGTTATTCAGCTGACACTTAAAATTCCATGAAGGTTAAAGCGTAATAGGTAAAGTAGTTCAATGAGGAAGAATTGTGGTAAGTCCCCTATGCCAAGAGAATTACGGCTCACAGACTGTACAACTCTCACACTCGAAATTATCGGAGAATATATGTGTGTGTGTATATATATATATATATATATATATATATATATATACACTATATCATCATCATCATCTGGACCTCCTTTCCCACCCAAGAGCAGGGTGAGGAGTAGCAATGTCCAGATATCCCAAATTTGCCCAATCCAATGGGTCACGCTTTCATTCACTCATCATTCAAGCCCCCGGAATCCTGGCTCTATCGGATAGCCAAAAACATTCACCACGTTCTGTAGCTTCATATAAACATACCCAACTGAGTCAGTCCGGATGCTGCCACATTAAAAAGGGGTGCCAAGTCCCTGATCATGCACTCCTCCTCACAACATTCATCTAGCCAGCTCGATCTCGTCAGTTCCCTAGCGTCACCCACTTCCAAACCTCTCTTCCTCACACACTCGTCCACCATATCTCTCCACCTTCTCTTTAGCCTACCTCGCCTCCTCCCTTCTTCAAATTTGCTCAGATATACAGTAAACCCTCATTATACAATGCCTCATTGTACGATATTTCGCTTATACAATGTCAAAATTTTAGTACCCTATGCCCACTATACAATGGGAATGATTTGCAACAACGATGGATCATCCGCGGCTCAGTGAACAGCGAATGTGCAACGCAACAAAAACGTCCTCACACTGTTGGCATTAGACCACACACATTTGTCCACCGGTCCAGCCTCATTAGCTAGCCCTGCCCAGCCAGCCAGCCCAGTCTTATTGATTGGTCCAGCCCCATCAGCCAGCCCCACCCAGCCAGCTAACCCAGTCTCATCCGCCAGTCCAGACTCATCAGCCAGCCCCGTGCAGCCAGCCAGCCCTGCCCAGTCAGCCAGTTCTGCCAGTGATGAGTGAGGGCTGTCAGGCCCTAACTGTCCCTTAGCCTCGGAGGGGACATCAACAATCCTATTTACTTAAGTAATAGTAAGAACTACTGTATACTGTTATTTTTGTATGTTTTTTCCCTCTTTATTCATTATTAATGTGTTACTTTACATGTTTAAACATAAGGATATTTCATGTATGTGAGTGTTAAGGTGTGTGAATGTGCGAGTTTAGGCAGGTCTGGGAACGTATCCCCATTGACTACATGTTATAACAGGTTCGCTATACAATGGATTGCTATACGATGGGGTTTTCAGGAACGGAACCCCATCGTATAATGAGGGTTTACTGTACCTTCTTCACCACTCTATTGTTATCCATTCTCTCCACATGACCATATCATCTCAGTACACTCTCTTCGATTCTGATGTCCACCGACTTCCTCACTCCACGTCTTTCACGAATCACATTAGCCTATTTCGTATCCTATCCACCCTTTGTACTCCAAAGACATTCCTCAGCAGTTCCATCTCCACTGCTCGTACTCTTGACTTTTCATTTTCATGCCACACCATAGTCTCACATCCACATGTTAAAGCTGGCATTAACACTTCCTCGTTTTTTTTTAATGCAAGAAAGAAGGAACCAAAGGCCAGGAGCCCGCAAACCGCTCCTTCTAAAAAAAAAAAAAAAAAAAAACGAGCCAAATTCAAGATCCGTTCATTTCGAGATGCCTGGACACACTGCGTTTGAAAGACTGGAGAACATAGAAAATAGGAAATACAGACAGAGGGAGACAGTTCCAGAGTTGACCTGTTGCATAAATGAAAGACTGGGAGTAACGGTTAACTCTTGCATAAGAGAGCTGAACAGAAAAGGGATGAGAGTTTGTTGCTTGACCGGTGCTACACACCTGTCATAGAGGTGGAGGGATGCGAGCAGACAATGCAGAGGAGCAGTGACCATGGAAGTAGCGACAGAAAAGAGATAAAGATGCAACAGTGCGGCAAAGAGACAGAGGTTGAAGGGATCCAGTAATAGGAGGAGGGTTGATGAGACGAAAAGCCTTTGACTCCACGCTATTGAGAAGAGCTGCATGTGGAGAGCCTCCCCAGACATGAGAGTTGTACTCTAAACATGAGCAAATAAAACTCGTGTATAAAGTCAACAACTATGCAGGAGTAAAGAAGGTACGGAGTCGGCTTAGCACATCGATTCTCTTCGAAGCAGATTTTACAAGAGATGCAATAGGATTTTTCCAAGATAAGTCCCTGAGTGAATGAAACCCCAAGCATGTTCAGGGATGATGCAGGATTGAGCTGGATATTATTAAACCATAGAGGGTACTCCTGTGGAAGATTGTGTCGGGTTGATAGGTGTCAAAATCGAGTTTTTCATGCATTAAAAACAACAAGATTATTTTTACCCCAGTCAGAGATACACGCCCCTGGTGCCAGATTAGGTGTGCCATAGCCTCATCCCTTGTTTGTTGAAGTAACTGCTGAGATGGATGTTGCAGGAACAGAATGGAGAGGTGAAGGGTGGAATCATCAGCATAGGAGTGGATAGGGTTAGATGTACAGCTTAGAAGGTCAGTGATGAATAAAAGGAAATCAGTGATGAATAAAAGGAAGAGAGTTGGTGATAGGACAGAGCTCTGAGGAACACCACTGTTGATAGAGCTAGAAGAAGAACAATGGCCATCTACAACAGCAGCTATAGAACGACGAGAAAGGAAGCTATAGATGAAGGCACAGATAGAAGGATAGAGACTGTAAAAGAGCAGTTTGGAAATTAAAGATTTATGCCAGACTCGATCGGAAGCCTTTCAGATGTCAAGTACAATGGCAAAGCTTTTGCCAAAGTCCAGAAAGGAGGATGACCAGGAGTCTAAAAGGTAGGTGAGAAGATTGCCAGTGGAGCGTCCCTGATGGAACCCATACTGACAATCAGAAAGAAGGTTGTGGTAGGAAAGATGCTTTAAAATTTTTCTGTTAAGAATTCACATGAAAACTTTCGAAACACAGGATGTTAAGGCAACTGGACGATAGTTAGAGGGTTGGGAACGGTCACCCTTCTTTGGGACTGGCTGAATGAGCAAACTTCCAGCAAGAAGGAAAGGTACAAGTTGACAGACAAAGGAGAAAGAGTTTACCTATGCAGGGTAAAATGCAGTACAGTGCCCCTGAGAACACCAGACACCCCCACAAGGAGCCCACAGAGGAGCAGCAACAGTGCGCCGGGACTCGGTGCGACAACAGCCTAAGTCAGCCCAGGCCGCATGCCCCTATAACCTGGAGCTCGCCCGCCGTCACCATAGCAGGAATACTACACTACCTTCTGGGCGAGCCTTCAACCAGCTAAGGGGTGGAGCTATCTATCCAGCTCCTGCCAGCACCCCAAAGGAGACGGCCTGTAGCCGCTCCCGCCTTTGTCAGAAGATGGCCTGTAGCCGATCTGAAGGTGTCTTCCTTGAGAAGGCCTGTAGCCGCTCGCCCCTCACTAAGGAGACGGCCTGTAGCCGCTCCAACCCCCTCCTGAAGGAGATGGCCTGTAGCCGCTCCGAAGGTGTTCTCCCTGAGACAGCCTGTAGCCACTCACCCCTCCTGAAGGAGACAGTCTGTAGTCGCTCTGAAGGTAACGAGGAGACGGCCTGTAGCTGCTCTGAAGGTGTTCCCCCCGAGACGGCCTGTAGCCGCTCAACACCCCTCCTGAAGGAGATGGCCTGTAGCCGCTCTGAAGATACTTCCCCTGAGATGCCCTGTAGCTGCTCACCCCTCCTGAAGGAGATGGCCTGTAGCCGCTCTGAGGGTAACGAATAGACAGCCTGTAACCGCTCCTGCCTTCATCAGATAGCCTGCAGCCGCTCTGAAGGTGTTCCTCCTGAGACGGCCTGTAGCTGCTCAACACCCCTCATGCAGGAGACGGCCTGTAGTCGCTCCCGCCTGCGTCAGACGGCCTGTAGCCGCTCCAAAGGTCTCCTTGGGTTTGCTGGCAGCCACCCACCCTCTCAGGCCACGGCCAGCAGTCGGGCCTTGGCGACAGCTTGTAGCCACGCCCCCAGGAAGCCACGGCCAGTAGTCGGGCCTTGGCGACAGCTTGTAGCCACGCCCCCAGGAAGCCACGGCCAGTAGCCAGGCCCAACGGCAGGAGGCGGCTGGTAGCCGCCCCGCCACCTGGAATTGACGCCTGTTCCCTGACCCCTGACACAGAGGGAGTCTCGGGCGTAGAGGAGTGTTGGAGAGGCCCTGTAGTCTTACCCAGCTTCTGCTCCCTACAACTGGTTCTGGTGGAGACCCACCTGACGCAGACCGGTGCCGCAGCCCCTTCCTGTCGGCACCGCCCAGCCCTGGGGACCGCAGTCCTCGAGAACCCCAGCCTGCCCCCAGAACTCCCAGGCAGGAACTCTCCACACCTTGACGGTGGAGGTCCTCATCCTCCGTCAGGAGTCTGAATGACCGGTTCAGGCAATTATTCGGCCCAGCCCTGAGGGCCGCACTCCTGTCCCCAGCCCTGAGAGCGTGGGACCCTTCGCCACCCAAAGCCCTGGACGAGAACGGACGCCCCTGCGTGTGATCCCGTGCCCTCTGAGCACGGAGTCTCCCGGTGGTGCTCAGCCCCATCAGTAGCGGAGCTGTGTCGCCCATCCGCCGCGCCCCTGGTGCCAGATTCAACTAGAGTGACAATAATTGTGCAATGATAGTGATCGAGCAGTGACAAGGCAGAGTAGTGAATTGACAGTGATAGTACCAGGTGTTGGAAAGAAGAATAGAGACAGTGAACAGTGTACGGAACAATTCAGTAGTAATATCAACCCCAAAGCGGTGAAGTAAGTGATAATAACTGATCAAAAGCCACATGTGAGTAGAGGGTAACAAAGTAAATACGCTACCATCAGAAACTATCTCGTACTACCATAATCATAATCAGACCCCAGTGCCTTACACAACACTCCCCTGTGAGAAATAACTTTACCCGCTCCACTTGCATAGAGATGCTGGACTTCCCTGATTTAGAACGTTCTGCCTCAAGTGCTATTTCACTGTGACCCCAAACAGTATCCTGCGAGATACTGTTAACCATATCTAGATATAAGAGTTTATAATCGCCCAGTATACTTGCGTTTTTAACATCTACTGATTCCCCTGTCTAACCAAGCAATATACGTGTAAGGTTGTTGCCTGGAGTTTTTGTGTCCTGCCTCTCTCTTATTAGTCTAATCCTCGGTCTCAAAAGAGAGCCCCGCCATGTGCTAGGCGTTTATGGAATGGGAAGCCAAGCCAAAAACACCTAGCATTACACAGGGTGTAAGCACTGAAACACAGTTCTTGAGGACAACAGGAGGGACTCCATCAGGCCCATATGGCTTGTTAGTAATGAGGCCAGTGATAGCAGAAAATACATCAGCTGAAGAAATTTTAATGTCAGCCATGAGGAAGTCTGAGGGGGAAAATGATGGAGGAACAGCACCGGAATCGTCTAAGGTGGAATTGGAGAAGAAAGTCTGAGCGAAGAGATCTACTTTATCAGTAGAAGAAATAGCTACAGAGCCACCAGAATAAAAACGAGGAGGGAAGGATGATGAGGTAAAGTTGTTAGAAAGGAATTTGGCAAGGTGCCAGAAGGAGTGGGAAGAATTCGAGTTGGAGAGTTGAGAGCACTTAGTATGGATCAAATTATTTTTAGCAGTGCGAAGAACAGACTTAGCACGATTCCGGGCAGAAACATAAGTTATGATTCAGGGGTGGGTTGGCTGTGGTACCTTTTATAGGCCCTCTCCTTGTTGCGGACAGCATTAGAACAAGTGTGATTAAACCAAGGCTTTCTTGCATTAGTCAAAGGATATGAGAAAGGAATGTATGCTTCCATGCCCGAGAGAATAACCTCTGTAATGTGCAAGGAACACTCAGACGGCTTCCGGCCGTGGAAGCAATAATTATTGCATTGAAAATCAAAGAAATACTGTCTGAAGGCCTCCCAATCCGCAGCTCCGAAGTGCCACAGATGACGTATCTTTGCAGGGTCCACAGGCCATACCGGAGTGATAGGACAGGTTAAGGTAATAAGGTTGTGATTGGTGGAGCCCAACGGAGAAGAAAGATTAACAGTGTAAGCAGAAGGATTAGTTGTAAGGAAGGGGTCAAGTATGTCGGAGCTCTCTCCAAGGTGGTCAGTGATACGGGTAGGGTGATGTACAAGCTGCTCTAGGTCATTAAGGATAGAAAAAATGTACGCTTGTTCACCAGGTGGATCAGTGAAAGGAGAGCAGAGCCAAAGATGGTGGTAAACATTGAAGTCTCCTAGAATGGGGATTTCAGAGAAAGGAGAAATGGGTAGAATGTGTTCCATTGTAGAAGTAATATAGTCGAAGAATTTTTGATAGTCTGTAGAATTAGGGGATAAGTAGGCAGTGCAGCTATATTTAGTCAATGAATGACAAGAAAGCCGAAGCCAGAGAGTAGAGACTTCAGAAGAATCAAGTCCAGGAACACGAACAATGTAAATCGTTGCGCTCATGTACACAACATCCACCTTTGGCTTTGAATTGAGTACAGAGAAAGTAGGAGGAAACAGAAAAGGTTTTGCTGTCAGTTGCCTCAGACACCCATGTGCAGCTGCAACACTCAAGCCTCAGTTTCTTATCAAGGCCTTCATTGCACCAGCTACTTTTCTTCCTTGTGTCATTCTACTTTCAACTTCTTTTGCACATTTTCCTCTGTTTTCTATCACTATACCCAGGTATTTGAATTCTCTCAACAATTCCAGTCTCTCTCCATTCACTGTAATGTCACACTGGGAGTCACCTTCTCTCTAAATAACCATCACTTTACTCTTTTCCACATTTACTCTCAAGGTACGATGCTCACAGACATCAGCAAAACTCTGCACTAGCCTACCAAGTTCTTGTCCGGTACTTGCAAGCAGTACTGCATCATCAGCATACAACAAATCTGAGATATTCCATTCATCACCATTCACTACCAATGCCATTCCTCTCTCCATTACTCATGTTTGTACTTCTTTCATCACCCCATCCATATATATATTGAACAACCATGGGGACATCACACAACCTTGTCGCACACCCACAATGATCATGAACCATTCACTTAGATGCCCATTAACCCTTACACATGCTTTGCTACCATCATAAAAACTCTTGACAGCACCCAGCAGCTTACCATCTACACCGAACATGCACAAAACTTTCCACAATCCCTCTCTGTCTACTTTATTATATGCTTTTTCCAGACCCATTAATGCCATAAACACCTTATGGTCCTTCTCACAAGCCTTCTCTGCTATCTGTCTCACTGCAAATATTTGCTCCATACATCCTCTGCCACTCCTAAAGCCACCCTGTTCATCACTCACTAGGACTTCTGATATCTCTCTCACTTTCTCTGTCATAATTCTTCCACATACCTTCCCTACCACACTCAATAAACTTAGGCCACGATAATTCTTGCACTCACTTTGCTCACCTTTATTTTTGTACAGGGATACAATCACATCCTTTTTCCACTCTACAGGCACAGTTTCACTCTTCCATGCCTTCTTTTATATCACCAACAAGCACTTCGTTCTACTCTCTCCACTACTCTTAAGCATCTCTGCATACACCTTATCAACCCCAGCTACTTTCTCATTTTTCAGCCGCTTCACAGCACTCTTCACCTGTGTGTCACGTCTCCTGACACTGGATTCCTTCTCTGCACACCCCTGAAAGCAATCATGTTTGCAGTCGCTCTGCTCTCTCTGTTCCCATTCATCAGGCTTTCAAAATATTCTTTCCTTCTGGTCCTTACTTCATCCCATGGGTTAATAACCTACCACCTGCATCCTTCACACCATCACATTTCTTTCCGCTTTCACTTCTACATTTCTGCACCTCTTTCCAGAATAACTTCCTATTTTCTGAGTACAGTAGTTTGCATTCATTTTTCTTCCTAGATCATTATTTACCTCCTTCTTTTTCCTCTTCAATAGTCTCTTTACATGCTTCTTGCTCTCAATATACTCAGTTCTTATTTCAGCTGAACCCCTATCCTGTAACCACCTTAGCCACTTCTTCCTCTTTTCCTCCACTGCTCTCTTAACCTCCTCATCCCACCATGTTGTACCTTTCTTCTTTGTTGTTACTCTTGCCACACCACACACCACTTTAGCATTCCTAACTAAGCAATCCTTATATGCATTCCACAGGCTGTCCAGATCCATTTCAGTCCGGTTCACTGATTCTAACTCCTCCTCTACTTTGGTCCTGTAATCATCTGCCATTTCTTTGATCCTCAGCTTCTCAACTTTCAGTCTTTCTCCCTGACTGCTCCCCTCTCTCCTGATCCACTTCACTCCTCTTGCATACCACAACCATATGATCTGGCAGACCTCCACATTGTCCTCTCATGGCCCTCGTATCAGCGACCATTCCCATCATCAACCTCTCTACGAGCACATAATCAATCAGGCTTCTTTCAACACGATCCCCATTTCCTCTATACCATGTATATTTAGGTGCATCTTTGTGTTTGAAATACAAGTTATAAATGCACAACCTCCTCTCCTGACTCATATCCTTTAGTCACTTCTCATTATCATTTTCTCCTGGTACAGTACCCTGCGTCCAACACGCGTTTGTCCAGCACGATTCACGTCCAGCACGGAGAGCAAAAAATTAGTATGATTTAATACAATTTAATTACTCTAACATGGGTGCATTAGCATAACACGCACGGAGCTCCGAGAAGTGGGCGAAATCCGCAGAGTTCGTCTCTAGCACGATCACCCCCGGTCCAACACGGTCATACTGGACGTTCCTGTGATGCTGACAGCCAATCAAAACTTCTGATCAAGTTGCCTCCCCCACCCGCTATCGTGAGGTGATCGTGATGTCGCCCAATCAAAAATGCTTCTGCTCTCACGTGATGTTTTGTTTAAACTTCTCCCGCCACAGTGCCACTCAGTTGCATAATTCGCATTGGATGGTGCTTTTTTCTCGCTGCATTTTCTTCCCTTGCTACTGCATTTTATCCTGCTCACGATGCCTAGGAAGCCTTCTGAGAACCCCAAGAAACTTGGCGGCACCTCCCTCAGGCCACCAAGCTAGAAATCATCGAGAGGAAGAAGAAAAGGGAGAGGAAAGTGGACATTGCCAAGGCCTATGACGTGAATGAAGCCAGCGTGAGGACCACAATAAAAAACCAAGACAAGATCCTGGCAGCAGTGAAGGCTTACGGAGTGCTAGGATAGGCAGAAGCAGGACCTTCCATGGATGTGGTTGAGGATAGTGATTCTGAGTGTGATTTCGCAGGATTTATGAGGGAGGTTGAGGAGGAGCAGCAGCCATTACCCGCTAGTGACACCAGCAGCCATCCTCTGGGGATCCAGTAGGACTACCTGCAGCCTCGGATACCACCTTCCATTCCCAGCAAGCCCACCAACACTATCCTAAAAGGTTAGTTATCATTCATAGTACAGCACCATTTACTATAATTACAGCAGTACCAATATATGTAAAGGTATATGGTAGGTATTTAGGGTGACTTTTCCTAGGGTTGCTGACATAATTCATTTTTCCCCATAAGCTCTGTTGTTTGTCCAACACGTTTTTGGTCCAACATGCGACCTGTGCATGACAATATTACCATGTTGGACGTGAGGGTCCTGTACTCCATAAGAACCCATTATGTCATCCTCAGGACCAGTGCCTACTCTTCCATTCATATTCCCCATTATGATCACCTTGTAGCTCCGGGGTATTTCTCCCACTACTTCATCCAGCTCATCCCAAAATCAGTATTTCTCTCACTCCTGTCCTCACACGATGCATATGCTACAATCACTGCCACTTACACCTTCTCAAACTTGAACTTAACATACATACACCTCGAGCTGACACTTGTAGTCTCTCATTCCACTCTGCCACACCTCATTCATCAACAAACCAAATCCTTTCTTGCATCTTCCTCTCCCATTCATTTCCGATCTTACACATTTCACACCCTTCCACTCCTCCACTTCGCACCCTTTCATCTTCATTTCACACAATGCCATCACACCATATCTCGCACTCTTGAACACTTTCACCACTTCCACCCTCTTGCTCTCCTCATTCACACCTCTAAAATTCCACATGGCCATGCGAGTCTGCCCATTTGGTTGGGGCCCTGGGCAGGTATTGGGCCCTCTGAGGCTCTCTGAAATGACTGCCATGATTAAGTGATTTTGGATAGGGGAATTTGGGGGACACAACCCCGCCAGAAACCCCAGTTATATGGCTACCACCCAGCATAGTAATTGTTTCCTGGGTACAGGAAACCATTTGGCTTGTCACTCAGTGTAGAGCTCATATGGCATCACTCTACATTGAGAGAGTGTATGATATTCCCAACACTAACTTTTCCACTGCCCTCTGAGAACGAAGTAGTTGATTTTCCATCGATTTTGTCAGTTTCCAGGTCTTACAACTGTACGTCATTGATGGGATTATACATTCATTAAGTACTTTTCATTTCATACATACTGGGAAGCTACTTTTCACGATACCTGTGTGTTTACCGAAAGCTTTCCATCCAATTGTAAAGTGTCTTTTTATTTCGCTATAATGGTCTTTCATTAGTTTTAGTTTTTGCTGTAAGTAATTGTATTCCTTGGCTTCTTCAAGAATTTATCTGCTTATTCTCATGACACTCTTTGGTGAACTCTGATTATACATGACTTTAGTATTACTCCGGCTCATGTTTAGACCTACTTTGAAACTTTTCTCTTTTCAGGTCATTTAACATTTCTTGAAGAAGAAAGCATATAGTAAGAAGACGGGAAGCAGAGGCATGTAGGAGTTGAGAGACAGAAAACAGTTACATGTAGAGAGGAAGAGGGAGGTGAAAAAATAAGTAAGAGTAAGAAGAGAGTGAATGAGGAATTTTAAAGGAAATTGAGTGTAAAGTGGAGGGAGTTTAAGAAAATGTCTTGGAAGGAGGTAATAAGAGTTAAACAGAGTGATACAGAAGGAAGTGAAATATAAAAATGGTAGCTTGACAGTGGAGAAGGGAGGAAAGGTGAGCAGATGGAGAGAACACTTTAACCCCTCCGTGGCCGCCGGCGTCGAATGACGTTTAGCCAATAAATGGCCGCCGGCATCGTTTGAGCGCGGCCAATAAAAAACTGCAAAACTTTTTGGGAAGTGAACAAACGTTCTGAACGTCTTCACACTGACTTACACAACACTTCCATACACCCCATCAAGCAATTCAGAGCCTGCTGCTGTGATGAGTGGATTTTCGATTCTTTCGCTCCTGTCCATGCCTAAACATGCACAACTACACCCATTATCTCGATTCAGGCAGAAAATATCATCTTTGTCCTCTCTTGCAAAACTTATACAACCACCTGTTTACAGTTATGAAGTAATACAGGCACAAACGAAAAAGACACGATAATAAGTGAAAAATAAATTTTTGTCTTGGTATCTTTACCTGTTTTCTCAGTTTTACTGTAATGGTTTGGATGATTAGATGCAGTGCAACTTGTAGAAAACTTTCAGGAAGTGAACAAAAATCTGGGACATGAGACTGACCTTGACTTCACCCTCACACATACCATCAGTCAGTTCACCACGGGCTGTCGTGAAGGGTGGATGTACGATTTTTTCGCTCATGGCCATGCCCAAAAAACACATAGTTACACCCATTATCTCGACCCAGACAGAAAATACAATCTTTTTCCTCCCCTGTAAAACACACACAACCATCTTGTTTGCGAGACAGCAACATACATTGCGAGAATAACCAGGTAATATGATAAAGATGAATGAAAAATGACAGAAAGATGAACGTGTTATTACGGAATATATACGTTTTCCCCCATCTGTAAACGTATTTATTTCTGCTTTGTCTCTGTATTTGTAATTACTAGACTTATTCTTAGTTCTGAAACTGCATTACGATTCTATTTTTAGCCATGCTTGTGGTGTGGGAGCTCGAAGTTGCGACTCAACTTCCGTATTGCTAATCGGATCTGACCCTCCTCTTTCAATCCTGAGGCAGAGCCTAGCCTCAGAGGATGTGCAATTTTCTCATTTAGGACTGAATATTCAACCCTTTTGCTCCCTTTTCCAAGCATGGGCACAACAATAACGTAAAAAATAACTCAAAACTACCATAAACATATTTTATATGAAAAAGGTGAAAAAGTATTCATAACATTTTTTTTTTCCAGCCATTCCTAACACATTATGTACTGAATCATTCGATATCATCATATCTCATATATGAGCAACATTTCAGCACCATTTACATCGTTTAGGGAGGTAAAAAATAAAAATAACGCCTGCCTAGTTACACTGCGGCATCGCTCCTGGGTGGCGAATATCAGTTGCCGATATTTCTGCATCTTCCACTCTCCATTGCAAGCCACAGAATGCATCTAGGAAGCTGGGATTTACACTGTTAGGTGCATCTGAACTTTCTCTTCAGTATGGCAAGAAAAAAAAATCAATTTTCGAAACTTCAAAAAATGACCCCAGCGTCAGCCTGGCATACACGGAAAATTCCAGGCCTTCGGCCACGGAGGGGTTAAGGAAGTGTTAAACATAGGGAATGAAAATGATGCCAATATAAGTGGACGGGGATTGACTGGGAGAAGGAGGGACATGAGAAGGGAGGAAAATATCAGTAGGATGGAATCAGTGGAAGCAATGAACATGGGGAAGGTCCCAGGAACTGATGAAGTGTGTGGTGAAATGCTGAAGCATGGAGGAGAGATAGTAGTACAATCGAAATTAAAAATGCACAGATTGACCTGAGAGGAAGGTACAGTCCCGGAGATTTAGGAGTCTGGTAAGTAATCCCTTTACTATCCAGACACCCACTATCCAGACTCCCCACTTCCTGGACATTTTGGGCCTGGGACTTCGTAACCCCCAAATTGCCCAAAAAACGCGAAAAATTGAAAAAAAAAAATACGAATTTTTTTTCCCCCCGCTATAATTTGAATTCAGCGTGCGGCACGGACCAGCTGTGTTTTGGTGCATAGTTCAACTGATGTCCACTACAGCGCTCCTACATCCTCCCCACTTCCTGCCCGTCATTTGTCGTGAGTGCACGCTCATCACCATGGGCTCCCACGTGCTCGCTTTTGTGGTGATGCTCTACCTCCTGCAGGCTCTGCTGTTCCTCTCCTGCCTCTTCTTCGTGTGTGTGACGATGGCCCCGCCACCTGAGAAGAGGAAGCGAGTGGTTTTGACTCTGGAGAAGAAGAGGGAGAATTGGACAAGGTAAGGTGGACGCGGGATGGTCGATGTTACACATCCTCCGTGGATTCAACCTGGCCCGCTCTACACTGTTTGATATCAAGAGATCTCGCAACAAACTCTTCCAGTACACGGCTAACTACTCATCGAAGAACAAATGCAATATCGAGAGGAAGATGATGTCGGTATGCAGAAATCGACCGCGTCACACTGATTTGGTATCGTCAACAACGTGCTGCTGGTGTGCTGATGCACTGGTGCGTAGCACGGAGCTGAAGGCTGCTGCTGAAAAGTTCGCAAGGTTACACAACACCCCAGACTTCAGAGCATCCGAGGGTTGGCTCTTCACTTTCAAGTTACGGCATGGCCTTACCAACCATAAGGGCCATGGCGAAGCTTTGGACGCCAACGAGGAGGGATTAGTGGAGTTTCAGCAGAATGTGAAGGGCTTGATTGACAGGGACGGCCTTACCCTCGATCAAGTCTACAACGCTGATAAAACTGGTCTGTTCTATTACTCTTTGCCAACAAACACTCTAGTCAAGTAGACGGAGACGTGTGTGGCTGGCCGCAAGCTTTTCAAGCAATGGATATCTGCTTTGTGTTGTGCCAATGCTAACAGCATGTAACGGCTCAAGCCCTTATTGTTGGCCATGCAAAGCAGCCTCGATGTACTCGTAGGGTGATGGATATCCTTCCTGTCGTTTGGCACCATTCTGTGAAGGCTTGGTTCACAGCCAAGATCTTCAAAGACTGGTTTCACCGCCATTTCATCAAGGAGGTCATCCATTACCAGATGGAGAAACTGGAAATCCTGCACGACCAGGTTAAGGCCCTCCTTCTCTTGGACAATGCACCTGCGCATCCATCCGACATGGACTTGGTGGCTGAGAATGGCCGCATTAAGTGCATGTTTTTGCCACCTAATTCAACTTCTCTCATCCAACCAATGGACCAAGGAGTGACCGTGGCAATGCAGAGGCTGTACTGAAGGAAGTTCCTGGACGAGGTGATGGTTGTTCTCGAGGACGAGGATGAGTGCAGGGAGGGACGGGACACGCGAGGCCAGCGGACTTTGGAAAACCTTCGCCGCTACAACATCAAGTCTGCCATCTACAACTGGGCCAGTGCATGGAAGGAAGTCCCTGTCAAGACTCTGGAAAATGGTTGGTCTCATCTGCTTCTCACAGCCGATGTGGTGCACGATTTTCTAGGTTTTGACGTGGATGACTTCCGTGCACGTCTTTGTGCATATGGCAACGATGTTGATGTGGACAAAGTGTGAGAGTGGTTGGATGACGATGAGGGGGATCCTGGGTATCAGATCATGTCTGATATCGAGATCGCATCTTCAGTTGCAGGTACAAGTACCAAGCTTGAAGATTCCGACGAGGACAGCAATGATGATGCGGACTCCTCTCAGCGTGCCACTACTCCAGCCATCCCCAAGCTGAGTGCACTCTGGGAGCACATCGAGTTCGTTCTTGACTATGTGGAACACCCGGACTATGACAGGGAGATGGGGCCCTTGGGACTTGTGGAGGAAGTGCGCGCTTTCAGGCAGCGCATCATTAATCGCCAGAATCGTCATTCCTTGCATCAATCAACCATTGACAGTTTTTTCAGGCCCATGATCCCCACTGTGCCCAGCCCTGGCTCCACACCACTGCCTCCCCAAGACAGGCCTTCAATCTCCAAGCCAAAGCCCAGCACATCAGGCACGATGGAGCTGCCACTGAACGTGAGTTTGTGCCTGTCTTCAGAGTCGTCTGCAGTGGGTAGTCCATCACCACGTCCCAGCGATGCGCCCCTAAGCGACCTGCATCACCTACTCTCGGACTCTGACAGTGAATAAACAGCAAGAACTCGCCACTAGACCACATGGGAATTTATAGTGTTGTGCAGTGAAAAGAACAGTGCGCAGTGTTAAGAAATTAGAATTCAGAGTGCAAAGACTTAAGTGTAGAGTGCAACACTGATTTCATTAAAGTACAATGGAGCGCAAGTAAGAACAGAGTGCGCAGTATTAAGAAAATAGAATTCAGAGTGCAAATGACTAAGCTCAGTGCAAGACTTGATTACTGTAGGTGCTTCAGGTACACCATTTTAATGTCAGAGTCTGAGAGAAGGCAGATTATTCATCGAGATAGCCATGGACTTATTGTAAGTACCAAGAATGTTTAATATTGTACTGTATTTTCCATACTCACCTCAAAAACCTCATTCTCTGGTTCCTTTGCATTTATTTCACTCTTTTATGTCCCTTATTGGTGTGAATAGGGTCTTAAATATGTGCTATGCATGTCCAGTAGCGAGTTACATAGGTGTTTTTCTGAGTTACGCTATGTTAGAGTCCAAGAGTACCAGTCCAGGAGGCGGGGGCCCACTATCCGGACATGCCTTTGGCTCTATTACATCGGCTAGTGGAGGGATTACTGTAATTATTCCCCTGTACAATGGGAAAGGGGAAAAAGAACTGTCTAGTAATCATAGGGGTATTTGTCTTTTTAGGGTAATAGGAAAATGATATGGTAGGATACTTAGACAGAGTTAGGGAAACAGAAGAGGGATTAGTTGGAAAAGAATAAGGAGGGTTTTGGAAGGGAAGAGGGTGCATATATCATATTCATGCCAAGGTCTTAAATGGAAAAGTTTCTAGACAAGGGAAAGATGCTGTATGCAGCCTTCATGGATTTGGAGAAAGCATATGACAGAGTGGATAGACAAGGAATGTGGAAAATTTTAAGAATATGTGGAGTAAAGAGGAAGCTGCTGAATGCTGTGAAGAGTATATATTAGGGCGCTAGGGCTGCAGAGCGTGTGAATGGTCAATTGAGTGAATTTTATCTGAATGGTGGACTGAAACAGGAATGTGACGTGTCTCCATGGTTGGTCTAATTTGCAATGGATAAAAGAGATACAAGTTAGGGCAGTGGATGTTGGGGCAGCCCTAATGAGAGAAGGCAGTATTTGGAAACTTTCTGTTCTGTTGTTTGCACATGATACTGTATTGTTAGGTAAAGTTTAAGGAGAGCTGCATGGCTTGGCAAATGAGTTTGCTAGATTGTGTAAGAAACGGAATCTAAAGATGAGTGTAGGGAAGAATAAAGTTGTGGTCTTAGAAAGAAATGAAGTCACTGAGTGCACACTGACTCTGGAAGATTAGGAAATGGTAAAATGTGTGTGCATTTAAGTACTTGGGTAGTGTAATGAGTAAGGATGGAAGTCTGGAGGATGGGGTGCTTGAAAAGTACAACAGGGAACAAAGGTTGTTGGTTCTTTGAAAGCAGTGATAAGAAATAGCAAAGCAAGCACGGAAGTAAAAAGTCATTGCATGATAGTACAGTAAAAGTCCTATTATTCAGCATCTATGGGACCGGGCTGATGCAGAGAAATTGGATTTGCTGAATAATAAAAAAACCTACCCACTCAGTACCTTAAACATATTGGTGAACACTATTATCACCATTTATGGTATTACAACTGTATTTGGAGAGAGTACTGTATACTGTACAATACTGTAATCAATACAGTACTATACCTGAATCTGAAATATATATACAGTATAAATTAGTGAACATATACAAGTGTAATGACACAGTAGGCCCACAAGTAAGAGAACACTTCCTGGATGATCAAAATGATACAGAATATTACCTACCAGCTCAGTACATCAATTGTATTGGTGAACACTGTCATCACTACTTACATTATCACAGATATGTTTGGAGTGAGAACTCTGTAGAGTACTTTTTCCAAACTCATACCATCCATCAATCAATTGATCTTTTTGGAGAAACTCATGCAGTAGCTCTTGATATCTCTAAAGCTTTCGACAGAGTATGGCACCATTCCCTGCTGTCCAAACTCCCTTGCTATGGACTAATGTCTTTTGTTCCTTTGATTTCTTCTTATCTTAGTGACAGGAAAATAAGAGTAAAAGTAGATGATGTATATTCGAATTTCCACTCAATTAACGCCGGCGTGCTGCAGGGATCAGTTCTGGCACCAACCCTTTTTCTGGTTCATATTAATGATCTCTTATCTGTCACTCACAATCCCATTCACTCATATGCAGATCACTCAACACTACATAGTTCATTCACACTCAGACATCCATTTACAAAGTCTAATATCTCTACCTCTCAACTCAGTACAGCCATCTCCATAAATCAAGATCTATCTACAATCAGTGAATGGGGACAAAACAACCTTGTCTCTTTTAATGCTAGTAAAACTAAATATATACAGTTTACTAATAGACAGATATTGCCAGATTCGTACATTACCTTCAGTGCTACTAATATTCCCATCTCCAAAAGTATTGAAATTCTTGGTGTCTCACTAAACAGTGCCCTCAGCTGGACCTCTCATGTCAGATCACTTGCTAAAACCGCCTCAAAGAAACTTGGATTATTGTACAGAGTCTGTAACTTCTACGCCAATGAGCAGTTGGCTATAATTTATAAGAGTCATGTGCATTCTCAGTTTGAATATTGCTCACCCTTGTGGAATGGTTGTGGAGAGGTTGCATTAAGACAACTAGACAAAATTCAGAATAAAGAAGTTAGAATCATTAACAACCCTGCCATTACATATAAACTACCTCCCCTGCAAGTAAGAAGGAATGCTGCCTCCCTTGCATTATTTTACAGATATTTTTTTGGCAAATGCTCAGACGAAGTTGCGCCCATGGTGCCACCTCTCCATGCCTTCCCTCGTGCTACACGGGCATCTGGTAGCGCTCATGACTGGAATGTCACTCAACCATATTGCAGAACTTCTGCCTATCAGAATTCTTTCATTCCCCGAACTGCATCTCTCTGGAACTCGCTTCCCCAGAGTTGTTTTCCTCCAAATTTCAACCCACAACTGTTTAAGTCTAACTGTTACAGATATTTTATGAACAGAGAACACCAGTAATCTGGTGCATGGATTATTTTTTTTTACTCATTTGTTTTTCCTTCCTCCGTTCTGTTATTTATAAAAAAAAAAATAAAAAAATAAAAAATAAAAGTCGGAAAATTATGTAAAATAAAATGAAGGAATATGAATTGGTTAAACATACATTTAGCACTCATTCTTTTCATTTTTTTGTTTACATGTGAAAGGGAGAGTATTGATGCAAACAGTAATGTATTCCTTTAACCCCTTAATAATCTCCGGCATTGAACACCCCTTTACAGTACCGATGTCAGTGATGTCGAGTTAGTGTGAGCTATGAAAAACTGAACGATAATGGGAAGGGAACGAAGGTCACTGGTATGTTTACATGACTACGCTATGATTCCAAGCAGTCAGGCGGTCACTTTATCTCGGATGTTTTTGCCCATTTGGTAAATGCACCGTAACTTTTATCAATTCTCTCGTGAATGATAGCGAATCATAGCATGGGTTTAGCAAGCTAAATAATACAATGCTCCAGACGATTATCTTCACATCTTTAAGAAAATATAAGAAATTTAATCCCTCTGAGAGCATAGAGTATGTTTCTTCCATTCTTCACATAAATTTATTTTTCTTAAAGATGTGAAGAAATCGTCTGGCGCACCTAGCAATGTGTTACTTAGCTTCCTAAACCCATGCTATGATTCACTGTGAGTCACAGAAAATTGATAAAATTACAGTGCATTTACCAAATGGGTGAAAACATCTGAGATAAAGCGACCGCGTGACCACCTGACTGCTTGGAATCATAGCGTAGAGTCGTGTAAACATACCAGTGACCTTCGTTCCCTCCCCATAATTGTTCAGTTTTTTGCTCACACTAACTTGAC
Organism: Coenobita brevimanus; assembly: GCF_032717465.1. Classification (NCBI taxonomy): domain Eukaryota; kingdom Metazoa; phylum Arthropoda; class Malacostraca; order Decapoda; family Coenobitidae; genus Coenobita; species Coenobita brevimanus. Next base: position 29,187,374 of record NC_137033.1, on the reverse strand, counting down.
AGCACTGACATCGGTACTGAAAAGGGTTGTTCAATGCTGGAGGTTATTAAGGGGTTAATGGGATACATTACTGTTTGCATCAATACTCTCTCTTTCAAATATAAACACAAAAACAAACAAAAGAATGAGTGCTAATGTACGTTTAACTTTCATCAGAACTTAGCAATTCATATTCCTCCAGTTTATTTTATGTATTTTTCCGACTTTAGGTTAGGTTAGGTTTGGTTAAATTATTAGGTACAGTTAAACTCGGTTAGGTTAGGTTTAGTTTGACACTTAGGACAGTCCCTTCCACCAGTATGCTGAGGAATCAAAATACAAGACCTGTCACAGCCATACAGCTAAAAACAATATGGAAACTGATTTAATAAGCAACATTTATTTATGGGTAATGCATTACAGTATCAGTGGTTCATGGGCTACACAATTACCAGTAAATGTCATTTCAGGAAGGCGTCAAGAATGAGCGAATTTCAAGAATTGGCGAGGTTGGGGGGGGGGGTTACTGTACTGTATGATACTGTGCAATATTGTAATCAATCCTATACCTTAATCTGAAAAATATAGAAACTAGTGAACATACAGAAATGTAATGAAATATTAGGCCTACAAGTCACAGATAACGCTTCCTGGACTGCCGAGATGATTCCGGACATCTGCAGAACTATCAAAGATTTTCGTAAATGGCACTATTTCTCAAAACTACTGAAATGTTGGATCTACTGCATAATCAGCTGCCGAATAATAGGACTTTTACTGTATTGTGATACCAACTCTAATATATGGACGCTACCCCGGACCTTGCTGGAAGGACACGTCAAGAGTGAGAGCAGTGGAAACGAGTTATTTGAGAGGAGCATGTGGAATTACTTGGAGGGACAAACTGACAAATGAGGAAGTGAAGGAGCATTGTGGTGTCGACGTGGATGTGATGGAAAGCATTAGGAGAAATACAGAGATGGTTTGGCCATGTGGTGAGGTGAGAAAGCAAGAGACTAACGAGGAGTGTGTATGTGAGTGAAGTGGATAGGGGGAGAGGAAGGGGGAGTAAGACCGGAGGATGGAATGGACAGGTATATGAAAGAAAGGGGTATGAGCTGGGGGGGAAGGCCCCGTAATAGCAGGGAATAGGGTGACATGGAGGAAATATGTTTGTGGCCCCCCCTTACACGATTAAGGGATCTGGCTATAGAGTGATAAAACATTTCTTGCAATGTCTCTGCTGTTTCTGAAATTAGGACAATGTCATTTGCAAATCTTATATAGTTTAGGTTTTCTCCATCCATGTTTACTCCAGTCTAGCTTTCTGAAAATACTTTCTAGGCATGGTGTAAAAAAATTTGGTGAAATTGTATCTCCCTGATGCACGCCCTTCTCAGCCTTCATTTTTTCCGAGTCTTTATATAATTTAACTGTATCTTTTCCCTCTTTGTATGCTTTCAAAGTTTTACGTTGTCCTCATTTACTCCTTGTTCCCGCAAGGAATTTATACGTGCTAAGTGCTCCACTGAGTCAAAATCCTTTTCTCAATCAACAAAACCTATAGGCAAAGTAGTTTTCTCAATTAGCTGTTTCATTGTGTTGACGATCAGTAGTTGAATACCCACTTTGGAATCCTGCGTGCTCACAAGGTTGGTTTTCTTTCAAATTTGTTGCTGTTCTGTTTGTATGGACTATGGTGAAGAGTTTGTAAATAAATGGTAATAAGCCAATGGGTTGATAGTTTCTGAGATCTTCTGAGTTGCGTATTTTATAGAGCAAAATAACGATTGCATTACCCCATGTTTTGGGAATTTTCTTCTTTGTACACTGAGGAAATAAGTGGGCGAGACTGTTTCATACTTCTACTCCATCATCCAACAGTCAATCTGCTACTGTTCTATCTTCTCACGGGGCCTTACTTCTTTTCATATTTTTAAGTGAAATGTTTACTTCGTCTGGTGTTACCTCTAGTATTTCAGTAGTGTCAACTGATGAATGGGAATAGAGAAAGCAGAGCAGCTGTAAACATGATTGGTTTTGGGGGTGTGCAGAGAACGAATGCAGAGCCAGGGGATGTGACACTCGCACAGGTGAAGAGTGCTGTGAAGTGGCTGAAAAATGGGAAAGCAGCTGGGGTTGATGAGGTGTATGCAAAGATGCTTAAGTGTAGTGGAGAGAGTGGAATGAAGTGCTTGTTGGAGATATGGAAGAAGGTATGGATAAGTGAAACTGTGCCTGCAGAGTGGAAAAAGGCTATTATGAGATGGGAGTAGGCAACATAAGATAACAATCTCACTGCATAAGAACTAAGAAAAACAAAGTAAAAAGGGAACTGAACAAATGGTTAAGTGATGAATATTAAATAATAATAAAAAAAAAAAAAAAACTAACTCCAATCTCGCAACACAGGTCCAAAAGTAAATAAAATTAGCTGACGTTAGCAAGGGCAAAATAAACACAATGAAAAATATACCTAATATAATACAAGCTAATAATATTTACAATATTTACGATGAGATAATGAAAACACAAAAGAATGAGAAAAAAAAAAAAAAACAATCAACCTGATAATACTCTGAATAATCACACTACAGTAAAGTCTGGGAACAAACTTGCCAAATGAAAGAAATGAAATCATACAAAAAGACAACTAAACTGCATTCAATGGCCACAACAACTAATAATAATAATAATAATAATAATAATAATACAGTAATGCTTGCGATAAGATGCTGATACGAAGTGAAAAAGATGTTCAGAAATATATCTCTATCTATCTATCTACTGGCAGACGCTTCAATCTCGTTTGGGGTGGCCACAAACAAGTTGCCTTCACGTCTCCCTGTCTCACGCCATTCACTGCCCTGCTCCCAACTCACACCCCCCTCTCTCATATACCTCTCCACCCCATCCCTCCATCTCATCCTCGGCCTCCCCCTCCCTCTCCCCCCCTCCACCTCACTCACATACACTCTCCTCATCAGTCTTTCACCCTCCATCCTCTCCACATGGCCGAACCACCTCAGTGTGTTCCTCCCAACGCATCCTATTACATCCACACCACAACGCTCCTTTATATCCTCATTTGTCAGCCTGTCTCTTCATGTGACTCCACAGGCTCCTCTTAAATAACTCATTTCCACTGCTCTCACTCTTGACTTGTGTCCTTCCAACAACGTCCAAGCTTCACTTCCATATGTTAGAGTTGGTATCACAATACTGTCATGTAGTAACTTTTTCACTTCCATGCTCATTTCCCTGTTTCTTATCACTGCTTTCAAGGAACTAGCAACCTTTCTTCCCTGCTGTACCCTTCCAAGCACTTCACCCTCCAAACCTCCATCCTTACTCATCACACTACCCAAGTACATAAACGTACTCACATTTTCCAATTCCTCACCATCCAACCTCACTGTACATTCACTGACTATATATACAGTACACAAAACACTGCCTCTCCTCCCTCTCTTCTCCAGTCAAACACACCATCTCTCGATGCCAACCCACAAAAAACTATCTCCATACATAATCCTGGCGCCTTACACCTCAGGCTGCATGCACGTGTCAACACGCGGCTGGGGCAGACGGGAAGTATACAAAAAGGAATTAAGCAATTAAGTCTCTCCCCCACATACTGCGCATGTTATAAAAATCACTGGTGAATACAAATCTTTATGTCACGCCAGTCCAAGCTCCACCAAAGTCACATATTAAAAACAATTTTAGTCACCTCCACGTTGAGAGAGCATACAGAATTAACTAAGACTTTATAAATGTACAAGCAACGAACAAGTGAAAACAAGTACACACACACCCTGGTAACACGCACACATTATATGTAAATGTACACAAAAAATATATATATTCTTACACACGTAACAAGGCTGTGATTGTACCTCTGTACAAAAATAAAGCGAAATGAGTGCAAAGACTTATCGTGGCATAAGTTTGCTGAGTGTGGTAGGGAAGGTATATGGAAGAATTATTACAGAGAAAGTAATAGAGATATCAGAAATCCTAGTGAGTGATGAATAAGGTGCCTTAGGAGTGGCAGAGGATGTGTGGATCAAGTATTTCCAATGAGACAGAGAGTAAAGAAGCCTTGTGAGAAGGACCATAAGGTGTTTATGGCATTCATGGATCTGGAAAAAGCATATGACAAAGTAGACAAAGAGGGATTGTGGAAAGTTTTGCACATGTACTGTGTAGATGATAAGCTGCCAGATGCTGTCAAGAGTTTTTATGGTGGTAGTGAAGCATGTGTAAGGGTTAATGGGCATCTAAGTGAATGGTTCACGATGGGTGTGGGTGTGCAACAAGGTTGTGTGATGTTCCCATGGTTATTCAATATATATATATATATATATATATATATATATATATATATATACAAGTAATGGAGACAGGGATGGCACTGGTAATGAATGGTGATGGATGGAATATCTCAAATGTATTGTATGCTGATGATGCAGTACTGCTTGCAAATACCAAACAAGAACTTGGTAGGCTACTGCAGAGTTTTGCTGATGTCCGTGAGCATCGTGCCTTGAGAGTAAATGTAGAAAAGAGTAAAGTGATGGTTATTAAGAGAGAAGAGGACTCCCAGTGTGATGTTACAGCGAATGGAGAGTGAAATGCGTGGCTTGCAAATCAGTGCCCCTGGAGTCGATGTGAGAGAAGAACAACATAGTGCCCCCAGAAACACGGAAGAACAACGTAGTGCCCCAGAAACACAGTGAGAAAGAAACAGTGTAGTGCCCCCAAAAACACACCGACACCCCTACCCGGACCCCACGGAGTAGCCACACCCACACTAGGGGACCCAATACGACAACGGCATAAGCCAGCCCGGGCCGTGCGCCTTTATCACACTCAGCCGTCGCACCGCCACCATAGCAGATGGAGGACACTACCTTCGGGGAGCAGGACTGCCAAATCAGACTGGGGTGGAACTGATATTTCAGTTTCCATCAGCGCCCCTCTGGAGACGGCCGATTGCCGCTCCCGCCTTCGTCAGTCGGCCAAGCGTCGCACTGAAGGTGTTTCTGCCGAGATGGCCTATTGCCGCTCATCTCTTCTGCCCCAGGAGACAGCTGATTGCCGCTCCACCCTCCTGCCAAAGGAGAAGGCCGATTGCCGCTCCGGAGGTACTGCCCCTGAGTCGGCTGATTGCCGTTCCTTCCTCCTGCCGAGGGAGATGGCCGATTGCCGCTCCGGAAGCATTGCCCCCGAGACGGCCTATTGCCGCTCACTCCTCCTGCCGAAGGAGACGGCCGATTGCCGCTCTAGAGGTGCTGCCCCCGAGATGGCCGATTGCCACTCACCCCTCCTGCCGAAGGAGATGGCCTATTGACGCTCCATAGGCACTGCCCCTGAGACAGTCAATTGCCGCTCCCCCCTCCTGCAGAAGAGATGAGCCCACGGCCTCTGGAGAGACGACCAGAGATGTGCTGACTCCCCCACACAGCCACGGCCTATTGCCGGGCCCTACGGCCAGACAGAGGTGCCGACATTGCCCCTGCGTGAGACAGATGCCTGGCTCCCCAGCACCAGAGGGACCCCATGAGGCCTAATGGCCTCCCCTGGCCTCAGGTCCTTACTCCTGGCCCTAGAGAAGACTCACCTGTCGGGCCCAGCACGAAATGGTGCCGAAGCCCCCACCTGACGGTGCCCCTTGATATTGGGGACCGCAGCCCTCAGCCTCCTCGGGCCCTCCCCAGGACTCCTGGGCGCGAACTCTCCACGCCCAAGAGACGGCGATGGACCTCCACCTCTGGCCAAGACAGGAGCCAAAGACTCCTAGACCTGTTTGGCCCCAGCCCTGAGGGCCACACCTCTAATCTCAGCCCGGAGACTACGGGCCTGTGCGCCACGTGCAGCCCTGGACGAGAGAAGACGCCCCTGCAAGCCGTCCCGTGCCCTCTCGGTATACGCTTTTCCCTGGCAGTGCCCCTAGCCCGGCTTAATAGACGCCGGCGTTTCTCCCTGCCGCCCCCACGACACGAGTGAATATATGTCAAGTGTGGTATTGCCCCAAGACTAGTGACGAAAAATATATTAAGTGTGACGTTGCCCTAGAAAACAGATGACAGTGGTATAGTGACTAAATGCATGTCCGGTAGCAGGGCAAGTGAAATCACAGGCGACTGAGTAAGGATGAGAACAGTGAGTGAATCCTGAGAACTCTGACTCATAAGTGATGCCCTCGTAAGAAACCAGTAAGAACTCTTCCCCTGAGGAAGTCTCTGTAGTGAAAGTATACATATGTCCCTTGCTGTCAGAAAACCATAGAAAGTGAGAATAATATCCGTCCCTTTGTATTACTGTAAATACAGTACAGTGAATATCCAGTGTCTCGCTATTCCCTCTCTCCCTACAACATCTCCCCATAACTAACGTAATATAAACGAGTGATAGATCAAATGTCAAAACCCTTTTTCTATCAAGTGATACTAAGAGTAAATCAGAAAAACGTATCCTTTCCAAAATTACTATAACTCTGTTCCGTCTCGTCACGAGTCCTCAAGGGAAGAAAATACAAAAATGGAAACACAAAAAGCGCCCCCCCACTGCCTCCGCATCCCACCGTAATGACGGGGGCCACCTCAGATCTCCCCCAGTCTACGACAGGGGAGAACGTTATCTTTCCTTTTCCTCCCCTCTCACTATCTCTTCTGTTCTACCTTCCCCTGTTCCTGCCCCTATTTCTAACCTTCCCACCCCACACACCACTATACCCCCTCAACACAAAACCCCCCTCCCTCTTCACAGGCCTCCTAGGACCCTTCCCTCATCTTCCCCTAACCTACTTCCTAAACCCCCCCCCCCTGTCTACTGCCTTCCACCTACCACCCCGCACCACCACCTCCATCACTTCACCACCGCTCGCTTTCCCCGCCCACATGGTCAACTCATTCACCTTCCCTATCACACCCTCCTCCTCATCCTCACCCACCTTTTATTCCTCGCTCACCTTCCCTACCCCACCTTCAACCTCACCATCCCCACGGACCACCACCTCGTCCCCAATAACTACACCAGATGCCTCGCCGCCCACCACACCCCGCACCCCACCACCCATCACTCTCTCACGAGCTCAGCCCCCTGCTACCACCTGCACCGCCCCATCCCTGAACATTCAGACAACCCTGCGAGGCCGCATCTCCCCACCACCACCAGCTCCCTCTCCCCCTACACCTCACCCCACCTTTCCTCGCCTCCAACGACACACACCACCTGCCACACCCCACTCCACACCCCCTGCCAAGCCACCACGGTTCCAGCACCGCACACCGTCCGCCATCACCCCCACACCCGCACCATCCCCTGGCTTCGCACCCACCGCCCACCCCACACCACTAGCACAGAACCCTGCTACCGCCCAAACCACTCCACCACCAAACACCGGGATGGCGCCACAAGATCGCACTCCCTCCTGGCCACCTAAACTCCAAGCCACCTCTCCTGCCACCTCACCACCGCTACCGACCCCACACCCCCAACTTCCCCTGCTCCCGCACCGCCTGTCACTTCCACATACGAGTGCTATGTTTCCTCCTCGCCATCCCTCTCCACCCCCCTTACCACCTTAGCCTCCCCCACCGCCACCACCCGCCGCACCTCACCTGACATCTCACCCATCACACCAACCTCCCCTTGCTCACCCTCACCCCTTCCCTCCGCAGCCTCACCCTTTCCACCCGAGCCACACCAACCTCCCCTCGCTCACCCTCATCTCTTCCCTCCGCAGCCTCACCCTTTCCACCCAAGCCCACGTGCCCCGCCCACCCCGCCACCCCCACAGGACAACCCACTACCACCACCCTCTCCCCTCCACACCTGCGCACGCCCACCCTCCACCGCGCCCCCAACACGCTCAACAGCCTGTGCTAACCAACCCCGCACGCCCACTTCCCCACCCACACCCACCCTCAGAACCACCACCACCCCCTCCGGCCGACTCTCACGCCCACCCGCCTGATACACCCATACTCCTACACCTCCTGCCTACCCCCAACTTCACACCATTATTTTTTTTTTTTTTTTTTTTTTTTATGTGTCCGACTCTGGACAAAGGCTTCAGGGCCTATATCTCAGGGGCAGTAGCCTATCCCAAGGCCCAGTAGTCCTCCTACACCTCCACATGTCACCACTTCGGCGCTAACAACCACCGTCCATACTGAATACATGCTAGGGCTGTCTCATACAGGACCGGTGTATTGGTATTAGCGGGGGTATTTTTACGACATGTCGGCGGGTCATCTGGTAGATCAGGAAAGTCTGCCTTTTATGAAATTCAAATCCTTAAACTGTTCCCTGCCCCAGCCGGGATTCGAACCTGGGTCCATCAGGACTACAGGCCGCCTCTCTACCGATTCAGCCACGCCTCCCCCAAATCCCCTCCACCTACACTCCCCAGAGACTCAACGCCGCATTACCATGGCACAAAACCAGGCCCAGACGCTCAGTAGCCAGCACACAGCCCCCTACCACACCAGCAATAACACCGACCAAAATGAAGATCAGACGAGCCTTATGGGCGCCGACCACAGGCAAGAATCGTCGGTTCAGAGGACAATACCACCTGCGTACCCTCCTCCGGTCAACCCTCACCGACTCCACGCTTTTCCTCACCTGTGACACCGAACAAGAGGAAAATTTTCACACCACCGCATGGCAAGCCCTACTCCAGCATCTCCAGCCTGCATACATCACCCACAACACTCACGTATACCACCTCCGGCCACGGGGACGTGACTTTTTCCAAGGGGAGGGTGGTGAAATGCGTGGCTTGCAAATCTGTGCCCCTGGAGACAATGTGAGAGAAGAACAACATAGTGCCCCCAGAAACACAGTGAGAAAGAAACAGTTAGTGCCCCCAGAAACACAGTGAGAAAAAAAACAGTGTAGTGCCCCCAGAAACACACCGACACCCCTACCTGGACCCCACGGAGTAGCCACACCCACACTAGCGGACCCAATATGACAACGGCATAAGCCAGCCTGGGCCGTGCGCCCTTATCACACTCAGCCGTTGCACCACCACCATAGCAGACGGAGGACACTACCTTCGGGGAGCAGGACTGCCAAATCAGACTGGGGTGGAACTGATATTTCAGTTTCCGTCAGCGCCCCTCTGGAGACGGCCGATTGCTGCTCCCGCCTTTGTCAGTCGGCCAAGCGTCGCACTGAAGGTGTTTCTGCCGAGACGGCCTATTGCCGCTCATCTCTTCTGCCCCAGGAGACGGCGGATTGCCACTCCACCCTCCTGCCGAAGGAGACGGCCGATTACCGCTTTGGAAGTGCCGCCTCTGAGATGGCCTATTGCCGCTCAGCCCTCCTGCCGAAGGAGACGGCCGATTGCCACTCCACCCTCCTGCCGAAGGAAATGGCTGATTACCGCTTTGGAAGCGCCGCCCCTGAGATGGCCTATTGCCGCTCAACCCTCCTGCCGAAGGAGACGGCCGATTGCCGCTCTGGAAGCGCCACCCCCGAGACAGCCTATTGCCGCTCAACCCTCCTGCCAAAGAAGACGGCCGATGGCCACTCTGGAGGTGCTACCCCTGAGACGGCTGATTGCCGCTCCTTCCTCCTGCCGAAGGAGACAGCCGATTGCCGCTTTAGAAGTGCTGCCCCCGAGACGGCTGATTGCCGCTCACCCCTCCTGCCGAAGGAGATGGCCTATTGCCGCTCCATAGGTGCTGCCCCTGAGACGGCTGATTGCCGCTCCCCCCTCCTGCAGAAGAGACGAGCCTATGGCCTCTGGAGAGACGACCAGAGGTGTGCTGACTCCCCCACACAGCCACGGCCTATTGCCGGGCCCTACGGCCAGACAGAGGTGCCGACATCGCCCCTGCGTGAGACAGATGCCTTGCTCCCCAGCACCAGAGGGACCCCGTGAGGCCTAATGGCCTCCCCTGGCCTCAGGTCCTTACTCCTGGCCCTAGAGAAGACTCACCTGTCGGGCCCCAGCATGAGACGGTGCCGCAGCCCCCACCTGACGGCGCCCCTTGATTTTGGGGACCGCAGCCCTCAGCCTCCTCGGGCCCTCCCCAGGACTCCCGGGCGCAACCTCTCCATGCCCAAGAGACGGCGATGGACCTCCACCTCTGGCCAAGACAGGAGCCAAAGACTCCTAGACCTGTTTGGCCCCAGCCCTGAGGGCCACACCTCTAATCCCAGCCCGGAGACTACGGGCCTGTGCGCCACGTGCAGCCCTGGACGAGAGAAGACGCCCCTGCGAGCCGTCCCGTGCCCTCTCGGTACGCCTTTCCCTGGCAGTGCCCCTAGCCCGGCTAAATAGACGCCGGCGTTTCTCCCCGCCCCCCCCACGACACGAGTGAATATATGTCAAGTGTGATATTGCCCCAAGACTAGTGAGGAAAATATATTAAGTCTGACGTTGCCCTAGAAAACAGATGACAGTGATATAGTGACTAAATGCATGTCCAGTAGCAGGGCGAGTGAAATCACAGGTGAGTAAGGATGAGAACAGTGAGTGAATCCCAAGAACTCTGACTCATAAGTGACGCCCTCATAAGAAACCAGTAAGAACTCTTCCCCTGAGGAAGTCTCTGTAGTGAAAGTATACATACGTCCCTTGCTGTCAGAAAACCATAGAAAGTGAGAATATCCGTCCCTTTGTATTAACGTAAATACAGTACAGTCAATATCCAGTGTCCCGCTATTCCCTCTCTCCCTACAACATCTCCCCATAACTAACGTAATATAAACGAGTGATAGATCAAATGTCAAAACCCTTTTTCTATCAAGTGATACTAAATCAGAAAGACGTATCCTTTCCAAAATTACTATAACTCTGTTCCGTCTCGTCACGAGTCCTCAAGGGAAGAAAATACAAAAATGGAAACACAAAAAGCGCCCCCCACTGCCTCCGCATCCCACCATAATGACGGGGGCCACCTCAGATCTCCCCCAGTCTACGACAGGGGAGAACGTTATCTTTCCTTTTCCTCCCCTCTCACTATATCTTCTGTTCTACCTTCCCCTGTTCCTGCCCCTATTTCTAACCTTCCCACCCCACACACCACTATACCCCCTCAACACAAAACCCCCCTCGCTCTTCACAGGCCTCCTAGGACCCTTCCCTCATCTTCCCCTAACCTACTTCCTAAACCCCCCCCCCCCCTGTCTACTGCCTTCCACCTACCACCCCGCACCACCACCTCCATCACTTCACCACCGCTCGCTTTCCCCGCCCACATGGTCAATTCATTCACCTTCCCTATCACACCCTCCTCCTCATCCTCACCCACCTTTTATTCCTCGCTCACCTCCCCTACCCCACCTTCAACCTCACCATCCCCACGGACCACCACCTCGTCCCCAATAACTACACCAGATGCCTCGCCGCCCACCACACCCCGCACCCCACCACCCATCACTCTCTCACGAGCTCAGCCCCCTGCTACCACCTGCACCGCCCCATCCCTGAACATTCAGACAACCCTGCGAGGCCGCATCTCCCCACCACCACCAGCTCCCTCTCCCCCTACACCTCACCCCACCTTTCCTCGCCTCCAACGACACACACCACCTGCCACACCCCACTCCACACCCCCTGCCAAGCCACCACGGTTCCAGCACCGCACACCGTCCGCCATCACCCCCACACCCGCACCATCCCCTGGCTTCGCACCCACCGCCCACCCCACACCACTAGCACAGAACCCTGCTACCGCCCGAACCACTCCACCACCAAACACCGGGATGGCGCCAGAAGATCGCACTCCCTCCTGGCCACCTACACTCCAAGTCACCTCTCCTGCCACCTCACCACCGCTACCGACCCCACACCCCCAACTTCCCCTGCTCCCGCACCGCCTGTCACTTCCACATACGAGTGCTATGTTTCCTCCTCGCCATCCCCCTCCACCCCCCTTACCACCTCAGCCTCCCCCGCCGCCACCACCCCCCGCACCTCACCTGACATCTCACCCGTCACACCAACCTCCCCTTGCTCACCCTCACCCCTTCCCTCCGCAGCCTCACCCTTTCCACCCGAGCCACACCAACCTCCCCTCGCTCACCCTCATCCCTTCCCTCCGCAGCCTCACCCTTTCCACCCAAGCCCACGTGCCCCGCCCACCCCGCCACCCCCACAGGACAACCCACTACCACCACCCTCTCCCCTCCACACCTACGCACGCCCACCCTCCACAGCGCCCCCAACACGCTCAACAGCCTGTGCTAACCAACCCTGCACGCCCACTTCCCCACCCACACCCACCCTCAGAACCACCACCACCCCCTCCGGCCGACTCTCACGCCCACCCGCCTGATACACCCATACTCCTACACCTCCTGCCTACCCCCAACTTCACACCATTATGATACATCAAGCCCAAATCCCCTCCACCTACACTCCCCAGAGACTCAACGCCGCATTACCATGGCACAAAACCAGGCCCAGACGCTCAGTAGCCAGCACACAGCCCCCTACCACACCAGCAATAACACCGACCAAAATGAAGATCAGACGAGCCTTATGGGCGCCAACCACAGGCAAGAATCGTCGGCTCAGAGGACAATACCACCTGCGTACCCTCCTCCGGTCAACCCTCACCGACTCCACGCTTTTCCTCACCTGTGACACCGAACAAGAGGAAAATTTTCACACCACCGCATGGCAAGCCCTACTCCAGCATCTCCAGCCTGCATACATCACCCACAACACTCACGTATACCACCTCCGGCCACGGGGACGTGACTTTTTCCAAGGGGAGGGTGGTGAAATGCGTGGCTTGCAAATCTGTGCCCCTGGAGACAATGTGAGAGAAGAACAACATAGTGCCCCCAGAAACACAGTGAGAAAGAAACAGTTAGTGCCCCCAGAAACACAGTGAGAAAGAAACAGTGTAGTGCCCCCAGAAACACACCGACACCCCTACCCGGACCCCACGGAGTAGCCACACCCACACTAGCGGACCCAATATGACAACGGCATAAGCCAGCCTGGGCCGTGCGCCCTTATCACACTCAGCCGTTGCACCACCACCATAGCAGACGGAGGACACTACCTTCGGGGAGCAGGACTGCCAAATCAGACTGGGGTGGAACTGATATTTCAGTTTCCGTCAGCGCCCCTCTGGAGACGGCCGATTGCTGCTCCCGCCTTTGTCAGTCAGCCAAGCGTCGCACTGAAGGTGTTTCTGCCGAGATGGCCTATTGCCGCTCATCTCTTCTGCCCCAGGAGACGGCGGATTGCCACTCCACCCTCCTGCCGAAGGAGACGGCCGATTACTGCTTTGGAAGCGCCGCCTCTGAGATGGCCTATTGCCGCTCAGCTCTCCTGCCGAAGGAGACGGCCGATTGCCACTCCACCCTCCTGCCGAAGGAAATGGCTGATTACCGCTTTGGAAGCGCCGCCCCTGAGATGGCCTATTGCCGCTCAACCCTCCTGCCAAAGGAGACGGCCGATTGCCGCTCTGGAAGCGGCGCCCCTGAGACGGCCTATTGCCACTCAACCCTCCTGCCGAAGAAGACGGCCGATGGCCACTCTGGAGGTGCTACCCCTGAGACGGCTGATTGCCGCTCCTTTCTCCTGCCGAAGGAGACGGCCGATTGCCGCTTTAGAGGTGCTGCCCCCGAGACGGCTGATTGCCGCTCACCCCTCCTGCAGAAGGAGATGGCCTATTGCCGCTCCATAGGTGCTGCCCCTGAGACGGCTGATTGCCGCTCCCCCCTCCTGCAGAAGAGACGAGCCTATGTCCCCTGGAGAGACGACCAGAGGTGTGCTGACTCCCCCACACAGCCACGGCCTATTGCCAGGCCCTACGGCCAGACAGAGGTGCCGACATCGCCCCTGCGTGAGACAGATGCCTTGCTCCCCAGCACCAGAGGGACCCCGTGAGGCCTAATGGCCTCCCCTGGCCTCAGGTCCTTACTCCTGGCCCTAGAGAAGACTCACCTGTCGAGCCCCAGCATGAGACAGTGCCGCAGCCCCCACCTGACGGCGCCCCTTGATTTTGGGGACCGCAGCCCTCAGCCTCCTCGGGCCCTCCCCAGGACTCCCGGGCGCAACCTCTCCACTCCCAAGAGACGGCGACGGACCTCCAACTCTGGCCGAGACAGGAGCCAAAGACTCCTAGACCTGTTTGGCCCCAGCCCTGAGGGCCACACCCCTAATCCCAGCCCGGAGACTACAGGCCTGTGTGCCACGTGCAGCCCTGGACGAGAGAAGACGCCCCTGCGAGCCGTCCCGTGCCCTCTCGACACGCCTTTCCCTGGCAGTGCCTCTAGCCCGGCTTAATAGACGCCGGCGTGTCTCCCCGCCGCCCTCACGACACGAGTGAATATGTCAAGTGTGGTATTGCCCCAAGACTAGTGACGGAAAATATATTAAGTGTGACGTTGCCCTAGAAAACAGGTGACAGTGATATAGTGACTAAATGCATGTCCAGTAGCAGGGCGAGTGAAATCACAGGCGAGTAAGGATGAGAACAGTGAGTGAATCCCGAGAACTCTGACTCATAAGTGATGCCCTCATAAGAAACCTGTAAGAACTCTTCCCCTGAGGAAGTCTCTGTAGTGAATGTATACATATGTCCCTTGCTGTCAGAAAACCATAGAAAGTGAGAATAATATCCGTCCCTTTGTATTACCGTAAATACAGTGATTATCCAGTGTCCTGCTATTCCCTCTCTCCCTACAACATCTCCTTTCCATAACTAACGTAATATAAACGAGTGATAGATCAAATGTCAAAATCCTTTTTCTATCAAGTGATACTAAGAGTAAATTAGAAAGACGTATCCTTTCCCAATATTACTATAACTCTGTTCCGTCTCGTCACGAGTCCTTCCCCCCCCCCCCCCGGCGTGAACTCCCCCTCCCGTGCTCTCACACGCGCCCATGTTCCCTGTACACCTGTTCACTAGACTTTCTGTATTGGCAACCGTAGTGGTTAAGTCAGTATCCTGCGAGATACAAATATCCTAAGTAAGGTTTTATTTCTGTGTCACTATTCATGTTGTAATATCTGTATTTTGTCCTGTGTCTGGCTGTGGGAATATACGTGTAAAAGGTTACTGCCTAGAGTTTTTGTGTCCTGCCTCTCTTTCATTGCACTAAGCTCCGGTCACGAAAGAGGACCCCGCTACACGTTAGGTGTTTTAGGACCGAGGAGTCGGGCCTTTTTGACCTAGCATTATAGAGAGAGACTGGAATTGGTGAGAGAGTTCAAATACCTGGGTACAGTGACAGAAAAGAGAGGAAAATGTGCAAAAGAAGTTGAAAGTAGTGTGACACAAGGAAGAAAGGTAGCTGGTGCAATGAAGGCCTTGATAAGAAACATAGGCTTGAGTGTTGCAGCTGCACGAGGCTTACATGAGGGAGAGTCAGTGCCAACTTTAACATATGAGTATGAGACTATGGTGTGGCATGAAAATGAAAAGTGAGGAATGTCTGTGGAGTACAGAGGGTGGATAGGATATGAAATAATGATTCGTGAAAGGTGTGGAGGAAGTCTGTGGACACCAGAATCGAAGAAAGTGTACTGAGATGGTATGGTCATGTGGAGAGAATGGAAAACAATAGAGTGGTGAAAAAGGTATATCTAAGTGAATTTGAAGGAGGGAGGAGGCGAGGCAGGCTAAGGAGAAGGTAGAGATATGGTGGATGAGTGTGTGAGGAAGAGAGCTTTGGAAGTTGGTGAGGCTGGGGAAATGACAAGAGATCGAGCTGGCTAGATGAATGTTGTAAGAAGTGGATGATCATGGATTTTTGGCACCCCTTTTTAATGTGGCAGCATCCGGATTGACTCAATCAGATACGTTTATGTGAAGCTACAGAACATGGTAAATGTTTTTGGTGTATCTGATAAAGTCAGGATTCCGAGGTCTTGAATGATGAGTGAATGGAAGCATGGCCCATTATATTGGGCAAATTTGGGCTGTTTGGACACTGCTACTCCTCAGCCTGCCCTTTGGTGGGAAAGGAGGTCTGGATGATGATGATGAATATGATGATGTCAACTGAAAAGTTAGCTCTTGGTACTACTGTCTTTGATGCATACAATTCTTTGTACAATTCTTTAACTATCTTCACCATCCAATCTCAGCATGTAATGACTTCATTTCTCTCATTCTCCAATATAATTTGTTGCTTTCCCAGTGCCACTTTACTGCAGATTTGTTTCAGAGTTTTTCCTTTTTTGATGGTTTCTTTTATCTGAGCCATGTGTTACTTGTTCATCTATCTATCTATAGCCCGACACCCTAATTCTGCAAAGGGTGGCCGCAGACAAAACGCCTCCAAGTCGCTCTGTCACCCACCATTTGACTACCCTCCCCCCAACTCACCCCCCCCTCCCTCATATACCTCTCAACTCCATCCTTCCACCCCAACCTCGGTCTACCCCTCCCTCTCCCTCCCTCCACCTCACCTACAAACACCCTCTTAGTCAGTCTTTCACTCTCCGTTCTCTCCACATGTCCAAACCACCTCAGTGTATTTCTCCTAATCTTCTCAACCACATCCACATCCACTCCACAACATTCCTTCACTTCTTCATTCGTCAACCTGTCCCTCCATGTCACTCCACATGCTCCTCTCAAGTACCTCATTTCCACTGCTCTCACTCTTGACTTGTTCCCCTCTTGCAAGGTCCATGCCTCGCTTCCATACGTCAGGGTAGGGATCACAATACTATCATGCAGTGACTTCTTAACTTCCATACTCACCTCCCTATTTCTCATCACTGCTTTCAGTGAACCAACAACCTTCCTTCCCTGCTGTACTCTTTCACGCACTTCATGCCCCAAAGTTCCATCCTTACTCATCACACTACCCAAGTACTGTACCTGAATGCACTCACATTCTCCATATCCTCACCATCCAACCTCACTGTACTTCTGTGACTTCATTCCTCTCAAACACCATAACTTTACTTTTGTTTACATTAACTTTCAGCTTCCTCCTACACACCATCCCAAATTCATTCACCAAACCTTGCAACTCCCATTCATCTTCACTCAACAATACTGTATCATCAGCAAACAGCAGCACTGGAATCTTCCAAATTTCACCCTCATTCATTAGAGCCACCCCCACATCCACTGCCCTACCTTGTACCTCCTTTACAACCCCATCCATGTATATATTAAACAGCCATGGAGACATCACACAACCCTGTTTCAGTCCCACACTGAGATAAAAGAACTCACTCAGCTCACCATCCACTCGTACCGTAGCCCTAGCTCCCTCGTACATACTCTTCACAGCACTCAACAAATTCCCCTCCACTCCATATATTCTTAATACCTTCCACATACCTTGCCTATCTATTCTGTCATGAGCTTTCTCCAAGTCCACAAAGGCAGCATACACTTTCCTTCCCTTCTCTAGATACTTCTCCACTAAACATCTTAGAACAAATACCTGATCTACACACCCTTTTCCCTTCCTAAATCCCCCTTGTTCTTCTCCAACTAGCTCCTCTGTCATATGCCTAACCCTATCAATGAGTATTCTACCATATATTTAACCAGTCACACTAAGAAGGCAAATACCCCTATGGTTACCACATACTTCTCTCTCCCGTTTTCCTTTGCATAAAGGAACAGTTATACCTGATTTCCAGTCCTCTGGAACCTTTCCCTCTTCCCAAGCCAATCTACACAACTTCCATATCCACTCCACAACAATCTCACCCCCATACCTAAGCATTTCACCCCACACTCCATCAATTCCTGGGGCCTTTCCCAACTTAATCTTCTTCATCGCTTCCACTACTTCCGCCCTACTGATCTCTTCCTTCCTCCTCTTATCTCTTCTTCTCCCAGCCATTCCCCAACCACTTTTACTCGCACTGCTCTCACTCTCTACATTTAACAAATCCTCAAAGTGCTCCTTCCATCTCCTCAATTTCTCTCTCTTCTCCACCAACAATCTATTATTCCTATCTTTCACTCCCCTACTATTTCCCCACTCACACTGCCTTACTTTCTTTACCTCCTTCCAAAACAATTTCTTACTCTCCCTCCATTTCACACTCAGATTCTTCCCAAACTCTTCATCCACTTTCTTCTTACTCTCCTTTACCAGTCTCTTAACCTCCCTTCTCTTGCTCACATATACCTCTCTCTTCTCTCTCTCATCTTCTCCCCTTCCTCTACTCGCTGACGTTTCACTATATGCCTTCTTCTTTTGTTCCACAGCTCGTTTCACCTCATCTTTCCACCATGCTGTCCCTTGCACACCCTTGCATCTCCTCCTCACTCCACAAACCGCCTCACACGCTGCACCTATCTCTTCCGTGAATATCTTACATACGTCTTCCACCCGTTCCATCTGCTCTAGCTCATACCTTCCCAATCTTTTTTCCACTATGCTCTTATACTCTGTCATTTTCTCACTATCTTGCAATTTCTTCACTCTTCTCACAGGAGATATTTCCTCCTGTCTTCCCCTTCATCTCCTCAACCATTTTCTTTGCAGCTTTACCTTGGTCCGAGACTTCATTTCCCTACCCTCTCCACACTCTTGCATCCAACACTTGTCTTCTCATTCGCTCATCCACACACACGTAGTCTATCATTGCCTTTCGTTCAACAAGTTCATCATCCATCCTCCTCATTACTCTCCATGTATACCGGTGGATCATCTTATGACGGAAAGTAGGTGTTGGCATTTGCCAACCCCTTACAAGCACAGATGTCCACCAAACCACTACCATTCCCATCTACTTCAGCTGGCACACCCCACTGACCAATCACTCCATCCACTCGTACATTCCCAACTTTGCCATTCATGTCTCCAATCAAAAACACTCTCTCGCTCCTCTCAAACTTGTCCATACACGCTTCTACACTCACCCAAAACTCATCTTTCACTCTTGCCACTCGGTCCTCTGTCGGGGCATACACACATACAATCGCCCATGCTTGTGTACCTACTTTCATCCTCACCCATACAATCCTTGCACCTACTGTTCCATACTCTCTTATATTCTCCTTCCACTTCTTGCTTATCATCAGCCATACTCCCTCTCTTGCCCTTTCATTCTCATTGACTCCCACACATATACCTAAACCATATTCCCATTCTCTCACCCTTTCACCTGACCATTTAGTTTCAGTCAATCCACATATATCCACTTTTGCATCCTCAAGCACCTGAACAATCTCTCTCTCTTTCACTTCATCATTCACTCCTTTCACATTCCATGTTCCCACCCTAAGATTGTCCTTTGTCCGTTCCTTAGTCGTCAACGTATGGTCCGTCCGGGTCCGAGGCGCTTTATTTGCTTTTTTAGTTAGTTCTTTATACAGGGTGGGGCACTAACCCACCACCAACCCTTTTAGTCGCCTCGTACGACAAGCAGGGATACTGGGGGAGTATTCATCCTTCTTTGTTTTTACCTTCAACTCCTTTCTTCTTTTCATGTGCTCAAGGGTCATTTTTGAATACTTGTTGGCTTTGGCTGTATTTGTTTTCCCTACTACCTCTATTGATTCTCTTGGAACTTTTGTTAGTCTATCATTCAACTTATCAGTGTCGCTCTCAGCATAACTCAGAAACTGAAATCTGTTCGCTATTTCTAACCAAAAGGTTGCTTTGTTTTTGCTTAGTTTTATTGGGCATATCTTTTTATTTTTCTATCTATCTATCTATTGCCAGACGCCATAATCCCATAAGGGGTGGCCATTTGACTTTGAGTTAGTTGTTTTACGGGGAGGGGCACTAACCCTCCACCAACCCACTTGTTGACACGTAGGGAGCACGTATGGGTTGGTTATATGGTTACCACCCAGCGTTGTAAATGGTTTCCTGGCTTACAAGAAACAATTAGGCTTGTCACTCAATGTAAAGCCACCTATAAAGGAAAGAAAAGCAATAAGAAGTGACAGGAAAGATGGGACAAATAGGAAGAGAGGAGGGCAGGCACAGAAAAAGAATGATAAAGGCTAAGGAAGAAGCAGGCAGCACTACATCAAGTGAGTGGATGATAGGCTTAATTCTTTCAATTCTGAAACTGAATCTGGCTGTGCAACCCACCATTCTATGGTCAGTTCCTATGTTTACTTTGTTCACAACTGTGACATTTATGATCTTGCTTATACCATTTATATATATATATATATATATATATATATATATATATACCGGTATATATATATACTCAATCCTCGTAAATCGCGGCAATTTGGGTCTGGACCACTGCCGTGATTTACAAATTCCGTGATTTATGAATAATAACTCTCATGTGAAAAATTAATTTGGGTCTGGACTTTGGCCAACCCACCCCCACAGCACTCTACCTACACCTATCTATGCACGATCAAACACAAACATACAAATTTAGGGATATTCAGTGCATGTATTAAACAGAAATAAGCCATGTTAAGGGATCTCATCTTAATCCTATGATGAAATTGCTTAAGTGAATGGAGTGGGGTGGTGTTGGGAAGAACTTAGAACCTCTCAGCACTTGTTCTTCCCAAACTCTTTCGCCAGCTTTGAAAACTCTCCTCTCCCAACACGATGAATGAGCTCCAAACGTTGACTGTACGATAACTGTGACAGCTTCTTGACGTCATACTGCTCAGAGTGCTTCATTCAGGGGTTGGGAGGGGCCATGGCAGGTAGGAGGTGGGGTGAAAGGCTGCAAAAATATCCTCACATACAGTGAAGCTGTGAGGAGAGGAGGGACGCTGACTCAACTGTGAAGTGAGCGCAAAAATTTGTTTACCAGAGAGAAGGGTTAGTTCGTTTTCTCTTGGCAAGCGAGTGCGGCGCTATGCGCCGCGCCCATTTTGAATTTTTCATACAGTATTCCATTAACCCCTTCATAGCTGCCAGCCTTAAACAACACTTCACTGCTCCAGTGTCAGTGACGTTGAGTTAGGGCGAGTTATAAAAAACTGCAAACAATTACAGGAAGGGAACGAAGGTCACTGGCGTGTTTACACGACCCTACTCTACCATCCCATCAGTCAGGCATTCTCTTCACTCCAGATGTATTCGCCGATGTTTACATGCTTATGTTACATGCGCTTTAATTTTGAGTAAGTTTCTTTCAGCAAGAGAACATAATTTACCACTCTCAAACGGCCATACCACGTTGAGTACACCGCTTCCCGTCCGATCAGCGAAGTTAAGCAATGTTGGGTCTGGTTAGTACTTGGATGGGTGACCGCCTGGGAACACCAGATGCTGTTGGCATAACGTTCTCCCTATGTGTCAAGTGGGGTTGGTGGAGGATTAGTGCCCCTCCCTGTAAAACAATTAACTCTAAGCCCTTGGCCACCCCGTTTGGGATACATGGCGTCTGGCAATGAATGAATGAATGAGCGGTGGCTCAATCGGTAGAGAGGTGGCCTGCAGTCCTTACGGACCCAGGTTCGAATCCTGGCTGGGGCAGGGAACAGTTTAAGGATTTGAATTTCATTAAATCAGGCTTTACTGATCTACCAGAAGACCCGCTGATATGTCGTAAAAATACCCCCGCTAATACCAATACACCAGTCCTGTATGAGACAGCCCTAGCATGTATTCAATATGGACGGTGGGTGTTAGCGCCGAAGTGGTGACATGTAGAGGTGTATGGTATGTAGGAGGACTGCTGGGCCTTGATAGCAGGCTGTGAAGCCTATGCCCAGAGTCAGACACATTAAAAAAAAAAAAAAAAAAAAAAAACGAATATTAACTGAATTGGTAAGGTCTTTAGGCTGTATGCTTACACGAAAGATTACGGGTTTTACAATTTTAAGAGACGATATGGAACAAAATGTTTTCTAATCAGAAAAGAAAAAATTACTCTTTCGGCCCGCATGTTCTCGTAGATTAGCATTCAGTTCCACATTCTTCGTTCGGTATCGCTCTTCCCAATATATTTCGGACCGACTAAGCACAGTTATTTCTGCTACTTAGAGTTAGTGTACATTTACTGCTCATTCTTTTGTCTGTTCTTATGTGTAGGCCTATGTGTGAAAGTGAGAGGACTGATCGTTTCGTTTCGTTTCGTTTTTAAAGGCTCCAACATGCTTGCATGTGTCGGCCTTGCTCACCTAATGGCGCCTCTCCACGCTGCACGATCCATTGCAGCCTCCCTGTTCAGTCCCTTAACCCTAAGGTCACACTTAATGACCTCGTCCCACGTCTTTCTCGGTCTACCCCTCATAACCCCACCCCCAATATTAACACTTCTCACCTTCCTCACCCAATTATCATCCCCCATCCTCTCCACATGTCCAAACCACCTCAATCTACCTCTCCTCATCACAACACCAATACACTCCAGTCCCATCCTACCTCTCAACTCTTCCATTGTAAACCCAGCCCCTCCAGGCCTTGGACGCAGAGACGCACTGCACATCCACCTAATCATTGTCGTTTCTGTACGTCTGAGCCGGCGAATGTCTTCCTCCTTCACTGCCCAGGTCTCACTGCCATACAGCATTACACTCCTAACACATGCTGCATACAAAGACCCCTTAGCACGTAGGGAGAGCCCTCTCAATGTCAGGAGAGGCAAGAGCTCCCTGAACTTCTTCCAACCACTTCTCACCCTAGCCACAGAGCTAGCTCCAGCCCCACCTCCAGCACACAACATGTCTCCCAAATAACAAAACTCTTCCACACACTCAAGGGATTCACCAGCAAGTTCAATCCTTTCACGTCTGACGATCTCCACCTGCTCACCCCGGCACGCCGTACACATAAAATCAGCATTATCTCGCAGTCTACCTCTGATACCACTACATCTCTTATGCACCCATTTATCACACACACCGCACAAGATGGAATTACTTCCCACGCCCTTGTGGCAAACTGCACATGGCCACTCTCCCTCGTCTTTGACAGTACCGCCACCAACCCTAGATATCATCACTTTTGTTTTATCTGCATTTACCCTTAAACCCTTTTGCCCCATACCATCTCTCCACTTCCTAAACCTTTCCTCCGCCTCCCTTTCATTCTCTGCAATCAACACCAAATCATCAGCATACAACAACTCCCACGGGAGTCTGTTTCTAAAGTCACATGAAAGGGCTTCAAGTACCATGATAAACAACATGGGACTCAAGACTGACCCCTGATGCACACCAACATTCACGGAAAACTCATCACTCAAATCTCCATTCACTCTCACCTGGGTGTGAGCACCCACATACATGGCCATAACCACCCTAACCAGCCACTCCTCCAAGCCAAGCTTTCTCATTGCCCACTTCACCACCTCTCTAGGGACTCTGTCAAAGGCCTTTTCCAAATCAACAAAAACAAAATAAAGATCCCATCTCCTACCAATATATTTTTCCTGAAGCTGTCAAACAATGAATATGGCATCAGTGGTCCCCCTACCTGGCATAAACCCAAACTGCATCTCATCAATATTCACTCTTTCTCTAATCATACCTTCTAAAACTCTCTCCATTACCTTCATTATCTGATCTAAAAGCTTTATACCTCTATAATTTCCTCTTTCCAGGGCATCACCCTTCCCTTTATACACATTTACAATTACACTCTTCAGCCAATCATCTGGGACAATACACTCATAAATAATCCTATTTATCAGGTCAGTGACTAAACTCACCCCTATATCGCCTGAGGCCTTCAACATTTCGGCAGTCAACCCAGACACACCTGCTGCCTTCCCCACCCTCATCCTGCCTATTGCCTCACTCACAGTAGCAGCATCAATCAAAGGCCAAGGGCCAGACACTGGATCTGCTGGCTCCAAACCTTCCCTGTCCCAGTCAAACTCCTCATTCAACATCCGGTTCAGTTATAATGCTCTCTCCATGCATCTTTAATATCCTCACTGTTCACTGATACAAACAATAATGTATTCCATTATCGCTTTCACAGCTGCGGGCCCTGAACAACGCCTTACTGTACTGGTGTCGGTGACATTGAGTTAGGGTGAGCTATAATAAATTGCGAACAATTACAGATGGATCTCACCAATATTGGTGCCGCCACTCCAGGACTTTTATCCACTTTTCCCACCTGAAGCCCTCCTATCACTACTTTTTTTTTTTAGCTGAAATAATAAGATTAGTTATTAAATCATCATAAGTAATATAAAACTCACCTTTAAGAAGTTATGAGGTGTTTGGTATGATGACTGTTTCGAGGCTTGCACAAAGACGCTACTGCAGCGTACCCCCTGACCCCTCACTGGCCTCGTCCCCACTCCTGCCTCTCACGCCAGGGTCACCCACTTCCATCAACACTTCATCAAACCCCATAAAGTCAAAATCTTTAGGAAGTCCCCAGTGTCATCATCTACTGAACCCTTCTCTGTTGTTCTTCCTCGGCTGGCTAGCTTTGTGAAAGAAACTGAGTGATGAGTGACTGATGGTGGGCATTCACTTGATCGTGATACTGTTTCTGGTATTTTCCTGAAATCTGATTTACAAGTCCAATCATTAGTCATTAATTCTGATGGCCGCTCTCTCTCTGTCTCAGCAGACTTGAGTTGTGGCTGGAGTGCCTACCAGGCATGTTTAATGGGTGCCAATGTTGTATTATTCCAGGCACTGATGAAGAAATTTAAGGCCTGTTGAATTTTATATTTCTTCCAGAATGCAGCAAGTCATTATGTTGGGGGTTGCAGGTATACCAGGTGGAGCAGGTGAGTCATGTTGGGCTATGGAGGTGGAGGAGAAGGCAGACTGTGAGTCAGGTAGGGCAAAGGAGGTGGAGGGGACGGTGGTGGGCGAGTCAGGGGAGGTGGTGAGGGGAGGATCCTCCATCCCCTCCTGACTACTGTTCAAATTTCCGGCAATTTCCTTCATCTTTTCTTGTTTGTCCGTTTCATTCCTTGTCTTTTTATGGACATATTTGCAGAATAACAACTTGGCATTCACGAAATAACCATTATTCAAGTGAATCCAAACGTTATTATAGAAACTGGGTATCTATTCTAACTTACCGTTATTGCCGAAATTGTTATTGGTGAGACCCAACTGTATGGGAAGGGAACGAGGGTCACTGATGTGTTTACACGACCCTACTCTACCACCTCAAGCAGTCTGGCGTTCACAGATCACTTCGTCCAAGATGTTTTCGCCGATGTTTTCATGCTGATGTAATACGCATCCTAATTTTATTAATTGTTACACGAATCATAGCAAATCACAGGATGGGTTTAGGGGAAAAAATAATTAAAAAAAAAAGCCAGGTGTGCCAGACGAGTCTTTTCACATATATAAGAAAAAGAAATTGATTTTAGAACTTTGAAAAAATGGTCCCAAGGCCGACCACGGGAGCACGCAAATATCTGAACCCACAGCCATTATGGGGGCTAAATGTATGTTTTACTTTAAGCAGTAAAAGCACCTTACCAAATCAGTTCTCGATAATAGTCTAAAATATTTTTCAGATTATTTCTGGGTTGGTAAATACAGTAAAAGTTTCTTATTAAATCTGTTTCCCCGTCATTTTTAGCTGTTCTGGTGTGACAACTCTTTGTTTACTTCGTTAACATAATGGCGGCAAGGACTGTTCTTCCCTAAGTGTTTAACTAAACCTGGCCTAACCGAGCTTATCTGTACCTAATAATTTTTTAACCTAACCTAACCTCCAGTTGGGAAATTGGGAAACGATATCCACCTTTGAGCACATTGAGTTTCTTCCACTGCGCTGGAAATGATCGTAGGGGAAAGTGACGATAATAACAGGGAGGAAATGTTTCAGCACGAAAACTTAATTTGCCAAACTGAAAGTTGTGTGAAAAGTAGAGAAACAAGCTGGAGGATTATGAATTGAATTGGTAAGGTCTTTCTGCTGCTTCAAGTGTACAATGAAAGATACAAGTATCTTCCCAAAGTCTGACGAATATACCGTGGAAAAATCGAACCATTTGAAAAACGCTCTAGAAGACAGGGTTTTCATTGTATTTCACCTGGTGTAAATTTTCTTCAGACTGAACTGGGAAGATAGGTGTGTCTTTCACTGTACATTTACCGCTAAATAAATCAATCTAACAGTACAGTACTTGTGTTTTGTTTCCATCAGATTAATTGATTTCAGATTATTCAGGCACTTCTTCACACCATATAATCTGGGTAATCGGGCTATCTCTGTATTTTCTTTCGTATTGAGTATTGTTTTTTGTATCATCGAGCCATATTTTCGTACGGTGGAATTCGTCCTATATTAATCGCTTTCGTACCATTGAAAATTCGTACTTCAGGTTTTTGTATTTAGTGACTCACTGTATATAGTAATCCCTCTAATATCCGAACGCCCAATATCCGAACATCCCCACTAACCGGAAATAATCGTCCCAGGATCCAATATTCCCAAAATGGTCCGAAAACCGCAAAAAAAAAAAAAAACTAATTTCCCCCCCCCGTAATTTGAACTTGGCGCATGGGGCGTGGGACGGCTTTGTTGTGGCGCGTCATTCCTCCGACGTCCGCTAGAGTGCCCCTGCATCCTCCCCACTTTCCGCCTGTCTCTCGTCACAAGTGCACACTCGTCATCATGGCTGCCCACGTGCTCGCTTTTCTGGTGGTGCCTTACCTCCTGCAGGCACTCCTGCTGCTCTCGTGTCTCTCCTTCGTGTGTGTGATGATGGCCCCGCCGCCTGAGAAGAGGAAGAGAGTGGTGTTGACTTTTGGAGAAGAAACCGGGAGATATTGGAGAAACTAGACGCGGGGTGGTCTTCTCACATCCTCCGCGAGTTCAACCTGGCACGATCTACTTTGTTTGATATTAAGAGATCCCGAGACAAACTCATGCAGTACACTTCTGACTTCTCGTCGAGAAGCAAACGCAACGTGGAGAGGAAGGTGATGTTTACTCCGAAGTTTGCTGAAGTTGACCGCTCCAAATTGATTTGGTATCGACAGCAACGTGCTGCTGGTGTGATGGTATGTGGTACGGAGCTGAAGGCTGCTGCTGAGAAGTTCGCCAGGCTTCACGACGCCCTAGACTTCAAGGCATCCGAGGGTTGGCTCTTCGCGCTCAAGTTACGGCATGGCTTTACCAACCGTAAAGCTCATGGCGAAGCTTTGGACACTAACGAGGATGGAGTTGACGAGTTTCGGCACAAGGTGAAGGGCTTGATCGACAGGGAGGGCCTCACTCTCGGTCAAGTCTACAATGCTGACGAAACTGGTTTACAGTATTCTATCGCTCTTTGCCAACGAACACGCTAGCCGAGGAGACGGAGAAGCGTGTACCTGGCCGCAAGCTCTCCAAGGGACAGATATCTGCTTTGTGTTGTGCCAATGCTAACAGCATGCACTGGCTTAAGCCCGTTATTGTTGGCCGTGCAAAGCTGCCTCGGTGTCTTCGTAGGGTGATGGATGTCCTTCCTGTCGTCTGGTACCATTCTTTGAAAGCATGGTTTACAGTCCAGATCTTCAAAGACTGGTTCCACTGCCGCTTCGTCAAGGAGGTCATACATTACCAGACGGAGACACTGGGAATCCCGCGTGACCAGGTAAAGGTCCTCCTTCTCCTCGACAATGCACCTGCCCACCCGTGTGACAAGGACTTGGTGGCTGAGAATGGCTGCATTAGGTGCATGTTTCTGCCACCTAATACGACTGCTCTCATCCAACCAATGGACCAAGGAGTGATCGTGGCAACAAAGCACCTATACCGAAGGAAGTTCCTGGACGAGGTGATGGTTGTTCTCGAGGACGAGGACGAGCGCAGAGAGGGACAGGACACTCGAGGCCAGCGGACTTTGGAAAACCTTTGCTGCTACAACATCAAGTCTGCAATCTACAACTGGGCCAGTGCATGGAAGGAAGTCCCTGTCAAGACTCTAGAAAATGGTTGGTCTCGTCTGCTTCTCGGAACGGATGTGGAGTATGATTTCCTAGGTTTTGACATGGATGACTTCCTTGCACGTCTACGGATGCATGGCGACAATGTTGATGGGGACGATGTGAGTGAGTGGTTGGATGACGACGATGGCGATCCTGGGTATCAGACCTTGTCTGATATCGAGATCGCATCTTCAGTTGCAGGTGTCAGTACCCAGCTTGAAGATTCCGACGAGGACGGCGACGATGATGTGGACTCCTCTCAGCATGACACAACTCCAGCCATCCCCAAGCTGAGCGCACTCCGGGAACACCTAGAGTTTGTTCTCGACTACCTGGAACACCCGGACTGCGACAGGGAGATGGGGCCCTTGGGACTTGTGGAGGAAGTGCGTGCTTTCAGGCAGCGCATCATCAATCGTCAGAATCATCGTTCCTTGCGTCAATCAATGACTGACAGTTTTTTCAGGCCTGTGACCCCCGCTGTGCCCAGCCCTGGCTCCACTCCGAGTCGTCTGCAGTGGGTACGCCATCAACACGACTCAGCGACGCACCCCTAGGTCACCTGCCAGTGATACTCTTGGACTCTGACAGTGAATAGACGCCAAGAACTTCTCCACTAGACCACACGGGAATTTACAGTGTTGTGCAGTGAAAAAAACAGTGCATTGTGTTAAGGATTTACAGTTGTGAGTGAAAAGACAATTTTTGAACTAAATTTAACGTAAATAGACGTGTGTTTTTGCTTTAGAAAATGGTTAGAAGAGTGGAAAAAGTTAAAGTGCAGAGTGCAACACTTAGTAAGTTACAATGGAGCATAAGTTAGACAAGAGTGCGCACTGTGAAGAGAACGGACTTCTGGGTGCGAATGACTAGGTTCAGTGCAAGACTTCATGAACAGGGTACTGCAAGTGCTTCAGGAAATCCTTCTTACTCTCAGAGTCCGAGAGGAGGCGGTTATTCATTGAGATGGTCATGGACTTGCTGTATGTAGGCAGAATGTTTCATACTGTACTCTACTGTATTTTCCATACTATACTTACCTCAAACACCTCATTTCACTCTTTTATGTCCCTTATTGGTGTCAATATGCTGTGTCTTAGGTGCTATGAATGTGCAGTAGGAAGGTGTTTTTCTGAGTTAGGCTAGGTTAGGGTCCATAACTACCAGTCCAGGAGCCAGGGACTTGTAAGTACCCAGAATGTTGAATATTGTATGAACCTACCTCAAAAACCTCATTTTATGCTTCTTTTGCATTTATTTCAGTCTTTAATGTGCCTTATTGGTGTGATTTGGGTCTTAAATAGGTGCTATGCATGTCCAGAGGGAGTTGTATAGGTGTTTCTCTGTGTTAGGGTCCATAAGTACAAGTACATAAGCTGGGGCCCAATATCCGGACAGGACCATTATCTGGACCTGCCTATGGCTCTATTACGTCGGATATTGGAGGGATTACTTATATATATATATATATATATATATATATATATATATATATATGTATATATACAGTAAACCCTCATTATACGATGGGGTTCCGTTCCTGAAAACCCCATCATATAGCAGTCCATTGTATAGTGAACCTGTTATAACATGTAGTCAATGGGGATACGTTCCCAGACCTGCCTAAACTCGCACATTCACACACCTTAACACGCACATACATGAAATATCCTTATGTTTAAACATGTAAAGTAACACATTAATAATGAATAAAGAGGGGAAAAACATGAAAATAACAGTATACAGTAGTTCTTACTATTACTTAAGTAAATAGGATTGTTATGTCCCCTCTGAGGCTAAGGGACAGTTAGGGCCTCACAGCCCTCACTCATCACTGGCAGAACTGGCTGACTGGGCAGGGCTGGCTGGCTGCACGGGGCTGGCTGATGAGTCTGGACTGGCGGATGAGACTGGGCTAGCTGGCTGGGTGGGGCTGGCTGATGGGGCTGGACCAATCGATAAGACTGGGCTAGCTGGCTGGGCAGGGCTAGCTAATGAGGCTGGACCGGTGG
>NC_137033.1:29027619-29152619 GCF_032717465.1 Coenobita brevimanus | reverse complement strand
GCTCCCCTTATCTTCACTCAACAACACAGTATCATCTGCAAACAACAGTACAGGGATTTTCCAAACACTTCCCTCTCTCACCAGGGCCACTCCAACATCCACTGCCCTACCTTGAACCTCTTTTAGTACCCCATCCATGTACAGATTGAACAACCATGGAGACATGACACATCCCTGTTCCATCCCAACCTTCAAAGAGAAAAATTCACTCAGTTCACCATCCAAATGCACTGCAGCCTTAGCATCATCATACATACTCTTCACAGCATTCAACAACTTCCCATCTACTCCATATATTCTTAATACTCTCCACAATCCTTGTCTATCCACCCTGTCATATGCATTCTCCAAATCCTTGAAAGCCACATTCAACTTCTTTCCCTTCTCTAGAAACTTTTCTATTAAAGATCTAAGAATGAATATCTGATCTACACAACCTCTTCCCTTCCTAAAGCCTCCCTGCTCTTCTCCAACTAATTCCTCTGTTCTTTCTCTAACTCTGTCAATAAGTATCCTACCATACACTTTTCCTAGGACACTAAGAAGACAAATGCCCCTATGATTACCACACACTTCTTTTTCACCTTTCCCTTTGTACAAGGGAATAATTATACCTGACTTCCAATCCTCCAGGACTCTGATAAGAATTATTAAAGGGCATGTAATCTCTGGGTTATAAAACCGCTTGAATAGTTATTAACATTTTCCAGGTTTACCTTTGCTTTTAACCAGGAATGACTATTTTAAAGGGTTAGAAGCGCAACCGCTCTGGGAGAAAATACTTCCCACAGTTTTGGGGCCAGGCGAAAAATGATACGCTGTATCATATAATGTGACCCTTAGCCAGAAGTTCTCTCCATAGGTCTCGAGAACCCTGTGCTGCGGCCCTTCTGGGTCGTGCATCTCCACCATGCACTGTGTCCAGGGTAGCCGTAAACTCAAGGGGTACCAGTTTATCAATAGTTTTTATGTTGGTATGTCCCCTACATTTAATTTTTACAAGTCTCAGCACCCCCTCTGAATCTGGGTGTGTGGAGATCACTTTAGCTAAAGTCACTGGGATCTTGGTTGTTCTGTTTTTACTAAGACCACATATCCTATGTTTATAACAGACTTGCTGCTGGCAGCCTGAGCCCCATAAAATCTTTCTCTTAGGCTCAAAAGATATTCTTCGTTCCAATGTCTATTCCAGGTGTCCAATACTTTTTTCATACGCTGATATCCCTCCCACAGATGTTTTCCTAATTCATTATTTTCTATTGTAGGATCATCTACTTCCTCTTGGATATCCACACAAGGCACCAGATGGAGCTTTCTGCCATATAATATATGAGCTGGTGTCAATGCCTCAATAGAAATGCTAGTTTCATCCAGATAGGTTAGGGGTCTATCATTAATCCTAGTTTCAATTTCAGTTATCACTGTTCTTAACTCCTCTCTTGTGATCTTAGTTCTGTGTAAGTTTTCTTAAGACAGTTCTTCACAATACTAAGCATTCGTTTGGTAAATCCATTTTGCCATGGTGCTCTTGGAGCTACGAATTGCCAGGCACAATTTTGGATTCCCAGCGCCAACTTAACCTTTGGGTCATTCATTACATTTAAAAGTAGAGGTGCTGCTCCAACAAAATTGGTTCCGTTGTCGCTTATTAATTTATTAGGACAAGACCTTCTAGCTGCAAATCTTCTAAATATGTTCAGGAATGTCTCTGAACTTAAATCTTCTGCCAATTGAGATGGACTGCCCTTGTTTAGCTGCAAGTAAACAGACATATATACATCTTATGGGGAGTTCCCTCACCTGTACAGTTATAGCCCCCATGTAATCAACTCCAGTTACTCTGAAGGGCCGACTTACATTTACCCTATCCCTTGGTAAGGCGGATGGTCCTATGGTCCTGGATAGTCATATGGTTGCTGTTCATATTTCCTACATGTAATGGAACCTTTGAAATACTGTTTCTTTATGACCCGTCTGCCTTTAGGGATCCAATACCTTTCCCGGCTTCGGGCCAAAGTATGCAGCACACCTCCGTGAAGAGTCAAATCATGGGCTTCCATAATAATTAACTGTACAAAATAACCACTCCTGGGTAATAATATGGGATGTCTAGTTTGGAGAGGCAAATCAGCCTTTATTATTCAGCCACGGCATCTAATTAGACCCTTTCTGTCTAAGAACAAGCCTAAATCTCTTATCAAATTATTCTCATTCCCAGTGCCTTGGCCTAAAAGGTCATATATTTCACCGTAAAAATTCCTCTGTATCCTTTTCAGCCAACAGTCCATGGGATCTAACTTCTGAAACCCTACTTTCTTATTCAAAAATTCAACAACTAATTTAGTAGTGCTAATAAGTTGTCTTACTGATGAAAATCTGCTGATATCAATTACTTCTGGCTCAGGTACTACAGGATCCAAATTTACTACACCAACCTCAGCAATACTGTACTGGTTCTGCTCAGGCCAATATTTAGTGTGTAACCATTTAGGACCTTTAAACCACAAGGTATCTTTGATCGGTCTCTTTACAGTCGAACCTCTCGAGAGCAGATCTGCTGGGTTTTGTTTGGAGGATACATGCATAAATTTAAATTTGGAAGACAGCTCTTTAACCCCTTAAATGCGGATCATCGCGTTTGCGACGCTCGCCAAAAAGGACATAACGGCAGAGCGTCGCGTTTGCGATTCAAGTTAATTTTGAATAAACGCGGGCAAGGATGTTCCAGCTGGTATTGTCTATCAGTACCACCACCCTTTAGCTACAATTAGCATACTTTACCTTTGTACTACTGACCTCCGTTGTTGCCAAGTATCGCATTTTTCCCCCCTCCCCCCCCCACCATGGCCCGGCCAGCCTGGCTGTGATACATGGCAGCGCTCTGACTGCTCAGAACTGTAAATCTGCGCTCTCCTCTCACACGCAGATTATGCTAATAGGAAACGCTTGTTTCCCCAGTTGTAACACTAGCTTTTTTTCGCACGGTTTGCCCCTGTTTAGCGTCAGTTTACCGCAGGCTTTCAAAGTGACATTATGGCGAGTTCTAGCTCTTCCGAGTCAGTGCGAGTGGCCGACAGGAACAAGAATAAAGTGACGGGCGTAAGGCAGAATAAAAAGCGCGCCGCGGTGATCTTTTGGGAAGTAATATGATTGAAAATAATGTAGTATACATGTTTTTAGTTGTGAAAATGGAAATGTTTGTTAAGTGACGGGAAGACCGCCGCCGCGCTGCATGTCGTCCGTACGCTTCGTTGATTTTAGCCTTATTTTCAATGCTTATTGTACAAATACGGATTCCAAACTACCTGTACATTGTAGTATAAAGTTTACTGTGACAGAATGAGGCTGTGGTAGAGGGGAAACCGGGTTGCTGGAGGTGTGAAAGTGATGATTTGGTTACCCAACTTTGCAAGTCTCCACAAGTCCTTGGGTAGTCCACAAAGGCTCAACACCTGTCTCTGGAGAAAGCTGAATGTAAGTACTATCTGCCATACCAAGTATAATGTTCTAGGGTTAATCTCTGATTTTTGGCTAATATTTTCCTACAGGTACTCAGACCGCGATACAACCCCGCCACCCGGGGGGTGATTGGCTGTTCATGGCCGCGCATTAGGGGTTAAAAGACTTCACTCTATTGCAGACGAAAGTAATTTTACTGTCTTCCTTCCCTATCCAGTAAAGACAAATCTCAGTGTCAATCCATATATAGATATCCTCAAACTGAGTATCAACAGTAGTGGTCAAATACCTGGCCAATTTAGTTCCTACTACTGTACTATGGAAGCCAATTCCCTTTGAGGTAGGGTTCTTCCTTTAATTGTCACAACTCTGGCTTAGGACATAAAATAATTATACTATCCTCTCCTGTTGTGCAATAAGCTACTGCTCTATTTGCCCTTTGAGAAGCATCACAAAATATGTGTAAGTGTGACTTCTAATTACTGTTTACTTTCCTGGGAAAACAATATGCCTGATATGGTTTCAAACTCCATTCTGATCTATTCCCATGATGATTTCTACCAAGAACTGGTTGCAATGGAGACTCACAATAGACTGGTTGAACGTGTACACAAACTGGAGATGGCTTTCCAGAATGAAATTGATGAAATAAAGATGCAGATGCACTTGCAAAAGGAAGAAATAGAAAAACTAGGAAGGGAGGTCAACAAGAAAGACACAACCATATGTGAACTAACAGTGGAATTGAGTACAGTTAGGAGGAAAATGAGTGAAATGGCAAGTACCGTAGTCAACCACGAGAGTATTATGGAAGAGTTCAAAAATGATACAAAGACAATTAGGCAAGTAAGCAGTCTGATAGACCAGAGCAGTGATAATGAGAAGATAACACAGGTGAATGAAGCTGTGCAAAGCTACAAAAATGATGTGGAAACAAGGTATGCTGAAATGATGAAAGTAAAGAAAGACTTAGAAACAAGGGTGGAAGAAAAAAGCATTAAAAAGGAAGTGAAAAGAATAATCCAAAACAATCCAAAGTTAGTCAGAAATTCAGTAGATATCAACAAATCTATAGTAATCACTGGTATAGAAAAGGAAGAAGAAAAAAACAAGATCTCAAGAGACAAAAAGGAGATGGCAAATGTAATGAGCTTATTGAAAGAAGTATCAGAGGAAATCTGTGGTAAAGACAGAGGAACACAAAAGGTTAGGGAAATATAAGAAAAGCAAATCAAGACCTCTAAAGGTAACTTTCCAGAGTGTAAACACCATGGAGGAGATACTAAAAAATGCAAAAAATCTTATGGAAAAAGAGGAGTTCAAAAGTGTATGGATAAAAAGATGCCTAACACAAGAGGAACTGGAATTACTGAAAGAGAAGAGGGAGGAAGCAAAAACAAAAAATGAAGGAAGATCAGAAGAGGAGAAGAACACATTTTTTTTTTACAAAGTAATAGGATTGCAGGTACGAAAGTGGTACATAAGCAGGAGGGAATAAAAAGGAGGAAGGTAGTAGAACCATGTCATGACAAGTATATAAACAAGATGATAAAGTTGATGTACTCAAATGTAGATGGAATGGTATCTAAATTATTAGAGATGAATGATTATGTCAGTGAAAATGAACCACATATAATATGCATAACTGAAACAAAATTAACACCAAGAATATCAAATGACATCCTAAACTTAGAGGAATACAATTTATGGAGAAGAGATAGAAACTTAAAAAAAGGAGGAGGAATTATAATATTAACTAAGAAAAATCTAAAAGTCAATGAAATAAAACTAGATATACCCTCACAAGTAGAACTGATTGCAGTAGAGATCAACACATCTGAAGGGAAAGTAATTGCAGCCAGTATGTACATGCCACCCAGATCAAGCACATGGGAAAGAGACGAATATGAGGACCTGGCAGAGAGTACAATTCAAAGTTTAAGAGCATTACTACATAAAATGGAAGAGAAATTGGAAAGAATTATAATAACTGGAGATTTTAATACAAATATAAAGTGGAATAATCTAGATATAATTAGCCAAGAAAGCTGTTGGAACCAAAAGCTCCTGGATCTCGTGCAAGAGTTTTTCCTAACGCAACATGTGAGGGAAACCACCAGAAAAAGAGGACTCGATGTACCTTCAATGCTAGATCTCATATTTACTAGGCAAGAAAATGATATTGATAGTTTAATATATCACCCTCCACTCGGCAAAAGCGATCATGCAGTACTAAATTGCATCTTCAGGATAGCATATGAAATAGTTAACAGCAATGAAAGTTACAAAAAGAGCCTAAACTATAAAAAGGGAAATTATCAAGACCTAAAGAAGTATTTCTTAGAAGTTGATTGGGAAAAAGAGCTTAGAGGACAAGATTTAAATGCTGTATATAAAAAATTCTGTGAATTTTATGAAATAGGAGTCCAGAAGTACATCCCACAGCACAAAGAAGCAGATAAGAAAATAAAGAAATGGTTCAATACAGAATGTAAAAAATCAAAAGAAAGAAGAGATTTGTTGTGGAACAGATACAGAAGACACAATAGTGAAAGGGCATATAATAATTACAAACAGGCGAGAAACGATTATACAAGAATAAGGAGGGAAGCCCAAAAACAGTTAGAGGAGGATATCATAAATAAAAGTAGTGATCAACCAAAGCTATTTTACAGCTACATCAGAAGCAAAACCAAAGTAATAGATATAATACAATCCATTACGGACGAGGGAATCACCTATACACAAGAGAAAGATATTTGTGAAGCACTAAATATGAATTTCCAATGAGTTTTTACAGAAGAAAAAAATTTTGAGAGGGACTATGTGGAACATGCATGTCCACACATACTACCAGATATACAAATAGCAGAAAAAGTAATACAGGAGGAGTTAAGTAAATTAGACAGAGGAAAAGCAAATGGTCCTGATGAAATTTCATGTTGGGTGCTACGAGAATGTGCAAAGGAGTCAAGTAAACCATTATTTTTAATTTTCAAGAAATCCTTGAGTCAAGGTAAACTACCTGATATTTGGAAGAAAGCAAATATTGTCCCCTTATTCAAGAAAGGGAATAGACAAAATCCACTCAACTACCGACCAGTATCACTGACCAGTGTTGTAAGCAAGGTATTAGGAAAGCTTATAAGAAAAGCTTGGGTAAATCATCTAGAAGAACACAATATGATAACAGAAAGACAGTTTGGTTTCAGAAAAGGAAAATCATGTGTTACTAATCTGTTGAGCTACTATAACAGAGTAACAGACACAATACAGGAAAGAGAAGGATGGGTGGACAGTATCTATTTAGATTTCAAGAAAGCATTTGACACAGTACCACACCAAAGACTTTTATGGAAACTGTACCATCAAGGAGGAATTCGAGGCAAACTGTTTTGTTGGATGCAAGATTTTCTCATAAAAAGGGAAATGAGAATAGTACTAAGGGGAAACTACTCATCATGGAAAGAAGTGACTAGTGGAGTACCACAGGGTTCAGTGCTGGCACCAATCATGTTTTTAGCGTATATAAATGATATAAACAGTAACACTGGAAATGAAATATATCTAAATATGTTTGCAGATGATTAAAAAATACAAAGGAGAATTACTAACACAAACTCTTGTAAAGAGCTACAAGAAGAATTAAATAAACTTCATGAATGGAGTAATACATGGCAAATGGAATTCAATGTGGACAAGTGTCATGTAATCAAGTTTGGTAAAAGTGGAAAAAGACCTGATTGGGATTATACGTTCGGAAATAAAACCCTACACACAGCAGAAAGAGAGAAGGGGC
The DNA here is from genome assembly GCF_032717465.1 of Coenobita brevimanus. Classification (NCBI taxonomy): domain Eukaryota; kingdom Metazoa; phylum Arthropoda; class Malacostraca; order Decapoda; family Coenobitidae; genus Coenobita; species Coenobita brevimanus. Next base: position 29,145,361 of record NC_137033.1, on the reverse strand, counting down.
TAGGTGTGATTATCAATAACAGACTATCTCCGGCTGACCACATCAGTGAGAAGGTACGGAACATGTATACACTGCTTGCAAATATGAGAATAGCATTCACATACATAAATGAAGACATGCTAAGAAGGATAGTAACATCATTCATCAGACCAACCCTGGAGTATGCATCAGTAGTCTGGAGTCCTCATCTCAAGAAACACATAGACAAGATTGAAAAAGTTCAAAGGGCCGCTACAAGATGGATACCATGCTTAAGGGATCTGAGCTACGAAGAAAGACTAAATAAACTGAATCTACCAACACTGCAGGAGAGAAGGAAAAGAGGTGACATGATAAAGCTATATAAATGCATATAAGGGAAGGAGAAAATAGACATAAATGATTACTTAACATATGGGGAAGCATCAACAAGAGGACACTGCAAAAAACTGCATAAGAAGAGAGGTGATAAAGACGTAAGGAAATTCAGTTTCCAAACAGAACAATTGATCAGTGTAATGCACTACCGAATGAAATAGTGTGTGCCAAAACAATTCACAAATTTAAAGATATGTACGATAAATATGGTTAAGCGGGACAGTACGAGCTTGACTCATTCCTGTAAAGATACAATTAGGTAAGAACTAAACATTTGCCCCTAAAAACTATAGGACTGGCCAATCCTAATGGGTCACATAACAAGGACCTCTTAGTAAAAGTGACATCAGAGAACTTAACTGATTTCAAACTTATTTCATCAGTTTTTGCATCCCAGTTAAGACCCAACACATTTTGAATTTTGGGAATATCATTATTTGGACAGTCCTCTTGTATTTTATTCCTCAAAAGCGGTGAATTTGCATTCCAGCTCTGTAAGGGCAAATTTGCCTTTCCACATTCAGAATTGTCTACTTCATAAGCCTTCAATGTTTCCGACTATGTATAAGCAACACCTTGCAAATTATCCATGTAAAAGGCCTGCCCTATTTCTGGGCATTTGGCATTTTCAAAATGATGCTTTAAAGTGTTGCAAAGTTGGAAAGGACTAACACAAGTGCCAAAGAGGACCGATCAGAAACAGTAAGTTTTCAATGGACTATCCTCATTTTGAGGATTTTGAGGCCAGAGGAATTTTGTAAATTTCCTATCCTCTTCTCTCAATTCTGTTCTGAGAAAAGCCTTACTAATGTCTGCTGTACAAGCATAAGGTTTCTCTCTAAATCTAAGTAATACATTCCCTAACGTCTTTGCCAGTGTAGGTCCAGAGTATAGGCAATCATTCAGGCTAGCTGATCCTTTGGACACTTTACTGCTACAATTGAGACCCTGCACACCACAAGGGGTAAAGCGCCACACCAGCTGAAACCTGTTTCTTTCCACCAGCTGCTCACTTAAACACTACCCTATGACTGCACAAAGTTGCTTTGCTCAATTCTAATTAGTGCAGTAAGTGTGAAGGTCTGAAGTGAGCAAAGTAACTTTGTACAGTCATAGTGTAGTGTTTGAGGGAGCAGCTGGTGGAAAAAAAACAGGCTTCAGAAGGTAAGGCGCTTTGCCCCTTGTGGCATGCAGGGCCTCAATGGGAGCCTTTGTGCAAAGAGAAAAATCAACCAGACACCATCAGAAACTATGTCTCATTTTCATTTCTGTAGGCTAAGGGGCTCTTAGTTAAATTTCAGTGTTATTTTTCTGATCGATAATTACAATATTGGTTAAGCAAATAGCTTTAAAAATGTAAATCACTCTTACTTATGTTATTTCACCCAAAATATCGCTGATAAAATAATATATTTGTATTTTCTTCCCTCAGAAGATTAGTACAATATTTGCCAAAAAGACGGTTTGTGGACTACAAGAAGTAAAAAAGGCGTATGAATATTGACATTTGTGTATAATCTAACTTGTACAAAAAATGGCACATATGGTCTATCCATAGTTTAATATTTATTAGGCTCTAAAATTTTAGGGCGTACCGAAGCCTACTGCTGCCAGATGTACGAAGAAAGCATGGTGATGGAGTAGATCAGCCAGTGAAGACAGACATTTCGGTTTCCTCGGAAAACTTGTTTTACCGGAGGCAGCATATACATATCAACATGCTTTCATGAAATGAATTTGGTTTTATTCTTACCCCCCTACCCCTAGGGGTAGGGGGGTTTTTCAAGAATACTCCTCCAGTATCCCTGCTTGTCGTAAAAGGCGACTAAAAGGGTTGGCGGAGGGTTAGTCCCCCTCCCCGGAAAACAACTAACTAAAAAAAACAAACAATAAGCCTCGGACAAGGACTGACCAAGCGATGACGATCAAGGACCGGACAAAGGACATGGTTATCGGAACGTGGAATGTAAGGGGAGCGAATGATGAGGTGAAAGAGAAAGAAATTGTCCAGGTGCTTGAGGGTGCGAAAGTGGATGTATGTGGAATAACTGAAACAAAATGGAAAGGAGAAAGTGTGAGAGAATGGGAGTATGGATGTGGTATATGTGCAGGAGTAGGTGAGAATGAGAGGGCAAAGGAAGGAGTATGTATAGTTGTGAGTAAAAGATGGAAGAAGAGCATAAGACAGTATGAATCAGTTGGGTCAAGGATTGTGTGGGTTAAGTTGAAAGTTGGAATACAAATGTGGGTGATTGTGTGTGTGTATGCGCCAACGCAAGCTCGTGCTAGAAGAGTGAGAGAAGAGTTCTGGACAAACGTAGAAGTGTGCATGGAAAAGTTTGGAAGGAATGAGAGTGTTTTTGATCGGTGATATGAATGGTAAAGTTGGGAGTGTGAAGGTGGATGGAATAGTTGGTGAGTGGGGTGTGCCTGCTGAGATAGATGAGAATGGGAGTGCGTTAGCGGACATTTGTGCTGCGAGGGGGTTGGTGATAGCCAATACCCTCTTCTGGCATAAAATGATCCATAGGTATACATGGTGAGTGATGAGAAGGGTGGGTGGTGAACTGAATGAAAGGAAGGCAATGATTGATTATGTGTGTGTGGATGAAAGGATGCAAAGATGTGTAATGGATGCAAGAGTTTACAGAGGTTGGGGAAGTGGACTTTCTGACCACTACTTGGTGGTGGCCAGAATTAGGATTCAAGTAAGATGGAGGAAAAGAAGAAGGGAAAGACGAGAGGAAGGAGTACTTGCAAGGAGAGTGGAAAGGTTACAAGAGGATGAGAAAAAGGCAGAGTATAAGAGAGAAGTGGAGGAACGATTGGGCAAATATGAATTGGAGCAGATGGGGGACATGGAAGATGTGTGCAGGATATTCACAGAAGAAATATGTGCAGCATGTGATGTGGTGTGTGCAAGGAAAAGACGGAGGGGGGTGCAAGGAACAGCGTGGTGGACTGAAGAGGTGAGACAGGCTGTGGCACAAAAGAAGAAAGCATACAATGAATGGATGAGAAATAGGGGTGTGGATGAAGTTGAGAACCGGAAGAGAGAGTTATATGCAGAAAGAAAGAGAGAGGTGAAAAGGTTAGTAAGAGAGAGTAAGAAGAGAGTGGATGAGGAATTTGGAAGGAATTTGAGTGTAAAGTGGAGGGACTGTAAGAAAATGTTCTGGAATGAAGTGAAAAGAGTAAGACAGGGTGGAAGTGAAGTTAGCAGGGGAGCGAAAGTTAAAAATGGTAGATTACTAGTAGAGAAGGGAGAAAAAGTGAGCAGATGGAGAGAACACTTTAAGGAATTGTTGAACATAGAGGATGGAAGTAATGCGAGTATAAGTGGCTGGGGAATGGCTGGGAGAAGGAAGGAGGTGAGAAGACAGGAAGAAATCAGTAGGATAGAAGTTGTGGAAGCAATGAAGAAAGTTAAATCGGGGAAAGCCCCAGGAATTGATGGAGTGTGTGGTGAAATGCTGAAGCATGGGGTAGAGATAGTAGTAGAATGGATGTGGAAGATGTGCAGATTGGCCTGGGAGGAAGGTAGAGTCTCGGAGGATTGGAAGTCATGTATAATTATTCCCTTGTACAAAGGAAAAGGGGAAAAAGAAGTGTGTGGTAATCATAGGGGCATTTGTCTTCTTAGTATAATAGGAAAAGTGTATGGCAGGATACTTATTGACAGAGTTAGAGAAAGAATAGAGAAATTAGTTGGAGAAGAACAGGGAGGCTTTAGGAAGGGAAGAGGTTGTGTAGATCAGATATTCATTCTTAAATCTTTAGTGGAAAAGTTTCTGGAGAAGGGAAAGAAGTTGTATGCGGCTTTCATGGATTTGGAAAAAGCATATGACAGGGTGGATAGACAAGGATTGTGGAAAGTGTTAAGAATATATGGAGTAGATGGGAAGTTGTTGAATGCTGTGAAGAGTATGTACGATGGTGTGAAGGCTGCAGTGCGTGTGGATGGTGAACTAAGTGAATTTTTCTCTTTGAAAGTTGGGTTGAAACAGGGATGTGTCATGTCTCCATGGTTGTTCAATCTGTACATGGATGGGGTAATAAAAGAGGTACAAGGAAGGGTAGTGGACGTTGGAGTGGCCCTGGTGAGAGAGGATAGTGTTTGGAAACTCCCTGTACTGTTGTTTGCAGATGATACTGTGTTGTTGAATGAAGACGAAGGGGAGCTTCAAGGTTTGGTGGATGAGTTTGCGAGAGTGTGTAAGAAACGGAATCTAAAGGTGAATGTAGGGAAGAGTAAGTGATGGTCTTTGAGAGAGGTGAAGTCAGTGAATGTACAGCGAGGTTGGATGGTGAGGAATTGGAAAATGTGAGTACGTTTAAGTAATTGGGTAGTGTGATGAGTAAGGATGGAGGTTTGGAGGGTGAAGTGCTTGAAAGGGTACAGCAGGGAAGAAAGGTTGCTGGTTCCTTGAAAGCAGTGATAAGAAACAGGGAAGTGAGCATGGAAGTGAAAAAGTTACTACATGACAGTACTGTGATACCAACTCTAACGTATGGAAGTGAAGCTTGGACGTTGTTGGAAGGACACAAGTCAAGAGTGAGAGCAGTGGAAATGAGTTATTTAAGAGGAGCCTGTGGAGTCACATGGAGAGACAGGCTGACGAATGAGGATGTAAAGGAGCGTTGTGGCGTGGATGAGGATGTGATAGGAAGCGTTATGAGGAACACACTGAGGTGGTTTGGCCATGTGGAGAGGATGGAGGGTGAAAGACTGACGAAGAGAGTGTATGTGAGTGAGGTGGAGGGGGGAAGAGGGAGGGGGAGGCTGAGGATAAGATGGAGGGATGGGATGGAGAGGTATATGAGAGAGGGGGGTGTGAGCTGGGAGCAGGGCAGTGAAATGGCGGGGGACAGGAAGACTTGGAGGCGATTTGTTTGTGGCCACCCCGAACGGGATTGAGGCGTCTAGCAATAGATAGATAGTATAATTTACAACCAATTTCTGTTACTGGATAAAGATATACATATATATTTCTATGAATTCATAAACCAGGCTGGAACCGCTGTGGAATATTTTTTTTATATTTACTTTTGTTCATGCTGCATTGACACAATACTCTTCTAAAAAGAAGAAATAGAATATTTATGTATTTTTACAATACATAAGATGCATGAAAAAGGACACTAAATTATTGCCCGACATCTGATTTTTTTTCCATCTGAAAAATCAAAATATTGGTGACATCTGGCATTTCTCCAGGTGCGCAAACACTCCCATTGAAAACTATCCTTAAGGAAGTAGTTACTGAATCCTTGCTTAGAGCATGATGTGGTAAATAACGTCCCTCCTTGTGGTTAACAGGGAATGCTACCTCTTCTATAGATTTATTTTTCAATTGATCTTTTATAATATTATCATATATGGTTAAATGTTCTGGTTTGTCTCTCAACTTTCTTAGAAGAGAATTTAACTAAGTCTTAGCTGCTTGGTAATATGTTGGTAACTTTGAATGGTTTAGTTTCCATGGTAATCCTACCCAATACTGTCCATCCTTAAATTCCACTGACTGGTTATACAATCCAGTGTTATTTTATCTTCAGGGGTTGGTTCCTCAGAGTGTATTCTTACACTATCTAGGTCCCACAATTTGTGTACAGGTTCAATACTTTCATCCAGCAAGTCATCTGAATAGGTTCTAATTCTGCACCTATTCGAGCTACCATCAATGACTGTGTGGGGGTAACAAAGACTGAGTCTACCAGTTTGGCCTCTCCTTTACCTTGTTTTGGAAAAGGCAACTGACCCATAATAAGGTTACTTCCTGGACTCCTGTAACTTATTCTTCTTGAAAGCCATATGTAGGAATCTCCCACAGTAATCAGAACCAATTATCATTTTTATGGGACCCACAGTATCTGATTCCACATTCTGTTTTGCCAACCTTATCCCTGAGCTTTGTAGATGATCAGAGGTTTCCTTCAGTCCTTTTATATATATACACTTTTCTCCATAGTATCCAGTACAGATGCTGTTATATGGCATTTATATCTGCCTAACTGTATCACAGGTCTAACTAAATCAAAGGACTGAAGTTCCTTAGTAGTTATGAATCCGGTAATGGCTAGATTTATTTTGCCAGTAATAGGTAACTTTTCTTTCTTCACAATGTCTGCAAAACTGAAAGTTTTCTGGGCACCCGTATCAAAGAGAGTACATGCTAATTGGTTTCTATTCTCAATCACTACCTTCACATCTGCTATTGGAAGAGCAGCTGGCTTTACTATTGGAGCACTCCCCCTTGCAATTGTCATATTGACACTTGCAGGTTTAGGAACCTCATTTTCATCCTTGGGCCTAAAGCCCTATAATAATGATCCATTTTACATCTGAGACAAAGCTTTAGTTTAATCTTGCAGTCTGCGGAGGTGTGTTCGGAATTCATACAGATTTTACAACACCCCAATTCCTGAAGCTTTCCTACTCTAGATAATGTTGACAAGATGCACTGGAATGTTGCTCCTCACAAAATGCACAAACCTTTCTCTCCTTTACCATGGAAAGTTTTACCTCCTTATTTTCATCAGCTTGTCTTTAATTAGTCTTTAATATTTTATCCTCAGCCCTCAAAGAGCTAAGGAAAGTACCTATCTCTTCTTCAGGCACATACTTAGCCTTCTCTGACTTAGGTTTCCCAACCAGTTGGTTAGTGGGTTTTTTTCTTTATTTCAGTCTTCTGTTTAATCTCAGCAGGCTTTACTATTCCTTCAAATCTTTACAGAGTTGCATTAAGCCTCTTTCAATCCCCTCACAGGAGAACAAGGCAACCTTGGTTCTGGGTGGAAGCTTTAAGGACACTATTCTAGAAAGCACCCAATCCATTGCTTTAACCCCTAAAACGCGGGGCGTCGCGTTTGCGACGCTCGCCAAAAAGGACATAACGGCGGAGCATCGCGTTTGCAATTCGAGTTAATTTTGAATAAACGCGGGCAAGGATGTTCCAGCTGGTATTGTCTATCAGTACCACCACCCTTTAGCTACAATTAGCATACTTTACCTTTGTACTACTGACCTCCGTTGTTGCCAAGTATCGCTTTTTTCCCCCCTCCCCCCCCACCACGGCCCGGCCAGCCTGGCTGTGATACATGGCAGCGCTCTGACTGCTCAGAACTGTAAATCTGAGCTCTCCTCTCACAAGCAGTATATGCTAATAGGAAACGCTTGTTTCCCCAGTTGTAACACTAGCATTTTTTCGCACGGTTTGCCCCTGTTTAGCGTCAGTTTACCGCAGGCTTTCAAAGTGACATTATGGCGAGTTCTAGCTCTTCCGAGTCAGTGCGAGCGGCCAACAAGAACGAGAATAAAGTGATGGGCGTAAGGCAGAATAAAAAGTGCGCTGCGGTGATCTTTTGGGAAGTAATATGATTGAAAATACTGTAGTATACATGTTTTTAGCTGTGAAAATGGAAATGTTTGTTGAGTGACGGGAAGACCGCCGCCGCACTGCATGTCGGCCGTACACTTCGTTGATTTTAGCCTTATTTTCAGTGCTTATTGTACAAATACGGATTCCAAACTACCTCTACGTTGTAGTATAAAGTTCACTGTGACAGAATGAGGCTGTGGTAGAGGGGAAACCGGGTTGCTGGAGGTGTGAAAGTGAAGATTTTGTTACCCAACTTTGCAAGTCTCCACAAGTCCTTGGGTAGTCCACGAAGGCTCAATACCTGTCTCTGGAGAAAGCTGAATGTAAGTACTATCTGCCATACCAAGTATAATGTTCTAGGGTTAATCTCTGATTTTTGGCTAATATTTTCCTACAGGTACTCAGACTGCGATCAAACGCCGCCACCCAGGGGGGGTCGGCTGTCCATTGGCCGCGTATTAGGGGTTAATATCTTTGTAAGTACCTAAAGCCTTTAAATTACAACTCATCGCAATCCTAAAATTTTACAAGGAATCAAAATCACGTTTAGGAATAGGTAATTCAATTACAGCCTTCAGTAACTGGGTGATAACCTGCTCCCTGTCTTCGTATTTCTGTCTAAAGATAGTCAATGCCACCTCATAATTGTTTTCTTCCATAGGTAGTTCTTTTATCAGCTTGTAAGGCATCCCCTTGACCTGTCTTAACAGGTATGTGAGTTCACACACATTAGGAAGATCTGTTCTATCATGAACTAAGTATTTAAACTGATCCCACAAGGATTTCCAATTTTGCTCCCCATCAAACTCCGGAAGCATAATTTGTGGTAGTACAGCTTTACTCTGCTGTTCCACAACTTGTGTTTCCGTGTTAGTCTCGGCCAATTTTGACTCTAATAACTTCACTAATGTTAAATATTCCTTTAATTTACCTTTAAATATGGCAGTCTCCAACTCTAGAAGATCTTTATCATCAGCTTTTACTATGGCTGCTTCTAAATGTACATAACCTTCTTCATACTTAGTCCATTTGGACTTTAATATATTCAGAAGACTATTTAATTTCTCCCTGGATAGAGGTGTTTCATCTAACCACTGTCTGCAATCATTTATGGCTCTCATTACCCATCCTGCCTTACTACTAGAGGATCTCCATAACAAGGAAATAGGCATATTGACTGATTTCTATTTTAGTAGATTAACCATGAAGTTCAAACACAAATTTCCCCAGCTCAGTAATATTTAATTATTTTAAATTCTGAGGAGTGTAGGAAGTGGGTTTATTGTGTTAAAGGTTGTTAAACCTGTAGGATTATATCTTATCTCCACACTCAGTTTCCAAATAATCCATATTTCCCTGGGCTCAGAACTAATTAATCATTTTAAATTTTGTGGAGTGTAGGGATTGAGTTTATGGTATTAAACCTATCTCCCTGGGCTGTTAAACCTCTAGGGTTATATCTTATACCCACACTCAATTTTCAAATAACCCATATTTCCTTGAGCTCAGAACTATTAACATCTCAGTATAACATAGGCCCACCCATAGCTTGTATAGCACAGAGCTGTCTTTTCTTCAATTCTGTGTAATTTATAAATATCTGCAGAACCGCTTCTCTGTCATGATAATTCCAATGTATACCATCAGCTTTTAGAGTTGCCTGGAAAGACTTTGCATTAAAGTGGATAAAATCCTTCCCTTTCCTAATTCTCTGCAACTTCCTATTGATGGCCCTGCTAATTAATTTATACGTACCATAGCAAACCGGTGAACCATATTGTAGGTTTCTAGGCTCAAGACGGTTTATGGTTACCGAGGATTTACATGAACCTTCAATGGCTCCTACCACGGCTAGAATGTTTTCAACAATTTCATTAACTTCCATCCATCCATCCATCCATAATCCAATCCTACGTTGCCCCACAAGGAGCGTAGGAGCCCGGGGCTAGGCAGTTGGTCCCGACATTTAAGATGAGAGTGACCAGCCTCACTCATCCCTGAGTGGCATTAAATGAGCAATAAACCCCAACCACCCCTCGGATATAAATCTTCACTAGCCCAATCCGATTGGAGAGCAATAATTACCCACTAAACCACCAGGCGCCAAAATTTGGTTATATGGTTACCACCCAGCATACTAAATGGTTTCCTGGTGTACAGGAATCCATTTGGCATGTCACTCAGTGTAGAGTCTCCCACAGGCAGAAGGAAGAGGAAAGAATGAAGAAAAGAAAGACAGAAGAGGGAGTGTAAAGTTACCCGTAGGCAGAAGGACAAGGAAAGAATGAAGGAAAGAAAGACAGAAGAGGATGGAAGGAAAGAAAGATGGTAGAGAGGATAGGGCAGACACCCGACAGCAGCACTACATCGAGTGAGTGGATGGTGAGCACATCTTCATAAATATCATTTCCACCCCAGGAAAAGGATAGTACAGTCATGCTTCCAATCTAATATGGCATTTAGTCTCTCATCACCAGAAAAGGAACTTGCCCTTCCACCCAGAGATCAGTATATATGTATTTCCATGTCATCCACTTCTACGGAACGTGGGAGTAGGCTGTGCCCACCAAACAGAACCTTAAAATCATTCAGTGCTTCAGCAAAATCTGTTCCTCACTCTCAGGGGCACCAAAAATATGTCAGAAATTTTTTATACACTCCTTTATCTGACGAGTGTTAGTCTAACACGACCCTAAGTAAATTCACTTAAGTCTTTTAGGAGGTTTAGGTGTACTTGATATTCCAACTCACCTAGTTATTATACTCCTATCTCCTAGCTAATTTCCCAATGATTTGGCCAAAATGTAAAGGTTACTTGGCAAGAAAGAGTCAGACAACAGATGACAACGAGCCTGACGTTTCGGTCGGTTGCCTGGGCATCCAAACGTCCTTAAGTGCGTATTTTACAGCACGCAACTTGAATCAGATTTAACAGCGGAGTGAGTGAATATACCGAGCCTCTGATCCCTCATAGGCCTGTAGAGGTGCCAACTATTAATTAATTACAATGCTAAATACAGTTAGATTAATTCATGATATATGCAATGCGAATCTAACTTAATTTAATCTTAGTTTTAATTAAACTAAAGCCAAGCCAAATATTCCCTTTATGTAAATATATATTAAACCCTCATTAATTTTTCACGTGAGGCATTTCATATTCACTACACAAGCGCAGTTAGGTCACTGGAACTTTCCAAGGTATTTATATGCATTTACAATATAGTTGTCCACAAGGGTTAAACACAGTATCATTTAATCTATTAATAATAAGAATTATTAAAGAGAATGTAATCTATGGGTTATAGAACCCCTTGAACAGTTGTTAACATTCTCGAGGTTTTCCTCTGGTTTTAAGCAGGGACGAGTGAGGAGTGAATGATGAAGTGAAAGAGAGAGAGATTGTTCAGGTGCTTGAGGATGCAAAAGTGGATATATGTGGATTGACTGAAACTAAAAGGAAAGGTGAAAGGGTGAGAGAATGGGAATATGGTTTAGGTACATGTGCAGGAGTCAATAAAAATGAGAGGGCAAGAGAGGGAGTATGTCTGATGATAAGCAAGAAGTGGAAGGAGAATATATGAGAGTATGGAACAGTGGGTGCAAGGATTGTATGGGTGAGGATGAAAGTAGGTATACAAGCGTGGGCGATTGTATGTGTGTATGCTCCGACAGAGGATCGAGTGGCAAGAATGAAAGATAAGTTTTGGGTGAGTGTAGAAGCGTGTATGGACAAGTTTGAGAGGAGCGAGAGAGTGCTGTTGATTGGAGACATGAATGGCAAAGTTGGGAATGTACGAGTGGATGGAGTGGTTGGTCAGTGGGGTGTGCCAGCTGACGTAGATGGGAATGGAAGTGCTTTGGTGGACATCTGTGCTTATAAGGGGTTGGCAAATGCCCACACCTACTTTCCGTCATAAGATGATCCACCGGTATACATGGAGAGTAATGAGGAGGATGGATGGTGAACTTGTTGAACGAAAGGCAATGATAGACTACGTGTGTGTGGATGAGCGAATGAGAAGACAAGTGTTGGATGCAAGAGTGTGGAGAGGGTGGGGGAATGGAGTCTCGGACCATCACTTAGTGATGGCCAAGGTAGAGCTGCAAAGAAAGTGGTTGAGGAGACAAAGGGGAAGACAGGAGGAAGCAACTCCTGTGAGAAGAGTGGAGAAATTGCAAGATAGTGAGAAAATGACAGAGTATAAGAGCATAGTGGAAGAAAGATTGGGAAGGTATGAGCTAGAGCAGATGGAAGGGGTGGAAGACGTATGTAAGACATTCACGAAAGAGATAGGCACAGCGTGTGAGGCAGTTTGTGGTGTGAGGAGGAGATGCAAGGATGTGCAAGGGACAGCATGGTGGAATGATGAGGTGAAACGAGCTGTGGAACAAAAGAAGAAGGCATATAGTGAATGGTTAGCGAGTAGAGGTAGGGGAGAAGATGAGAGAGAGGTATATGTTAGCAGGAGAAGGGAGGTGAAGAGACTGGTGAAAGAGAGTAAGAAGAAAGTGGATGAAGAGTTTGGGAGGAATCTGAGTGTGAAATGGAGGGAGAGTAAGAAATTGTTTTGGAAGGAGGTAAAGAAAGTAAGGCAGTGTGAAAGGGGAAATAGTAGGGGAGTGAAAGATAGGAATAATAGATTGTTGGTGGAGAAGAGAGAGAAACTGAGGAGATGGAAGGAGCACTTTGAGGATTTGTTGAATGTAGACAGTGAGAGCAGTGCAAGCATAAGTGGTTGGGGAATGGCTGGGAGAAGAAGAGATGAGAGGAGGGAGGAAGAGACCAGTAGGGCGGAAGTAGTGGAAGCGACGAAGAAGAGTAAGTTGGGAAAGGCCCCAGGAATTGATGGAGTGTGTGGTGAAATGCTTAGGTATGGGGGTGAGATTGCTGTGGAGTGGATATGGAAGTTGTGTAGATTGGCTTGGGAAGAGGGAAGGGTTCCAGAGGACTGGAAATCAGGTATAATTGTTCCTTTATACAAAGGAAAAAGGGGAGAGAGAAGTATGTGGTAACCATAGGGGTATTTGCCTACTTAGTGTGACTGGTAAAATATATGGTAGAATACGCATTGATAGGGTTAGGAATATGACAGAGGAGCTAGTTGGAGAAGAACAAGGGGGATTTAGGAAGGGAAAAGGGTGTGTAGATCAGATATTTGTTCTAACATGTTTAGTGGAGAAGTATCTAGAGAAGGGAAGGAAAGTGTATGCTGCCTTCATGGACTTGGAGAATGCTTATGACAGAATAGATAGGCAAGGTATGTGGAAGGTATTAAGAAAATATGGAGTGGAGGGGAAATTGTTGAGTGCTGTGAAGAGTATGTACGAGGGAGCTAGGGCTACGGTGCGAGTGGATGGTGAGCTGAGTGAGTTCTTTGATCTCAATGTGGGACTGAAACAGGGTTGTGTGATGTCTCCATGGCTGTTTAATATATACATGGATGGGGTTGTAAAGGAGGTGCAGGGTAGGGCAATGGATGTGGGGGTGGCTCTAATGAATGAGGATGAGATTTGGAAGCTTCCGGTGTTGCTGTTTGCTGATGATACAGTACTGTTGAGTGAAGATGAATGGGAGTTGCAAGGTTTGGTGAATGAATCTGGGACAGTGTGTAGGAGGAGGAATCTGAAAGTTAATGTAAACAAAAGTAAAGTTATGGTGTTTGAGAGGAATGAAGTCACAGAGTGTGCAGTGAGGTTGGATGGTGAGGATATGGAGAATGTGAGTGCATTCAAGTACTTGGGTAGTGTGATGAGTAAGGATGGAACTTTGGGGGATGAAGTGCGTGAAAGGGTACAGCAGGGAAGGAAGGTTGTTGGTACACTGAAAGCAGTGATCAGAAATAGGGAGGTGAGTATGGAAGTTAAGAAGTCACTGCATGATAGTATTGTGATCCCTACCCTGGCATATGGAAGCGAGGCATGGACCTTGCAAGAGGGGAACAAGTCAAGAGTGAGAGCAGTGGAAATGAGTTACTTGAGAGGAGCATGTGTAGTGACGTGGAGGGACAGGTTGACGAATGAAGAAGTGAAGGAATGCTGTGGGGTGGATGTGGATGTGGTTGAGAAGATTAGGAGAAATACACTGAGGTGGTTTGGACATGTGAAGAGAATGGAGAATGAAAGACTGACTAAGAGGGTGTATGTAGGTGAGGTGGAGGGAGGGAGAGGGAGAGGTAGACCGAGGATGAGGTGGAGGGTTGGAGTTGAGAGGTATATGAGGGAGGGGGGGGTGAGATGGGGGGAGGGTAGTGAAATGGTGGGTGACAGAGCGACTTGGAGGCGTTTTGTCTGCGGCCACCCTTTGCGGGATTAGGGCGTCGGGCTATCGATAGATAGATAGACGACTATTTTAAAGGGTAAGGAGCGCAACCGCTCTGGGGGAAAATATTTCCCACATCCTGTTTTCACTCGCAGACATACTAACAGGCAAAATTTGTTATATCAAAATTTAAGTTCAATTTTTTTATGAATGATAGTAGAGATGATGCCCATGTTTTGTCAATAGGAACTGCATTATCCTACACTATTGTAGAGAAAATATAGTATGCATTACCATGAAGCTCTTATAATTCTCAGAACTGAACCACATCATGTGCACCTCATTTTTAAAACACTGACACTCCCCGTTAGCCCTCAACCAAAGATCTCTTTCTGACATGGCTGTGTCTGCAGTTCATCAGGTTAACAATAGTAGTGGCAGTAGGTCTTGATTTCACAGTTCCTTGAATTCTTCAAACGAAAGAAATTATGTCCAGACATTTAACTGTGTTTCTTGTATAGATACAAAATATCCAACCCAACTTACACCTTCTCCAGGCATTAGACTAGAACAAAACTTTTGCATCCATTCCATCATGTTATCCCACTGACATACTTGTACAAAATAAACATAGTTTTTGTGTGTGCATACTGCCTTCCAATAACAAGAAACCACACATTACAAGACTGTGAAAGTAACAAGAATACACAATGCACATAATTCCCACATATACAATACATATGGCATACTGCCTATACTGTAGGACTGTGACATTAACATTAAAACACAAAATCAACAAAATTTCAGTATGTGGGCATACGTTTAACAACATGAAAGCATACACTGAGGAATGACTATGAAACTGACCTGTGCAACTGCAGGGATGTCATCTGTGACGAGGGTCTCCAGGGTGTGAACATGCCCATCATCGTTCCTAAACCCAACCACCGTCCGGGGGATTCCACAAAGCTTACTGTCCACCCACCAGGGATGCAGCTTGAATCTGTTCACACAGCCAACAAAAAGGAAACCAGTGAACAATTGTGACTTTCACTCTGACGACATAACTCAATAACAACTTTACCCAATTATTTTATTCACATCCTGTAGTGAAAGGATGGACTAAGGCTTTACCTTAACCCTACAGTTCTAAAAAAAAATAATTAAAATAAACTGTCTGGCGATACCAACAATAATATACATAATACATTGGAAGCTCGATTATCCAGGCTCGGATTATCCAGCTTTCGGTATATCCGGGCCGTGACCCAATGGTTCAGTGGTACAGTAATTCATAGAATTATCCGTACGAATGCTCTGGTTTAAACAGGAAGCATCCTTGCTAGGGAGAGAGGCATGGATAAACCAGGGAGGGTCTTGCTCACCCTGCCCCCACCCACACCTCCTGTTCACAACTCAATCACAAGGGTGGCAGGGTGGAGTTTGGTGAGGCAACTGATACTCCTGACGTAGCCTAACCTTGCTTAACTTCTTAGTAATTTAACCTAATTTAACCAAACCTGACCTAACCTGGGCTCCAGGTGGGAAATTGGGAAACTAAATCCACTTTTGTGTACGATGAGTTTCTTCCTTTATGCCCGAAGCAATCGTAGGTACGGCTTAAAGAACGTGATAAAAGACAAAATCTTTCAGCAAGAGAAGGTAATTTACTACCCTCAAAATAGAAAAACAGAAAACAAACTGGAGGAATATGAAGTGAATTGGTGAAGTCTTTAGGCTGTATGCTTAGACGAAAAGTAATGGGTTTCCTAGTTTTAGGAAACGAAATGAAACAATAATGTCTGCTGATCAGAAAAAAAAAAAAATACTCATCTCATATGTTCTCGTAAGTTAGCATTCAGTTCTCAATTCTTCGTTAGGTATCGCGCCTCCCAACACATTTTGGACCGACAGAGCATTGTTATTTCTTCTTCTTACATTTACTGTTCACTCTTTTGTTCGTTCTTAAATGTACTGTATGTATGAGAGTATTAATACAAACAACAATGCATTCCATTAACCCCATCATAGTTGTCAGCCTCGAACAATGGTTTACTGTACCGGTGTCAGGGATGTTGGGTTAGGGAGAGCTATAAAAAACTGCGAACAATTATGGGAAGGGAACGAAGGTCACTGGTATGTTTTCACGACCCTCCTCTACCATCTCAAACAGTCAGGTGGCCTGCCACTTCATCTCCGATGTTTTTGCCGATATGTTTAAATGCTAATGTAACATGCACCCTAATTATGAGTAAGTTTCTTCCATTATGCCGAAAACAATCATAGGTAAGGCTTAAGGAACGTTATGATAATAAGAAAACAAACTAGAAAAATACAGAAAACAAACTAGAGAATATGAATTGAATTGGTAAGGTTATTAGGGCGTATGCTTGGACGAAAATTTACGAGTTTCACAATTATAGGGGACGAAATGGAACAATTATGTTTGCTAATAAGAAAAAATACTTTCATCTCAAGTGTTCTCGTAAGGTGGCATTCAGTTCCACATTCTTTGTTCGATGTCGCTTCCCAACACACTTCGGACCGACAGAGCATACAGTTATTTCAGCTCCTTACAGTTAAGTGTACATTTATTGCACATTCTTTTGTTCGTTCGTGTATGTGTGAAAGAGAGAGTACTGATACAAACAATAATGTATTCCATTAACCCTTTATGGCTGCTAGCCTTGAACAATGCTTTACTGTACCAGTGTCAGTAACGTTAAGTCAGGGAGAGCCATAAAAACTGCAAACAATTATGGGAAGGGAATGGTCACTGGTATATTTACACGACCCTACTCAACCATCCCAAACAGCTCGGCGGTCCTTTCATCCCAGATGTTTTCGCCGATATGTTTAAATGCAAAAGTAACATGCACCCTAACTTTATGTTTAAATTCTAATGTAACATGCCCCCAAATTTTCTTTCACGAATCACATCAAATCACAAGATGGGTTTAGGGAGGAGGGGAAAAAGCCAGGTGTACCAGACGAGTCTTTTCAAATCTGTAAGGAAAAGAAACCGACTTTATAACTTTGAAAAAATGGTTTCAAGGTCTGCCACGGGAGCACACAAATTTCTGAACTCACGAACATTGAGGATTTGAGGGGGGTAAACATACGCTTTGCTGTAAGCAGTAAAAGCACCTTACCAAATCAGTTCATCCTGATAGTCTGTTATATATTTCTGATTATTTCTGGGTTGGTAAATAAACATTTCTTGTTAAATCTTTCCCCACTGTTTTTAGCTGTTCTGGTGTGACGACCCTTTGATTCGTTAACGTAACGGCAGAAGACACTGTTCTAATCTAAGTGTTTAAACCTGGCCAAACCTAGCTTAACTGCCGCTAATAATGCAACCTAACCTAATCTTCAGTTGGGAAGTTGGGAAACGAAGTCCACATTTGAGTACGATGAGTTTCGTCCATTGTGCTGGAAACAATCGTAGGTACAGCTTTAGAACGAGACG
This sequence comes from Coenobita brevimanus, assembly GCF_032717465.1. Classification (NCBI taxonomy): domain Eukaryota; kingdom Metazoa; phylum Arthropoda; class Malacostraca; order Decapoda; family Coenobitidae; genus Coenobita; species Coenobita brevimanus. Next base: position 29,127,891 of record NC_137033.1, on the reverse strand, counting down.
ATACTAACAGGGAGGAAATCTTTCAGTAAGAAAACGTGATTTACCGAACTCAATATAGTCTGAAAAATGCTGAAACAAACTGGAGGAATATACATTGAACTGGAAAGATCTTTCTGGTACTTAAAGTGTACATTTACCGGTAAATAAATCAGTCTAACAGTAGAGTACTTGTGTTTCCGCCGGATTAATCGTGCTTTCGGACTAAGCGGGCACCCCTTAACACCATATAGCCCGGATAATCAGGCTATCTCTGTATGCCATCCAATCGAAGGAGCTAACAGTAAAGAGTCTTGTAAAAATATATATATTGAGACATTCAGTAGGAGGTGAGTGGACGTGGCGTGTTTGCAGGAAGTCCGGTACAGGGGTGGATCAGCCAGAAAGATTGTTGGGAAGGACTGTTTCTATAAGTTGTTTTGGCAGGGGAGGACAGACGGATATGGAGGTGTTGGTGTGATGGTTGCGGAGAAATGGGTGGAATATGTTATGAATGTTTTGAGAGTAAGCAATAGGATATTGGTTGTGAAAATTCTGTTGGGAAGAAAGATAGCTGTGATTATATCGGCATATGCTCCACAGGCAGGATTGGATGAATCAGAGAAAGATAGATTTTGGGATGATTTAATACGTGTAGTGGGTGGTATGCGGGATGATGAGATAATGATTTTGGGAGGGGACTTAAATGGTCATGTAGGTGAAGCAGCCCAAGGTTATGAAGGAGTGCATGGGGGATGTGCATATGGTCTAAGGAATGCAGAAGGGGAAAGGATACTCGAGTTTGGGGAGGCAACGGACATGATTGTGTGCAACACATATTTTAGGAAAAGAGACAGTAGGTTAATTACGTATGAGTCTGGGGGAAATAGCAGTCAGATAGATTATTTTCTGGTTAGGAGGGCCGATAGGAGGTTAGTGAGGGATGTTAAAGTTATAGGAAGTGAGGAGTGTGTGCAGCAGCACAAACTATTGATTTGTGATATGGTGCTTAAAGAACAAATGATGAAAAAGAGGACTTATGTACCTAGGAGGAAAATATGGAAGCTGAAAAACCAAGTAGTAAGGGATGCCTTCTATAGCGAGTTGAGGAGAGTGGTGGCTGAACAGGGAGCTGTAGACAGAGGCGTTAATGAACAGTACAGAGCCCTCAAGAACAATTTCTTGAGAGTTACTGATGTAACATGCGGCTGGACAAGAGGACCACCAAGACATAAAGTAACTTGGTGGTGGGATGAGGGTGTAGAAGCTGCAATTAAGGAGAAAAGAAGGCTTTTCCGGGAATGGAAGAAGGGTGGTAGAAAAGAGGAATATTTGGCTGCCAAGCGTAGGGCTAGGAGAGAGGTATACAGGGCAAAGTCTGAGTCACAGAGACAATTACTTGATAACCTAAATCATGGGGAAAGGAAAAATATATTTAGGGTGGCAGGTCAGGTGAAGAGGGATAATCGGGATATCATAGGTGAGCAGTGTGTGAAGAATGATGAAGGAAGGGTAGTGGTGAACAGTGAGGATATTAAAGATGCATGGAGAGAGCATTATAACCGGTTGTTGAATGAGGAGTTTGACTGGGACAGGGAAGGTTTGGAGCCAGCAGATCCAGTGTCTGGCCCTTGGCCTTTGATTGATACTGCTACTGTGAGTGAGGCAATAGGCAGGATGAGGGTGGGGAAGGCAGCAGGTGTGTCTGGGTTGACTGCCGAAATGTTGAAGGCCTCAGGCGATATAGGGGTGAGTTTAGTCACTGACCTGATAAATAGGATTATTTATGAGTGTGTTGTCCCAGATGATTGGCTGAAGAGTGTAATTGTAAATGTGTATAAAGGGAAGGGTGATGTCCTGGAAAGAGGGAATTATAGAGGTATAAAGCTTTTAGATCAGATAATGAAGGTAATGGAGAGAGTTTTAGAAGGTATGATTAGAGAAAGAGTGAATATTGATGAGATGCAGTTTGGGTTTATGCCAGGTAGGGGGACCACTGATGCCATATTCATTGTTCGACAGCTTCAGGAAAAATATATTGGTAGGAGAAGGGATCTTTATTTTGTTTTTGTTGATTTGGAAAAGGCCTTTGACAGAGTCCCTAGAGAGGTGGTGAAGTGGGCAATGAGAAAGCTTGGCTTGGAGGAGTGGCTGGTTAGCGTGGTTATGGCCATGTATGTGGGTGCTCACACCCAGGTGAGAGTGAATGGAGATTTGAGTGATGAGTTTTCCGTGAATGTTGGTGTGCATCAGGGGTCAGTCTTGAGTCCCATGTTGTTTATCATGGTACTTGAAGCCCTTTCACGTGACTTTAGAAACGGACTCCCGTGGGAGTTGTATGCTGATGATTTGGTGTTGATTGCAGAGAATGAAAGGGAGGCGGAGGAAAGGTTTAGGAAGTGGAGAGATGGTATGGGGCAAAAGGGTTTAAGGGTAAATGCAGATAAAACAAAAGTGATGATATCTAGGGTTGGTGGCGGTACTGTCAAAGACGAGGGAGAGTGGCCATGTGCAGTTTGCCACAAGGGCGTGGGAAGTAATTCCATCTTGTGCGGTGTGTGTGATAAATGGGTGCATAAGAGATGTAGTGGTATCAGAGGTAGACTGCGAGATAATGCTGATTTTATGTGTACGGCGTGCCGGGGTGAGCAGGTGGAGATCGTCAGACGTGAAAGAATTGAACTTGCTGGTGAATCTCTTGAGTGTGTAGAAGAGTTTTGTTATTTAGGAGACATGTTGTGTGCTGGAGGTGGGGCTGGAGCTAGCTCTGTGGCTAGGGTGAGAAGTGGTTGGAAGAAGTTCAGGAGCTCTTGCCTCTCCTGACATTGAGGGGGCTCTCCCTACGTGCTAAGGGGTCTTTGTATGCAGCGTGTGTTAGGAGTGTAATGCTGTATGGCAGTGAGACCTGGGCAGTGAAGGAGGAAGACATTCGCCGGCTCAGACGTACAGAAATGACAATGATTAGGTGGATGTGCAGTGCGTCCCTGCGTCCAAGGCCTGGAGGGGCTGGGTTTACAATGGAAGAGTTGAGAGGTAGGATGGGACTGGAGTGTATTGGTGTTGTGATGAGGAGAGGTAGATTGAGGTGGTTTGGACATGTGGAGAGGATGGGGGATGATAGTTGGGTGAGGAAGGTGAGAAGTGTTAATATTGGGGGTGGGGTTATGAGGGGTAGACCGAGAAAGACATGGGACGAGGTCATTAAGTGTGACCTTAGGGTTAAGGGACTGAACAGGGAGGCTGCAATGGATCGTGCAGCATGGAGAGCCGCCATTAGGTGACCAAGGCCGACACATGCAAGCATGTTGGAGCCTTTAAAAACGAACGAAAACGAACGAGGATATATATATATCTATATATATATATATATATATATATCATCGGTGACTTTTAATATGCGAATAACACGTGTGAGGTGAAAATTGAGCCAACATTAATACATAATCAGTAACAAACCCTTCTGTTTTAACACCATCAAAATTTAGGGGCCCTGAGGCTAGCTACCATACCTAAATGCATTTGTGGGTAAATAACCAACCCACTCCCTTGGTGGCATCACACGATTACAAAGCCACCAGTCACTTGTTCGGGACCGAATCTACGCAAAACTCCGACTGAAGCAACCTAACAAGTAGACAACCAGACCTTTCCAAGAATAATACTGGTGGCAGATTGTGGACAGACTGTGACTAAGAAAGCGTGATGAAATAGTGTCAACAGTAGCCACAGAGATAAGATACCTACAACTACAATAGTTGTGTCCCCCCCTGTGGTGGGGGGGACACAACCTTGCCGCACTATGGGGTGGTACTACTACTCTGCGGCCAGGTTATGTTAGGAAGAATACTGCCACCGTATTCCCTGTGTGTCGTAAAAGACGACTAAAAGGGGCGGGGTGAGGGGACTAGGGACCCCCTCCTCTGTTTTTTAATTCCTAAAAAGAGACAAGCCAGAGAAAGGGATGGGGGATGGAGTTATCCCTGTACCCTGAAGATTGGGTCTATGAATGTGCGTGGATGTAGTACGACTGAGGCTAAAAGGGAGGAGATTGGGAGAATGTTTGTGAGAAGAAAGTTGGATGTGTTGGCTTTGAGTGAAATGAAGATGAAAGGGAAGGGGGAGTCTATGTTTGGAAGTGTGAATGGAAGATTGTCAGGTGTTGCTAGAGGAAGGGCAAGAGAAGGTGTGGCCTTGTTAGTGAGTCCGGAAGTACAGCAATGTGTGATTGAATGGAAGGAGGTGTCATCGAGACTGATGTGGGTGAAAGCGAAATTTGAACGTGAGTTGTGGGTGTTTGTGAGTGCATATGGGCCTGGTAGTGAAAGGGATGAAGAAGAGAGGGAGTCTTTCTGGAATGATGTTGATGAGTGTCTGCAGAGTTTTAGAGCAAATGTGAATGTGGTAATGATGGGAGATCTGAATGCTAGAGTGGGAAATGTAGCAGTTGAAGGTGTAGTTGGTATGCATGGTGTGTCTGGAAGAAATGAAAATGGGGAACGAATGATAGCGATGTGTGTTGAGCGAGAGATGGGGATTGGGAATACACTGTTTGAGAAGAAACATATTTATAAGTATACATGGGTGAGACAGGAGGGTGGAAGGGTTGTTGATAGAGCTTTGATGGACTATGTGGTTGTGTCTAGGAATGTAATAGGAAGATTGTTGGATGTGAAAGTTTTGAGAGGGGATGGTGGAGGTATGTCTGACGACTACCTGGTGGAGGGAAAGTTAAGAGTAGGTAAGAGATGAGTGAGAGCTAGGAGGGTTAGGTGTGGCAGGGAAGTTTTGAAAGTGAGTGAGTTGGATAAAAGAGAGAAAAAGATAGAGTATCAGGAGAAATTGAAAGATGAGTGGAACGCAGTGAAAGATCGGGAAAATGGCAGCGTGGAGGAGGAATGGCAGTTGTTTAAGAGTGCTGTGGTGGGGCATGCAGAAGAGGTGTGTGGTGTGAGACGTGTGGGTGATGGTGTAAGAAAAGGAAGTGAATGGTGGTGCGAGGAAGTAAGTATGGCTGTGGCTGAGAAGAGACACGCATATGAAGTGTGGCTGCAGAGGAAGGATGAGATGTCATATGAAAGGTATAAAGAAAAGAGGAATAGAGCGAGAAGGGCTGTGCGTGAAGCTAAAGTGGCAGCAGATGAGAGGTGGGGTAGGCGGCTGACAGAGAATTTTCAACAGAATAAGAAAATGTTTTGGAAGGAGGTGAAAAGGGTGCGAAAGGGAGAGTCTGGGAAGGAAGAACGAATAAAAGCCGAGGATGGAAGGATGTTAATTGAGATGGATGCAGTAAGGAAGAGATGGGCAGAGTATTTTGAAAGATTGTTAAATGAAGAAGAGGAAAGGGTGGCTGAGATTGTGGCAGATGGAAGGGTGCAAGGAATAAATGTGTTGGGAGAGTTGAATGATTCTTTGATCATGAAGGAGGAAGTGGAGAAGGCAGTAAAGGAGATGAAAACAGGGAAAGCTGCAGGTATGGATGGGTGTGCTGTGGAATGCCTGAAGGGTGGAGTGACTGTTGTTGCCTGGTTAGTAAGATTGTTGAATGTGTGCTTTGAGAAAGGTATGGTGCCAATTAACTGGGCAAGTGTTTGCGTGGTCCCGTTGTATAAAGGCAAGGGTAAGAAGTATGAATGTACTAGCTTTAGGGGTATAAGTCTGTTGAGTGTTGTAGGTAAGGTGTATGGTAGAGTGTTAATTATGAGAGTTAGAGAGGGTACAGAGGGAGTGATTGGTGATGAGCAGTGTGGCTTTAGGAGAGGGAGGGGATGCGTTGATCAGGTGTTTGCTGTGAGACAAGTGTGTGAAAAGTATTTAGCGAAAGGCAAGGATGTGTTTTGGGCATTCATGGATTTAGAGAAAGCGTATGATAGAACTGATAGGGAGGCTTTGTGGACTGTTTTAAGATTGTATGGACTTGATGGTAGGTTACTAAAAGGGGTGAAAAGTTTTTACGTAAATAGTAAAGCGTGTGTAAGAGTGGGAAATGCTGTGGGTGATTGGTTTCCCGTGAGAGTGGGGCTGCGACAGGGATGTGTGATGTCGCCTTGGTTGTTTAATATTTACATGGATGGTGTTGTAAGGGAGGTGAATGCAAGAGTTTTAGGTGGAGGTCTGAGTCGGTGAATGTTGATGGTGGAGAGTGGAATCTGAAGGAGCTGCTGTTTGCAGATGATACTGCACTGGTGACTGATTCAGAGGAGAGATTGAGACAGTTGGTAGAGGAGTTTGGAAGGGTGTGTGAAAGGAGGAAATTGAAAGTAAATGAGAATATGAGTAAAGTGATGAAGTGTACGAGGTTGATAGATGGTAGGGGGATGAATATAGTTTTGAATGGTGAGTTGCTTGAAGAGGTAGAGTGTTTTAAATATCTAGGGTCACATGTTGCTGTGGATGGAAGAATAGATGCAGAAGTGAAGTTTAGAATAAATGAAGTAGGAAAGGTGCTGGGAGGAATGAAAAAAGTGTTTAAATGTCGTTCGCTTAGAATGGATGTAAAGAGAAGGCTGTATGAGGGTGTTGTGGTACCGACTGCATTATATGGGGCTGAAACATGGAATATGGGTGTAGCAGAGAGGAAAAGTTTGAATGTAATGGAGATGAGATGTCTGAGGAGTATGTGTGGAGTGACACGTATGGATCGAGTGCGAAATGATGAAGTGCGAAGGAGAACTGGAGTTGTTCAGGAGATGGCTGGTAGAGTTGAGCAGAGGGTGTTGCGATGGTTTGGGCATATGGAAAGAATGGATAATGAGCGATTGGTGAAAAAGGTAACTAGATCTGATGTGAGAGGTGTAAGGCTGAGAGGAAGACCACGAATAGGATGGATGGACAGCGTAAAGAGAGCGCTGAATGCGAGAGGGAAGTCTGTTGAGCAAGGAAGAGTGGCTGTGCGTGGCAGAATTAATGGAGAGAAATTGTGAATGAATAAGTGATGACGCAGCCCTGAGAGGATATTCTCTCGCATTTGGTCTGATCAGCTAGTCAGGTTAGGTGCGGGTAAGGGGATGGGTCTGTTATGATGTGGCAGGGGTAAACCAGTTCTGCTGTCGGGCCCTGCTGTGGATGTCACTGATTGCATTGCGCAGTTGACCCTTGTGCGGTGTGGTGCGGTGAGGATCTGTCCGTTCTCCCCTTTGGGGCTAAGATGCGAATGAATGTGTTTGAATGGATGAGTAAATGGGGAGTGTGTCGTCCTGTCTCGGCTACCTCCCTTTTCTTGGGGGAAGCAGTCTAGGTATATAGATAGATAGAGATAGACAATAGTTATTAGTCTGGAGGATCAACCATGCCATCCTTAGCCCAGATTCACTAACTTGTGATGAAATCCCATCATTGTTAGGATATTTTTTTCAAAGAGAACAAGGGATGAAGTCGGATTCTGCACTCCCGTCTCCTTGCCTTTCCTGCAAGACAGGATAATTTATATTTTACAATCCAATCCATGTGGAGTCACATGGAGAGACAGCCTGACGAATCAGGAAATGAAGGAGCATTGTGGTGTGGATGTGAATGTGACAGGAAGCATTAGGAGAAACACACTGAGATGGTTTGGCCGTGTGGAAAGGATGGAGAACGAGAGACTGATGAGGAGAGTGTATGTGAGTGAGGTGGAGAGGTGGAGAGGGAGGAGGAGCCCAAAGATGAGATGGAAGGATGGAGTGGAGAGGTATATGAAGGAGGGGGGTGTAAGCTTGGAGCAGGGCAATGAAATGTGGGGGACAGAGTGATGTGAAGGCAATTTGTTTGTGGCCACCCCTTAAGGGATTAAGGCATCTGGCAATAGATAGACAGACAGATAATCCAATCAGCCGCACCCACAGCAGCGACAACATGATTATAGTGCTTGTCCTGATCAGTGTCACTCACTCAATTACTCACCATTTGTGTTCTATACAAAGTCATTAAGCACAGCCAGCTTTTTACCTAGGAACACAAATTTTTACACTGTCAGAGCTTCACTTGCACCAGGTTTTAAGCATGGTGGGACCCCCTAGGGCCATCCCCTTTGATGGGAATGGCCCTGGTGGTCTCAGACTGGGTTGTTATGCATGGTAAGAGTTTTTAATTGACGAACATGAAATTTGGCATATTAAGAGATGTTCAACCCTGCCACATTTTGGGAAGAGTGAAAACACTGATGGGGAGGGGAGCAGAGGGTTGCAAAGGGGGTAGTGCCATAGTTTTTTTTTTACCTAAGATCATGAAATTTCACACATTTTTGGCAGGGTCTGACCCCCAAAGCCCACCTCCACAAGGGGTAGGGATGTCCCCCAGGGTCCCATCAAGGACATTATGCATGACCATGGTTTTTAACCTAGGAACACGACATTTTGCATGTTGGTAGCCGTTTACCTCACCCACGTTTTAGTCAGGGTAGGACTCAAGAAAGTTTTAAGCAGGGAGGAGGCAGTGCATTTGGGAGATACAATAAGAGAAAATGAAGCCTGTCTTGCTCACCACCATCTTACTGTAACAGCCAGGCCGTGCTCCCACTACTTACTAATGGTCATTTCTTACATCACTGTACTTGGAAATGCATTTATAAAGTATTTCCGTTCAATGTCCTATTTAGATTCACATATACAGTAAAATTTCTTCATATAACAGAGATAGGCAGCATAATACACAACTTGAGGAAGGTTACAATCAGCAGCAAACAACAACTGTTTAATGCTGGTGCTCAGTCTACTGGTCAGGGAAATGGATATGTCTTGTATTTTGCTGACGACTCTTCATTCTGTTCTTTATTAGCAAATTAGCTGTGTGCAGTTTGGCTGCATATGATTATCACACTTGCAAGTATGTTTCTGCTATAGCATGATTAACAAAAACATATGGTTAGTGGATGTGTGTCAAACGTATGATCATGTAGCCTGAAAATATGTTCTTCTTGTCATAACTCTTCAGTACTAACAAGAATTATTTGTGAAAGTTCATTTTGCATGAATTTAAACCTGAATCATTGCAAGACATGTGTTAAGTGAACATTTTCTCACAAACAATGGATGTAGCTATTACACCAGAAAATGGAAATACCAGTCCCCCTGTGGTTTTCGGTTTTATCATTGATTTCATCACGTTATTCTCGGAACCTGTTAAAGCACTAAAGCACAGTTCTTACCTAACTACCACAATGTCTGATATGTATGCAACAGTACTCCAACCTGTGGAAGGAATATACATGTTGTCATCACTGTCTTTGCCTCTTATTGATGTTTCATACTCTACATAAAGGATTCTCTTTTTTTTTAAACTGTAGCATTAATGGCCTGGCAGAAGGAGCATCTTGTTTAGAACTATATATATAACTAAGTGACACAGTCAGTATGGGCACAGATTCTTGAGGTAAGCAGTTTCCACGCAGTACATCTTGCATGTCATTTTGTACTGCTTTTTTTTTTTTTTTTTTTAATGCAGCAGAGAATTTTCTGCCTGTTAGAATACTATTGTTACTCCGATACATCATGTTCAGACCAAAAGGAATTCACTATGACCTTCACTTAATTTGAACATCATAAGATAGACCTATTTCAAAGGGGGACTAGAACATGCGATAATACTTTCAAATAACAACACCAGACTCTGGATGCTGGAAAGGGAACCAAGGAAGCCAGTTTTACTATTGAATTCAGCAGATCAAGGCCGTCTGAGAGTTTCAGCTCTCTAATGTACATTTCAGCTGTTTTAAGAAACGTAAAAGACTTCACTGAAATGGAATGTTATAGCCACCGAAGCACACATTTATAAAGTTCATATCATCAAACAACATACTGAACGTTATCATGAGTTGTTTCACATCCATTACATTACTAAGCTTTCTCATGAAAACAAAACTGCACGTACTTCACAACCAATTCACTTAGTAGATGTGCAACTAACTGTATCCATCCAACCATCATCCAATCCTACATTGCCCCATGAGAAGCATAAGAGCCTGGGGCTAGGCATGTTGGTCCTGACATTTAAGATGAGAGTGACCAGCCTCACTCATCCCTGAGTGGCATTACATGAGCAATAACACGAACCACCCCTTGGATATAAACCTTCACTGGCTCAATCCGACTGGAGCGCCACAATTACCCACTAAACCACCAGGTGCCATAATTTGGTTATATGGTTACCACCCAGCATGTGGAGTAGACTGTAGCACCAGTCGAGCAGGGCAGTACTCCCGAGGTGGATGGAAAGCTGATGACAGGGAGTGCTGGAGCTCCCGTTTCATCAGCCCTCAGGACTAGTTCCTGACCATCCCCCTTTGCTGAACTTTTTCAGTGTCTCAGTTACATAGAGAGTAAGCCAGCATGCTCTCCAGTACAAATTTCTCTAACTATCTACACCAAACTACATGCACAGTACACACTACACTTCCTATTCAAAATTCACCAAAAATGACGTCGATTCATCAAGCCTCAGAGTCCCCAGGGGGGGGGGACCATAAATGCCCCCACCATCCGCCCCTCTCCCGGTGACGACTCGAGGTGCCTGGAACCACTGTCTGACTCTCTTCTTCTTCATTTCTGCAACATTCGCAGCCTTTCCTCTAACTTTCGCTCTGTTGAGCACCACCTCTCCTCCTCTAAACCTCACCTTCTTTTTCTAACGGAGACTCAGCTGTCTGAGGCAACTGACAGCAAACCCTTTTCTGTATCCTCCTACTTTCTCTATACTCATATCAAAGCCAAGGGTGGCTGTTGTGTACATATACGCAACGACTTATCTTGCTCTCGTGTTCCTGAACTTGATTCTTCTGAATTCTCCACACTCTGGCTTCGGCTTTCCTGTCATTCTCTGACTAAATATATCTGTGCTGTTTACTTATCCCCTAATTCTACTGACTATCAAAAATTCTTCGACTATTTTACTTCTACGATGGAACACATTCTATCCATTTCTCCTTTCTCTGAAATCTCCATTCTTGGAGATTTCAATGTTCACCATTTGGCTCTCCTCTCCTTTCACGGATCCACCTGGTGAACAAGCCTACATCTTTTCTATCCTTAATGACCTAGAGCAGCTTGTACAGCACCCTACCCATATCCCTGACCGCCTTGGAGAGAGCTCCAACATACTTGACCTCTTCCTTACTACTAATCCTTCTGCTTACTCTTAATCTTTTCTCTCCGTTGGGCTCCTCCGATCACAACCTTATTACCTTAACCTGTCCTATCACTCCGGTACGGCCTGTGGACCCTCCAGGGAAACGTCGTCTGTGGCATTTTGGAGCCGCGGACTGGGAGGCCCTCAGGCAGTATTTCTTTGATTTTCCATGGAATGATTATTGCTTCCATGGCCGTGGGCCATCTGAGTGTGCCTTGCGCATTACGGAGGTTATTCTCTCGGGCATGGAAGCATACATTCCTTTCTCATATCCTCTGACTAACGCAAGAAAGCCTTGGTTTAATCACGCTTGTTCTAATGCTGTCCGAACAAGGAGAGGGCCTACAAAAGGTACCGGAGCCAACCCACCCCTGAATCACATCAGCTTTACGTTTCTGCCCGAAATCGTGCTAAGTCTGTTCTTCGCTCTACTAAAAATAATTTCATCCATACTAAATGCTCTCAACTCTCCAACTCGAATTCTTCCCGCTCCTTCTGGCACCTTGCCAAAAATCTTTCTAACAACTTTACCTCATCATCCTTCCCTCCTCTTTTCTACTCTGATGGTTCTGTAGCTATTTCTTCTACTGATAAAGCAGATCTCTTCGCACAGACTTTCTCCTCCAATTCCACCTTAGACGATTCCGGTGCTGTTCCTCCATCACTTCCCCCCTCTGACTTCCTCATGGCTGACATTAAAATTTCTTCAGTTGATGCATTTTCTGCCATCATTGGCCTCAGTACTAACAAGGCATATGGGCCTAATGGGGTCCCTCCTGTTGTTCTCAAGAACTGTGCTTCTGTGCTTACACCCTGCCTAGGCAAACTCTTTCGCCTTTGTCTGTCAACTTGTACCTTTCCTTCTTGCTGGAAGTTTGCTTTCATTCAGCCAGTCCCAAAGAAGGGTGACCACTCCCAACCCTCCAACTATCGTCCAATTGCTTTAACGTCCTGTATTTCAAAAGTTTTCGAGTCAATTCTCAATAGAAAAATTTTAAGGCATCTTTCCTATCACAACCTTCTTTCTGATCGTCAGTATGGGTTCCGTCAGGGACGCTCCACTGGCGATCTTCTCACCTACCTTTCAGACTCCTGGTCATCCTCCTTTCGGGACTTTGGCGAAAGCTTTGCCATTGCACTTGACATCTCAAAGGCTTTCGATCGAGTCTGGTATAAATCTTTAATTTCCAAACTGCCCTCCTACGGTTTCTATCCTTCTATCTGTGCCTTCATCGCTAGCTTCCTTTCTGGTCGTTCTATAGCCGCTGTTGTAGACGGCCATCATTCTTCTCCTAGATCTATCAACAGTGGTGTTCCTCAGGGCTCTGTCCTATCACCAACTCTCTTCCTTTTATTCATCAATGATCTTCTAAGCTGTACATCTAACCCTATCCACTCATACGCTGATGACTCCACCCTTCACCTTTCCATTCGGTTCCCGCAACGCCCATCTCAACAGTTACTTCAACAAACAAGGGATGAGGCTATGGCACACCTAATGTCTGACTTGGCTCGTATCTCTGACTGGGGTAAAAATAATATGGTTGTTTTTAATGCTTCTAAGACTCAGTTCTTACACCTATCAACCCGTCAAAATCTTCCACAGGTATACCCACTAATGTTTAATAATATTCAGCTTAGTCCAGCATCATCCTTGAACATGCTTGGGGTTTCATTTACTCGGGACTTATCTTGGAAAAATCATATTACATCTCTTGTAAAATCTGCTTCCAAGCCGACTCCGCTCTTTCTTTACCCCTGCACAATTGTTGACTCTATACAGGGGTTTTATCCGCCCCTGTGTGGAGTACAACTCTCATGTGTGGGGAGGCTCCCCACATACAGCTCTTCTCAATAAGGTGGAGTCAAAGGCTTTTCGTCTCATTAACTCTCCTCCTCTTACTGACTCCCTTCAACCTCTGTCTCTTCGCCGCACTGTTGCATCTTTATCTCTTTTCTATCGCTACTTTAATGGTCACTGCTCCTCTGAACTGTCTGCTTGCATTCCTCCACCTCTACGACGGGTGCGTAGCACCCGTCTGGCAGCAAACTCTCATCCCTTTTCTGTCCAAGTCTTTAATGCAAGAGTTGACCGTTACTCCCAGTCTTTCATTTATGCAACAGGTCAGCTCTGGAACTGTCTCCCTTTGTCTTTATTTCCTGCTGCATATGATCTCCAGTCTTTCAAACGCAGTGTGTCCAGGCATCTCAAAATGATCGGATCTTGAATTTGGCTCTCTATTGTATTTTGTTTTTCTCTTGGAGGGAACTGTTACTGCTGGCTCATGGCCTTTGGTTCCTTCTTCCTCGCATTAAAAAAAAAAAAAAAAAAAAAAAAAAAAAAAAAAAAGATTTCCTGGCGTACAGGAAACCATTTGGCTTGTCACTCAGTGTAGAGTCCCCTATAGGCAGAAGAAGAGGAAAGAATGAAGGAAAGACAAAAGAGGGAGCATAAAGTTACTCGCAGGCAGAAGGACGAGGAAAGAATGAAGTAAAGAAAAACTGAAGAGGAAGGAAGGAAACACTTTTTTTTTTTCTTTCTTTTTTTTTGACGCAGCTTTCAGTTTGTTAGCCAAATGCAATCCTTCCTCTTCTTGCAGTTTATGTAGGCATTCAATATAATCCCATCTGAGAACATTTTCTCAACCATCAAGAAATGTTTTCCTATATCAAAAGCATTTCTTACACTTCTTAAAATTTGGCATGGATCAAGAAAGACATCAATTAGAAGCTCAGTGACTGGATTTTTGAAATGCAAGGAAGAAGGAACCAAAGGCCAGGAAACCACAAGACTGTTCCCTCCAAGAAAAAATAAAACAATAACAGAGACCCAAAATCAAGCTTGGTTCATTTCAAAATGCCTGGACACACTGAGTTTGAAAGATGGGAGATCACAGGCAGTAGGAAATACAGACAGAGGGATGCAGTTCCAGAGTTGACCTGTTACCTACATGAAGAACTGGGAGTAACAATTAACGCTTGCATTAGAGAGTAAGACAGAAGGGGGACGAAAGGTTTTTGTTAGACGGGTGCCGTGCACCTTCTGCAGTGGTGAAGGGATGCAAGCAGACATTTCAGAGGAGCAGTGACCATTAAATTGATAGAAAAAAGATAAAGATGTAATAGTAATAGTGTGGTGAGGTTGAGGGAAGCCAGTAAGAGGAGGAGAGTTAAAGAGACAAAAAGCCTTTGACTCCACCTTGTTGAGGACAGATGACTATAAAAAATTCTTCAACCATTTACTTCTGTGATGGATCACATCCTATCTGTTTTTCCTTTCTCTAAAATCTCCACTCTAGATGATTTCAATGTTCACCACTACCTTTGGCTCTCCTCTCCTTTCACTGACCCACTTGGTGAACAAGCCTACATCTTTTCTATCCTTAACCCCTTAACCACGGGGCATCATTTTCATGACACTCGGGCGCAATGGATCATACCGCGGGGCATCACTTTTGTGATTCTGTGTTATTTTGAATTCTCTCGGGCTTACAAGTGGTGGCTTGTATCATCTATCAGTACTGCCAATGTCCAACACTAGACAGCACTCCTAATCTCATCTGTACTTCCATCCATTGCTGACAATTTAGCCATTTTTCCCCATTCTTGACTCCCCCTCCCTACCTCCCCTCCATTACCCTCTCCTCTTGCCTGCCCGGCCTCGCTGCGCTAAGCAAATCTTCCCCGGAATTTTCCACTGATTTCATCCGTTGAAATAAGCCCTATGCTCTATTCTTATACAAAATAATATATACAAAAAAGAAATAAGGTAAGTGATAGTGCCATACACCTGAAATTGGCTAATTATCACCTGACAACACCTCATGTGCACTCGTTCGCTAATTTCCCCCGGTAATTTCCCCTTGAAATATGCTGTATAATCTATTCTTGTAATAAAAATGTATATATGAAAGGAAGGGAGAAGCCTAAGTGATATTTACATTCACCTGGAACTACCTAATTTATTATGTATTGTCTAGATTTCCTGCCAATCATTTCTATCTATCTATTGCCAGACGCCACAATCCCGTACGGGGTGGCCATTTGTCTCGGAGTTATTTATTTTACAGGGAGGGGCACTAACCCTCCACCAACCCACTTGATAAGTAGGGAGCACGTATGGTTTAGTTATATGGTTACCACCCAGCGTTGTAAATGGTTTCTTGGCTTACAGGAAACCATTTGGCTTGTCACTCAATGTAAAGCCACCTGTAACAGAAAGAAAAGCATTAAGTAGTGACAGGAAAGATGGGAGAAACAGGAAGAGGAGGGCAGGCACAGAAAAAGAATGATAAAGGCTAAGGAAGAAGTAGGCAGCACTACATCAAGTGAGTGGATGATGGTCACCACCACCTACCTTAAAAGATAGAATTAAATAATATTTCTGATTTGATGGAACAGTGATAACAAATTATATATTTTCTGTACTCTCTTCATAAATTACAAATTGTATAATTCTCTATTCCTTCTGAAGCTAAAATTTTATTATTATTCCTGAAGATTTTAAATAAAAAGAATAAACATTTAGATTTAGGGTACTGTACTGTAACATATTTCTTAATTTTTATTAAAGAACATTTTTCCTTTTAATAACTACAATGACCAACTGTAACTGGTTTGTGACGTTTATGTATTATGTATATTGAATGGTTTTTAGTAAATACACATATTTTTAGCTGGATTATACAAATGATAACTTTTCATGTTCACCCTATTAGGCCTATTGTAAAAGTAAAAATATATATAATATATTAATAAGAAATAAACATATGTTAAGCAATGTATTTATTTTGGGAGAAAATTAGTAAATAAAACCATGTGAAATTATGCATGTAGTATTCTTTATTAAAATACCCGCCGCCGCCGGACCACCCACCCTGCCACCCCCCCACCAAGCCACCACCACACCGCCACCCCAGGAGGACACCACGGCGGAGCTATTGACCCGGAACAAGAGGGTCACTGGGACACCCCTGTCCTAAGTCCCTCTTCCCCGCAACTGTCCCAACACCAAGTAAGCGGGAAGAGGCAACGACCCTGCGAGTGGGGCAGCCTTCACCAGGTTCGGGGTGGGACTGATCCAGAGTCAGTCCCAGGCAACACCGCGGTACGGCCACCGTACGTACCGGGGAAGGAGCGGTCACTGTACGCCCTTCATTTGTTTCCCCCTGTGACACAGCCATCACGGCCACCGTACGTGAAGGGGGAGGGAGTGGCCACCGTACGCCTCTCAGTCACAGCCACCTCTGGGGACGGCCTCAGGGCGTTAGTTATTGAACGCGCCCCAACTGGCAGAGAGAGGAATAGTGGAACCGCGATCACGGCCACCGTACGTGACGGGGAGGAAGTGGCCACCGTACGCCCCTCATCCACTATTGCCTCCTAATATGAGAGTAACGCCTCAGTTACTTCTCGAAGGGCAGGCAGGCCCACGGCTACGGCCTTTGTACGTACCAGGGTAAGCAGACCCTCAGCTGCGGCCTCTGTACGTATCGGAGAGGGCGCTGCCCCTGTGCACCCCTCTCCTGCCTTTTCCTCCTACGGGAGAAACACCGCGTTCACGGCCACCGTACGTGACGGGGAAGAAGTGGCCACCGTACGCCCTTCAGTTACTTCCCGGCAGGTAGGCGGGCACATGGCTATGGCCGCAGTGTGTGCAAGGGTAAGTAGACCCTCGGCTATAGCCTCAGCACACACCGGAGAGGGCGCAACCTCCGTGCACCCCTCTCCTGCCTTTTCATAGCGTATATATTAGCAGTTGTCAACACGCTGACATTGGCAGTCCTTCACTGCCCTTACGCAGCAGCATTCAGTTTACTGTCGTCTTTCAAGGTGAAACCACGTTGGATTCGTGCCTGTCCAATTCTGGCACTTTTTAGCCCCATGCAAAGGGCCCTGTGACCTCTACCCCTACTAAACCTTGTGTGGAACATGAACTGGCTAATTTATCAATGATAATGATGGACAGTGACTACGTTCTTTCTGGTGACTCTAAAACAGTGCAAGTGGAAATGTAAATAATGTGTAAACAGCAAGTGAAAGCAATGAATGTAAATATAACTGAAGAGTGGAAAATAGTTTTATAAATTACTGCAAGTGACAGGGCATAACATAGTGTAAATAAAATAGAAATGTAAATAATGTAAATAAAATAGAGAATGTAAATAGAAATGTAAATGAGTAGTACAGGTAACTCGCACGGAACACGTGGGTTTCGTTCCTACCGTGCCGTGTTAGGTGCGAAATCGCGTATATTTAAACTACTCCATATTTTGCTCCCTAGACCCCCCAAATGTGTCGTTTTGCTGTTATCTGTCACTGGTAATCACTAGAAAGCACTTTAAGTGGTTAGAAGGTTTATTTAATGTTATAACTCACAAATACAGTACTCCACAGCAAAACTTCAACACACAAATACTGTACGTAAACACAAGGAAACATTCCGACGCCGATCATAGGTAATCATATAAATCAGGTTAACTGGTACCAGTGCTTTAACTTACAAGCACATACCAGAACATTACATATTTAACTTAGAAATGCAGTGCTGTGATATCGAATGATTTCAGTACATAATCTGTTAGGAATGGCTGGAAAAAAAAAAATGTTATGAATACATTATCACCTTTTTGATATATGTTTATGGTAGTTTTGAGTTATTTTTTACGTTATCGTTGTGCCCATGCTTGGAAAAGGGAGCGAAAGAGTTGAATTTTCAGTCCTAAATGAGAAAACTGCACGTCCTCCAAGGCTAGACTCTGCCACGGGAGAATAAAGTGGAGGGTCAGTCCGATTAGCAATAAGGAAGTTGTGTCACAACTTCCAGCTTCCACACCACGAGTATGGCTAAAAATAGAATCGTAATGCAGTTTCAGAACTAACAATAAGGCTAATTATTATGAATACAGATACAAAGCAGAAATAAATACAGTACGTTTACAGACGGGGAAAACGTACTTCTTCCGTCATAACATGTTCATCTTTCTCTATCATTTTACCTTGTTATTTTCGCAATATATATTGCTGTCTCGTAAACAGGGTGGTTGTTTGTGTTTTGCAAGGGAGGAAAAAGATTGTATTTTCTGTCTGGGTCGAGATAATGGGTGTAACTATGTGTGATTAGGCATGGCCACGAGCGAAAAAATCGTACATCCACTCATCACGATATCAGGTGGTGAACCGACAGATGACACATGAGAGAGTGAAGTGAAGGTCAGTCTCATGTCCCAGATTTTCGTTCACTTCCCGAAAGTTTTCACAGTTTTCTACAATTTGCATTGCATCAAATGATCCAAACCATTACAGCAAACCTGAGCAAATAGGTAAAGATACCAACACAAAAATGTATTTTTCTCTTATTATAAGTCTTTAACGAACAAACTAAAAAGGCAATATTCCGACGCCGATCATGGGTAATCATATAAATCAGGTTAACTGGTTACAAGGCTTTATTTAATGCTTTAATTGCTTACAAGTACATACCAGAACAGTAAATATTTAACTTACAAATACAGTACTGTAGAAAAGCAGTACAGTAAGAGTTTAACGAACAAACAAAAAAGGCAATATTCCGACGCCGATCATGGGTAATCATATAATTCGGGTTAACTGGTTACAAGGCTTTATTTAATGATTTAACTTTATTTAAGTGCTTACAAGTACAGTACATACGAGAACAGTAAATATTTAACTTACAAATACTGTACAGTACTGTGGAAAAAACGAACAAATAAAAAAGGCAATATTCTGACGCCTATCAGGTAAACTCACCTTCTTTTTCTAACGGAGACTCAGCTGTCTGAGGCAACTGACAGCAAACCCTTTTCTGTATCCTCCTACTTTCTCTATACTCATTTCAAAGCCAAAGGTGGCTGTTGTGTATACATACGCAACGACTTATCTTGCTCTCGTGTTCCTGAACTTGATTCTCTGAATTCTCCACTCTCTGGCTTCGGCTTTCCTGTCATTCTCTGACTAAATATATCTGTGCTGTTTACTTATCCCCTAATTCTACTGACTATCAAAAATTCTTCGACTATCTTACTTCTACGATGGAACACATTCTGTCCATTTCTCCTTTCTCTGAAATCTCCATTCTTGGAGATTTCAATGTTCACCACCACCTTTGGCTCTCCTCTCCTTTCACGGATCCACCTGGTGAACAAGCCTACATCTTTTCTATCCTTAATGACCTAGAGCAGCTTGTACAGCACCCTACCCGTATCCCTGACCGCCTTGGAGAGAGCTCCAACATACTTGACCTCTTCCTCACAACTAATCCTTCTGCTTACTCTGTTAATCTTCTCTCTCCGTTGGGCTCCTCCGATCACAACCTTATTACCTTAACCTGTCCTATCGCTCCAGTACGGCCTGCGGACCCTCCAGGGAAACGTCGTCTCTGGCATTTTGGAGCTGCGGACTGGGAGGCCCTCAGGCAGTACTTCTTTGATTTTCCCTGGAATGATTATTGCTTCCATGGCCGTGAGCCATCTGAGTGTGCCTTGCGCATTACGGAGGTTATTCTCTCGGGCATGGAAGCATACATTCCTTTCTCATATCCTTTGACTAACGCAAGAAAGCCTTGGTTTAATCACGCTTGTTCTAATGCTGTCCGCAACAAGGAGAAGGCCTACAAAAGGTACCGGAGCCAACCCACCCCTGAATCACATAATCTTTACGTTTCTGCCCGGAATCGTGCTAAGTCTGTTCTTCGCTCTACTAAAAATAATTTCATCCATACTAAATGCTCTCAACTCTCCAACTCGAATTCTTCCCGCTCCTTCTGGCACCTTGCCAAAAATCTTTCTAACAACTTTACCTCATCATCCTTCCCTCCTCTTTTCTACTCTGATGGTTCTGTAGCTATTTCTTCTACTGATAAAGCAGATCTCTTCGCTCAGACTTTCTCCTCCAATTCCACCTTAGACGATTCCGGTGCTGTTCCTCCATCACTTCCCCCCTCTGACTTCCTCAAGGCTGACATTAAAATTTCTTCAGTTGATGTATTTTCTGCCATTACTGGCCTCAGTACTAACAAGGCATATGGGCCTGATGGGGTCCCTCCTGTTGTTCTCAAAAACTGTGCTTCTGTGCTTACACCCTGCCTAGGCAAACTATTTCGCCTTTGTCTGTCAACTTGTACCTTTCCTTCTTGCTGGAAGTTTGCTCTCATTCAGCCAGTCCCAAAGAAGGGTGACCACTCCCAACCCTCCAACTATCGTCCAATTGCTTTAACGTCCTGTATTTCAAAAGTTTTTGAGTCAATTCTTAATAAAAAAATTTTAAGGCATCTTTCCTATCACAACCTTCTTTCTGATCGTCAGTATGGGTT
This sequence comes from Coenobita brevimanus, assembly GCF_032717465.1. NCBI lineage: Eukaryota > Metazoa > Arthropoda > Malacostraca > Decapoda > Coenobitidae > Coenobita > Coenobita brevimanus. The sequence continues at coordinate 29,107,487 of NC_137033.1, read as the reverse complement.
CCGTCAGGGACGCTCCACTGGCGATCTTCTCACCTACCTTTCAGACTCCTGGTCATCCTCCTTTCGGGACTTTGGCGAAAGCTTTGCCATTGCACTTGACATCTCAAAGGCTTTCGATCGAGTCTGGCATAAATCTTTAATTTCCAAACTGCCCTCCTACGGTTTCTATCCTTCTATCTGTACCTTCATCGCTAGCTTCCTTTCTGGTCGTTCTATAACTGCTGTCGTAGACGGCCATCGTTCTTCTCCTAGATCTATCAACAGTGGTGTTCCTCAGGGCTCTGTCCTATCACCAACTCTCTTCCTTTTATTCATCAATGATCTTCTAAGCTGTACATCTAACCCTATCCACTCATATGCTGATGACTCCACCCTTCACCTTTCCATTCGGTTCCCGCAACGCCCATCTCAACAGTTACTTCAAGAAACAAGGGATGAGGCTATGGCACACCTAATGTCTGACTTGGCTCATATCTCTGACTGGGGTAAAAATAATATGGTTGTCTTTAATGCTTCTAAGACTCAGTTCTTACACCTATCAACCCGACAAAATCTTCCACAGGTATACCCACTAATGTTTAATAATATTCAGATTAATCCTGCATCATCCTTGAACATGCTTGGGGTTTCATTTACTCGGGACTTATCTTGGAAAGATCATATTACATCTCTTGTAAAATCTGCTTCCAAGAGATTGGGTGTGCTAAGCCGACTCCGCTCTTTCTTTACCCCTGCACAATTGTTGACTCTATACAGGGGTTTTATCCGCCCCTGTGTGGAGTACAACTCTCATGTGTGGGGAGGCTCCCCACATACAGCTCTTCTCAATAGGGTGGAGTCAAAGGCTTTTCGTCTCATTAACTCTCCTCCTCTTACTGACTCCCTTCAACCTCTGTCTCTTCGCCGCACTGTTGCATCTTTATCTCTTTTCTATCGCTACTTTAATGGTCACTGCTCCTCTGAACTGTCTGCTTGCATTCCTCCACCTCTACGACGGGCGCGTAGCACCCGTCTGGCAGCAAACTCTCATCCCTTTTCTGTCCAACTCTCTAATGCAAGAGTTAACCGTTACTCCCAGTCTTTCATTCATGCAACAGGTCAGCTCTGGAACTGTCTCCCTCTGTCTGTATTTCCTCCTGCCTATGATCTCCAGTCTTTCAAACGCAGTGTGTCCAGGCATCTCAAAATGATCGGATCTTGAATTTGGCTCTCTATTGTATTTTGTTTTTCTCTTGGAGGGAACTGTTACTGCGGGCTCATGGCCTTTGGTTCCTTCTTCCTCGCATAAAAAAAAAAAAAAAAAAAAAAATGGTTATAAGACTTTATTTCTTGCTTTAACGTTATTTAATAGTACTTTAAGTTGCACATAAACTTACCAGAACAGTACAGTACTCTAAATATTTAACTTACAAATACTGTGCTACTGTACTCGGGAATGTCTCACTCACTGAATAATTTCCCGCCTAGATCGTCACATAATCAAAACAAACCGCGCGCTGCGGTGACGTTCGAGGATTTGATCTTTCAAAGGCCTCTCCTGCATTAATTTGTAGTTTTCATGATGGTTTTTTAATCTTACGTTGTCTTATATGTATCCCAGCCCTTACCGTGTATAATTGCGAGCGGTGACGTTCGAGGATTTGATCTTTCAAAGGCCTCTCCTGCGTTAATTTGTAGTTTTCATGATGGTTTTTTAATCTTACGTTGTCTTATATGTATCCCAGCCCTTACCGTGTATAATTGCGAGCGCGTTCCGTGAGATCGTGTTCCGTGCGAGTTACCTGTAATATGAGAATACGAGTATATATACTAGAAGTAATGAAAGTGAAAGTTTCACTCTAGCATGTATGAATACTATGAGTTATGAAAGTGAAAGTGAAAGTGACAGATTTGCTCTCAACGCTATTATACAGGACGAGAAAGTGAATGCTACGTATTTTACCGAAAAAGAAACTGAATGCCTACAGTGACAATAAACTACTATTACTGAAGGAAACTTATGGATAAAGAGACTGCAGATATATATAAGTGTTATATAGTAATAGAAATATAAAGTGTGAGTGTTTTTATGAATAATAAACGACAAAATACCAGCAGGGAACGAGCGCAAGTGGGAAGCACGTATGCGCTCGTAATTTTCGTTGCTTTCACAGTGTTTTCTTTGGAATATAGATTCCAAACTATTTGAAAATCATAGAATAGTGTTTCTAGTGATAATATCAGGCTGTGGTAATCATATTACGTGGTGTCGGGAAGTGTAAAGTGGAGACTTCGTTACCCAACTTCAGAAGTCTCCACAAGTCCTACGGTACTCGATGAAGGCTCAACAAACATCCCAGGAGAATGCTGAAGGTATGTGCCATATGCATATATAATTATAATATTCTAGGACTAATAACTGATTTTTGGCAAATATTTTTAGAAAGTCTGTCAGAGCGCGAATATCCTAGCGGGACACGCAAGTCGCGCCAAAACAATCCCGCAGTTTAGGGGTTAATGACCTAGTACAGAATGTACAGCACCCAACCTATATCCCTGATCGCCTGGAAGAGAGTTCCAACATACTTGACCTCTTCCTTACACCTAATCCTTCTGATTATGCTGTTAACCCCTCCATGGCCAAAGGCCCTGAATTTTCCATGCACGCCAAGCCGACACCAGGGTCATTTTTTGAAGATTCGAAAATTGATTTTTTTTTTCTTGCCATATTGAAGAGAAAGTTCAGATGCATCTAACAGTGCAAATCCCAGCTTCCTAGACGCATTTTGTGGCTTGCAATGGAGAGCGGAAGTTTTAGAAATATTGGCAACCGATATCCGCTGCCCAGGGGTGCTGCTGCAATGCAACTAGGAAGTTTTTTTTTTTTTTTTTTTTTTTTTTTTTTTTTTTACCTCCCAAAATAATAAGAATGCTGCTGAAATGTTATGCATATATGAGATATGATGATATCGAATGATTTCAGTACATAATTATGACTGGAAAACAAAAATTGTTATGAATACTTTTTCACCTTTTTGATATATGTTTATGGTAGTTTCGAGTTATTTTTTACGTTATCGTTGTGCCCATGCTTGGAAAAGGGAGCGAAAGAGTTGAATTTTCAGTCCTAAATAAAAAAACTGCATGTCCTCCGAGGCTAGGCTCCGCCACGGGAAAACAAAGTGGAGGGTCAGACCCGATTAGAATTACGGAAGTTGAGTCACAATTTCGAGCTCCCACCCCATGAGCATGGCTAAAAATAGAATCGTAATGCAGTTTCAGAACTAAGAATAAGTCTAATTATTACGAATATTGTACAGAGACAAAGCAGAAATAAATACGTTCCCCACAGATGGGGGAAAACGTATTTTTTCCGTAATAACATGTTTATCTTTCTCCATCATTTTTCGTTCATCTGTATCACTTTACCTTCTTATTTTCGCAATATACAGTAATCCCCCCACTATCTGATGTAATAGAGCCAAAGGCATGTCCGGAAAGTGGTCCCGTCCGGATAGTGGGCCCCAGCCTCCTGGACTTGTACTTATGGACCCTAACTCAGAAAAACACCTATACAACTCCCTCTGGACATACATAGCACCTATTTAAGACCCAAATCACACCAATACGGGACATAAAAGACTGAAATAAATGCAAAAGAACCAGAGAATGAGGTTTTAGAGGTGAGTTTATACAATATTAAACATTCTGGGTACTTACAAGAAGTCCCTGGCTCCTGGACTGGTACTTATGGACCCTAACTCAGAAAAACACCTATACAACTCCCTCTTACATGCATAGCACCTATTTAAGACCCAAATTACACCTAGGGGACATAAAAGACTGAAATAAATGCAAAAGAACCAGAAAATGAGGTTTTAGAGGTGAGTTTATACAATATTAAACATTCTGGGTACTTACAACAAGTTCCTGGCTCCTGGACTGGTTTGAACTGCCAGTTTGCACTCCACAGTTAATCCTTTGCACTCTAAATTCTAATTTCTTAACACTTCACAACACTGTAAATTCCCGTGTGTTCTAGTGGCGAGGTATTGCAGTTTATTCACTGTTTATTCGCAAAAAACGAGCACATGTGGCTTGCATTACAATAAGCATCTACTCTCGATCGGAGTTAGACTGTGACTGTTGATGATGGGGTAACACAGTTGCCAGATCGCAAGAGCCATATTACCAAACTCCTCAACTTTCATTACCATTTTTAACTTTTCATTACCAAATTCGTAAAGCTAGCATCTATTCTTCACTAATTATATATACAAGTGGAAATACATGTAATCACTCTCCTTATAGTTAACAGCATGTTGATTATTATCATGCTATATAGGCTACCAAATTAATCAGAGAGAGCAAACAATCCACATCTCCATCCTGTGTATCCTCATACATGTGAAAAATCTGTTTGGTATTGTATTATTCTGATTCATTACTAAACAAATTTCTCATTACCAAATTGGCCCACATTTGGTAATGAAAAATACCAAATGGCAACCCTGACAGGGGAGGGGGGAGGGGCGGAGGAAGGAAGGGGTGAAGGGACCATGGTGTAACAGCTGTTCGGTGCCGCACAGCAATTTCAAATTACGGGTGTGGAAAAAGTCAGATTTTTTTGCGATTTTTGGCCCATTTTGGGAATATTGGATCCCGGGACCAAAATATCCGGTAAGTGGGGATGTCCGGAAAGTGGGCGTCCGGAAAGTACGGGGATTACTGTATATTGCTGTCTCGTAAACAGGGTGGTTGTGTGTGTTTTGCAAGGGACGAAAAAGATTGTATTTTCTGTCTGGGTCGAGATAATGAGTGTAACTATGTGTTTTTAGGTATGGCCATGAGCGAAAAAATCGTACAGCCACTCGTCACGACAGCAGGTGGTGAACTGACAGATTACATGTGAGAGGGTGAAGTCAAGGTCAGTCTCATGTCCTAGATGTTCGTTCACTTCCCAAAAGTTTTCATAGTTTTCTACAAGTCGCACTGCATCTAATGATCCAAACCAGTACAACAAACCTGAGCAAATAGGTAAAGATACCCAGACAAAAATGTATTTTTCACGTACCACTTATTTTTTATTTGTGCCTGTATGACTTCATAATCATAAACAGGTAGTTGTGTGTGTTTTCCATGAGAGGACAAGGATGATATGCTCTGCCTGGGTTGAGGTAATGGGTGTAGCTGTGCTTGTTTAGGTATGACCAGGAGTGAAAAAATAAAAAATCCACTCATCACAGCAGCAGACTCTGAACTGTTTGTTCGGGTGTCTGGGAGTGTAGCGTGGGTGAGTCTGAAGACATTCAGAATGTTCGTTCACTTCCCCAAAATTTTTGCAGTTTTTTATAGGCTGTGCTGAAACGACACATGCGGCCATTTATCGGCTAAACGTCATTCGACGCTGGCGGCCACAGAGGGGTTAATACTTTCTCTGTTGGGCTCCTCTGATCACCACCTTATTACCTTAACCTCTCCTATCACTCCAGTAAGGTCTGTGGACCCTCCAAAGAAACATCGGTTGTGGCACTTTGGAGCTGCTGATTGGGAGGCCTTCAGGCAGTACTTCTTTGATTTTCCTTCAAATGATTATCATTTCCATAACCGGGAGCCATCTGAGTGTGCCATGCACATTACAGAGGTTATTCTCTTGGACATGGAAGCATACATTCCTTTCTCATATCCATTGACTAATGCAAAAAAAGCCTTGGTTTAATCAAGCTTGTTCTAATGCTGTCCACAAAAAGGAGAAAGCCTATAAAAGGCACCGGAGCCAACCCACCCCTGAATCACATATTTTTTATGTTTCTACCCAGAATCGTGCTAAGTCTTTTCTTCGCTTTGCTAAAAATAATTTGATCTGTACTAAATGCTCTCAACTCTCCAACTCCAATTTTTCCTGCTCCTTCTGGCACCTTGCCAAAAACCTTTCTAACAACTTTACCTCATCATCCTTCATTCCTCTTTTCTACTCTGATGGCTTTGTAGCTATTTCTTCAACTGATAAAGCAGATCCCTTCACTCAGATTTCTCCTCCAGTTCCACCTTAGACGATTCTGGTGCTGTTCCTCCATCACTTCCACCCTCTGACTTCCTCATGGCTGATATTAAAATTATTCAACTGACGTATTTTCTGTCATCACTGGCCTCAGTACTAAAAAGGCATAATCTTGATGGGGTCCCTCCTGTTGTCCTCAAGAACTGTGCTTCTGTGCTTACACCCTGCTTAGGTAAACTCTTTTGCCTTTGTCTGTCAACTTGTATCTTTCCTTCTTGCTGGAAGTTTGCTCTCATTCAGCCAGTCCTAAAGATAGGTAACCATTCCCAACCCTCTAACTATCGCCCAATTGCTTTAACATCCCGTGTCTCAAAAAAGTTTTCAGGTCTATTCTTTAAAAAAAAATTTAACAGCATGTTTCCTATCACAACCTTCTTTCAGACAGTCAGTGTGGGTTCCGCCAGGGACACTCCACTGTCGAGCTTCTCATTTACCTTTCAGACTCCTGGTCACATTCCTTTTGGACTTTGGCGAAAGTTTTGCCATTGCACTTGACATCTCCAAGACTTTCAGTCTGGCATAAATCTTTAACTTCCAATCTGCCCTCTTATGGTTTCTATCCTTCTATCTGTGCCTTCATCATAGCTTTCTTTCTGGTCATTCTATAGCTGCTGTTGTAGACGGCCACCATTCTTCTACTAGATCTATCAACTGTGGCGTGCCTCAAGGCTCTATCCTATTACCAACTCTCTTCCTTTTACTCATCAATGACCTTCTAAGCTGTACATCTAACCTAACCCCTCATTCACTGATGAATCCACCCTTCACCTTTCTATTTGGTTCCTGCAACATCAATCTCAGCAGTTACTTCAACAAACAAGGACTGAGGCTATGGCACCTAATGTCTGACTTGGCTTGCATCTCTGACTGGGGTAAAAACAATCTTGTAGTAGTAGTTGTTCCCTAAGCAGTCTATCCAAACAGCCCCAAGTCCCTAAGGAAGGCCATGGTCGAGACCGGGCTTTCCCACAGAGCTCACAAGGAGTGTAAGTTGTGTTGTTGGTGCAGGTGATTGTGTGCAGTGCAGTCTTCCATAATGTGCTCAATAGTATGGGGTGCTGTGTTGCATCCTGGACAGGCACTCAAGAGGGCTGGATGATGCCCACATCTCAGCCTGGCCAGGTGGACCCTCTCCTCACGAGGGAGGTAGGATTCAGAAGGGTGGATATCAGGAGGCCATGCATGCAGTTGTCTGTTGTCTTTAAGCCACTGAATCGAGAGGCGAGTGATTTGAGTATAGATATGCGTCTGGAAGCTGGTTTTAGGTGGGCAAGAGGGGAGAGATGACAGTGTTTGTGTATGATATCATCTGCTGGGTGTTGTTTTGATGTTCCTTGGTGTCATCAGAGTAAAAAAGAGGAGGGAAGGATGATGAGGTAATGTTGTTAGAAAGGTTTTTGGCAAGGTGCCAGAAGGAGCGGGAAGAATTCGAGTTGGAGAGTTGAGAGCATTTAGTGTTATGTAGAGTAGTGGATGGTGTGGGTTTGTGGAGGCTGTGGCATGAATTAGTGTGCCTCTAATATCTAGATTATCTTTGACTTTGAGGACTTTGGTTTCTTCGTGAATGTGGTCTGTGTGTGTAGTAGCTGTGCAGCCTGTGATTATTTTTAGGGCCTTGTTCTGTATGGTCCATAGAGCATTGTAGTGTGTTTTAGTGAGGTTAGAAGCCCATGCAAGGCTTGCATAATTCATCATTGAACATATATATTGTTTGTATGTTCTGGTGGTGATTTCTTTGTTGTGTCCAAATGCTATATGGACAAGTGACCTTAAGGTGTTGAGTCTAGGTGTTAATTTATATTTAATGTTTGTGATCTTTTTTTTTTTTCATTTTTTTTTTTAATGCGAGGAAGAAGGAACCAAAGGCCACGAGCCCGCATTTATTGTTCCTTCCAAGAGAAAAACAAAATACAAGAGAGAGCCAAATTCAAGATCCGATCATTTTGAGATGCCTGGACACACTGCGTTTGAAAGACTGGAGATCATAGGAAGCACGAAATACAGACAAAGGGAGACAGTTCCAGAGTTGACCTGTTGCATAAATGAAGGACTGGGAGTAACGGTTAACTCTTGCATTAGAGAGTTGGACAGAAAAGGGGTGAGAGTTTGCTGCTAGACGGGTGCTACGCGCCCGTCGTAGAGGAGGAGGAATGCATGCAGACAATTCAGAGGAGCAGGGACCATTGAAGTAGCGATAGAAAAGAGATAAAGATGCAACAGTGCGACGAAGAGACAGAGGTTGAAGGGAGTCATTAAGAGGAAGAGAGTTAATGAGACGAAAAGCCTTTGACTCCACCCTGTTGAGAAGAGCTGTACAGTATGTGGGGAGCCTCCCCACACATGAGAGTTGTACTTCACACACGGGGGGAAAAACCCCTGTATAGAGTCAACAATTGTGCAGGGGTAAAGAAGGAACGGGGTCGGCTTAGCACACCTAATCTCTTGGAAGCAGATTTTACAAGACATGTAATATGATCTTTCCAAGATAAGTCCCGAGTAAATGAAACCCCAAGCATGTTCAAGGATGATGCAGGATTAAGCTGAATATTATTAAACATTAGTGGGTATACCTGCGGAATATTTTGTCGGGTTGATAGGTGTAAAAACTGAGTCTTTGAAGCATTAAAAACAACCAGATTATTTTTACCCCATTCAGAGATACGAACCAAGTCAGACATTAGGTGTGCCATAGCCTCGTCCCTTGTTTGTTGAAGTAACTGCTGAGATGGATGTTGCGGGAACTGAATGGATAGGTGAAGGGTGAGTCATCAGCATATGAGTGGATAGAGTTAGATGTACAGCTTAGAAGGTCATTGATAGATAAAAGGAAGAGAGTTGGTGATAGGACAGAGCCCTGAGGAACACCACTGTTGATAGATCTAGGAGAAGAACGATGGCCGTCAACAACAGCGGCTATAGAACGACCAGAAAGGAAGCTAGAGATGAAGGCACAGATAAAAGGATAGAAACCGTAAGAGGGCAGTTTGGAAATTAAAGATTTATACCAGACTTGATCGAAAGCCTTTGAGATGTCAAGTGAAATGGCAAAGCTTTCGCCAAAGTCCCGAAAGGAGGATGACCAGGAGTCTGAAAGGTAGGTGAGAAGATCGCCAGTGGAGCGTCCCTGACGGAACCCATACTGATCATCAGAAAGAAGGTTGTGATAGGAAAGGTGCTTTAAAAAAAAACTATTAAAAACTGACTCGAAAACGTTTGAGATACAGGATGTTAAAGCAATTGGACGATAGTTGGAGGGTTGGGAGTGGTCACCCTTCTTTGGGACTGGCTGAATGAGAGCAAACTTCCAGCAAGAAGGAAAGGTATGAGTTGATAGACAAAGGCGAAAGAGTTTGCCTAGGCCGGGTACAAGCACAGAAGCACAGTTCTTGAGAACAACAGGAGGGACCCCATCAGGCCCATATGCCTTGTTAGTATTGAGGCCAGTGATGGCAGAAAATACATGAGCTGAAGAAATTTTAATGTCAGCCATGAAGAAGTCAGAGGGGGGAAGTGATGGAGGAACAGCACCGGAATCGTCTAAGGTGGAATTGGAGGAGAAAGTCTTCGTGAAGAGATCTGCTTTATCAGTAGAAGAAATAGCTACAGAGCCATCAGAGTAGAAAAGAGGAGGGAAGGATGATGAGGTAAAGTTGTTAGAAAGGTTTTTGGGAAGGTGCCAGAAGGAGCAGGAAGAATTCGAGTTGGAGAGTTGAGAGCATTTAGTACGGATGAAATTATTTTTAGCAGAGCGAAGAACAGACTTAGCACGATTCCGGGCAGAAACGTATAAAAGATGTGATTCAGGGGTGGGTTGGCTCTGATACCTTTTACAGGCCCTCTCCTTGTTGCTGACAGCATTAGAACAAGCATGATTAAACCATGGCTTTCTTGCATTAGTCAGAGGATATGAGAAAGGAATCTATGCTTCCATGCCCAAGAGAATAACCTCCATTATGCGCAAGGCACACCCAGATGGCTCCCGGCCATGGAAGCAATAATCATTCCATGGAAAATCAAAGAAGTACTGCCTGAGGGCCTCCCAATCCGCAGCTCCAAAATGCCACAGACGACGTTTCTTTGGAGGGTCCACAGGCCGTACTGGACCGATATGACAGGTTAAAGTGATAAGGTTGTGATCGGAGGAGCCCAACAGAGAGAAAAGATTAACAGTGTAAGCAGAAGGATTAGTAGTAAGGAAGAGGTCAAGTATGTTGGAGCTCTCTCCAAGGCGGTCAGGAATACGGGTAGGGTGCTGTACAAGCTGCTCTAGGTCATTAACAATAGAAAAGGTGTAAGCTAGTTCACCAGGTCGATCAGTGAAAGGAGAGGAGAGCCAAAGGTGGTGGTGAATATTGAAATCTCCTAGAATGAAGATTTCAGGGAAAGGAGAAATGGAGAGAATGTGTTCCATCGTAGAAGTAAGATAGTCAAAGAATTTTTGATAGTCAGTAGAATTAGGAGATAAGTAAACAGCGCAGATATATTTAGTCAGAAAACGACAAGAAAGCCGAAGCCAGAGTGTAGAGAATTCAGAAGAATCGAGTTCAGGAACACGAGAACAAGATAGGTCATTGCATACATATACGCAACAACCACCTTTGGCTTTGAAATGAATTTAGAGAAAGTAGGAGGATACAGAAAAGAGTTTGTTAGATCTGTTGTTTAAAAGGCACCGATGTATTGTACATTACACCAAGAGAGAGAGAGAGAGACAGAGACAGAGACAGAGACAGAGTGTGTGTGTGTGTGTTTGTGTGTGTTCTTACCTACCTAATTGTTCTTACCTAATTGTATCTTTACAGGAATAAGTCAAGCTCGTACTGTCCCGTGTCTTAAACCATATTTATCGTACATATCCTTAAATTTGTGAATTGTTTTGGCACACACTATTTCATTCGGTAGTGCATTCCACTGATCAATTGCTCTGTCTGGGAAACTGAATTTCCTTACGTCTTTATCACCTCTCTTCTTATGCAGTTTTTTGCAGTGTCCTCTTGCTGATCCTTCCCCATATGTTAAGTAATCATTTATGTCTATTTTCTTCTCCCCTGATATGCATTTATATAGCATTATCATGTCACCTCTTTTCCTTCTCCCCTGTAGTGTTGGTAGATTCAGTTTATTTAGTCTTTCTTCTTAGCTTAGGTCCCTTAAGCTTGGTATTCATCTTGTAGCGGCCCTTTGAACTTTTTCAATCTTGTCTATGTGTTTTTTGAGATGAGGACTCCAGACTACTGATGCATACTCCAGGGTTGGTCTAATGAATGATGTTATTATCCTTCTTAGCATGTCTTCATTTATGTATGTGAATGCTATTCTCATATTTGCAAGCAGTGTATACATGTTCCGTACCTTCTCGCTGATGTGGTCAGCTGGAGATAGTCTGTTATTGATAATCACACCTAGGTCCTTCTCTCTTTCTGATGTGTGTAGGGTTTTATTTCCTAACATATAATCCCAATCAGGTCTTTTTCCACTTTTACCAAACTTGATTACATGACATTTGTCTACATTGAATTCCATTTGCCATGTATTACTCCATTCATGAAGTTTATTTAATTCTTCTTGTAGCTCTTTACAAGAGTCTGTGTTAGTAATTCTCCTTTGTATTTTTGCATCACCTACAAACATATTCAGATAGCTTTCATTTCCAGTGTTACTATTTATATAATTTATATACACTAAAAACATGATTGGTGCCAGCACTGAACCCTGTGGTACTCCACTAGTCACTTCTTTCCATGATGAGTAGTTTCCCCTTAGTACTGTTCTCATTTCTCTTTTTATGAGAAAGTCTTGCATCCAACAAAACAGTTTGCCTCGAATTCCTCCTTGATGGTACAGTTTCCATAAAAGTCTTTGGTGTGGTACTGTGTCAAATGCTTTCTTGAAATCTAAATAGATACTGTCCACCCATCCTTCTCTTTCCTGTATTGTGTCTGTTACTCTGTCATAGTAGCTCAACAGATTAGTAACACATGAGTATCCTTTTCTGAAACCAAACTGTCTTTCTGTTATCATATCATGTTCTTCTAGATGATTTACCCAAGCTTTTCTTATAAGCTTTTCTAATAACTTGCTTACAACACTGGTCAGTGATACTGGTCAGTAGTTGAGTGGATTTTGTCTATTCCCCTTCTTGAATAAGGGGACAATATTTGCTTTCTTCCAATTATCAGGTAGTTTACCTTGACTCAAGGATTTCTTGAAAATTAAAAATAATGGTTTACTTAACTCCTTTGCACATTCTCGTAGTACCCAACATGAAATTTCATCAGGACCACTTGCTTTTCCTGTGTTTAATTTACTTAACTCCTCCTGTATTACTTTTTCTGCTACTTGTATATCTGGTAGTATGTGTGGACATGCATGTTCCACATAGTCCCTCTCAAAATTTTTTTCTTCTGTAAAAACTAATTGGAAATTCTTATTTAGCACATCACAAATATCTTTCTCTTGTGTGTAGGTGATTCCCTCATCCGTAATGGATTGTATTATATCTTTTACTTTGGTTTTGCTTCTGATGTAGCTGTAAAATAGCTTTGGTTGATCACTACTTTTATTTATTATATCCTCCTCAAACTGTTTTTGGGCTTCCCTCCTTATTCTTGTATAATCGTTTGTTGCCTGTTTGTAATTATTATATGCCCTTTCACTATTGTGTCTTCTGTATCTATTCCACAACAAATCTCTTCTTTCTTTTGATTTTTTACATTCTGTATTGAACCATTTATGTATTTTCTTATCTGCTTGTTTGTGTTGTGGGATGTACTTCTGGACTCCTATTTCATAAAATTCACAGAATTTTTTATATACAGCACTTAAACCTTGTCCTCTAAGCTCATTTTCCCAATCAACTTCTGAGAAATACTTCTTTAGGTCTTGATAATTTCCCTTTTTATAGTTTAGGCTCTTTTTGTAACTTTCATTGCTGCTGACTATGTCATATGCTATCCTGAAGTTGTAATTTAGCACTGCATGATCGCATTTTTACCGAGTGGAGGGTGATATATTAAACTGTCAATATCATTTTCTTGACTAGTAAATATTAGATCTAGCATTGAAGGTACACCGAGTCCTCTTTTTCTTGTGGTTTCCCTCACATGTTGCGTTAGGAAAAACTCTTGCACGAGATCCAGGAGCTTTTAGTCCCAACAGCTTTCTTGGCTAATTATATCTAGAGTATTCCAATTTATATTTGTATTAAAATCTCCAGTTAGTATAATTCTCTCCGATTTCTCTTCCATTTTATGTAGTAATGATCTTAAACTCTGAATTGTACTCTCTGCCAGGTCCTCATATTTGTCTCTTTCCCATGTGTTTGATCTGGGTGGCATGTAGAAATTGGCTACAATTAATTTCCCTTCAGATGTGTTGATCTCTACTGCAATCAGTTCTACTTGCGATGGTATATCTAGTTTTATTTCATTGACTTTTATATTTTTCTTAGTTAATATTATAATTCCTCCTCCTTTTTTTAAGTTTCTGTCTCTTCTCCATATATTGTATTCCTCTAAGTTTAGTATGTCATTGGATATCCTTGGTGTTAATTTTGTTTCAGTTAGGCATATTATATGTGGTTCATTTTCTGACATAATCGTTCATCTCTAGTAATTTAGATACCATTCCATCCACATTTGAGTACATCAACTTTATCATCTTGTTTATATACTTGTCATGACATGGTTCTACTATCTTCCTCCTTTTTATTCCCTCCTGTTTGTGTACCACTTTCGTACCTGCAATCCTATTACTTTGTAAAAAAAAATGTGTTTTTCTCCTCTTCTGATCTTCCCTCATTTTTTGTTTTTGCTTCCTGCCTCTTCTCTTTCAGTAATTCCAGTTCCTCTTGTGTTAGGCATCTTTTTATCCATACATTTTTGAACTCCTCTTTTTCCATAAGATTCTTTGCATTTTTTAGTATCTCTTCCACAGTGTTTACACTCTGGAAAGTTACCTTTAGAGGTCTTGTCTTGCTTTTCTCGTATTTCCCTAACTATTTGTGTTCCTTTATATCTTTACTACAGATTTCCTCTGATACTTCTTTCAGTAAGCTCATTACATTTGCCTTCTCCTTTTTGTCTCTTGTGATCTTGTTTTTTACTTCTTCCTCCTCTATACCAATGATTACTATAGATTTGTTGATATCTACTGAATCTCTGACAAACTTTGGGTTGTTTTGGATTATTCTTTTCACTTCCTTTTTAATGCTTTTTTCCTCTACATTTGTTTCTAAGTCTTTCTTTACTTTCACCATTTCAGTATACGTGGTTTCCACATCATTTTTGTAGCTTTGCACAGCTTCATTCACCTGTGTTATCTTCTCCTCAATATCACTGCTCTGGTCTATCAGACTGCTTACTTGCCTAATTGTCTCTGTATCAGTTTTGAACTCTTCCATAATACTCTCATGATTGACTACTGTACTTGCCATTTCACTCATTTTCTTCCTAAGTGTACTCAATTCCATTGTTAGTTCACTGATGGTTGTGTCATTCTTGTTGATTTCCCTTCCTAGTTTTTCTATTTCTTCCTTTTGCAAGTGCATCTGTTTCTTAATTTCATCAATTTCATTCTGGAAAGCCATCTCCAGTTTGTGTACACGTTCAACCAGTCTATTGTGAGTCTCCATATCAACCAGTTCTTGGTAGAAATCATCATCTTCCTTTCTACCTTTATCCCTTTTCTTTTCCAAATTTGCTTTACTAAAGTATGTGTCCTTTTGCAATACTAAAAACACAGAGTACTTACATTCCCCGGGGCAGTTGTAGTCTAAACAAACCTCAGCTGACTAAGCGCAATCTTTCGCCACTCGGTTCTCTTTTCTGTTTGAACAAGTCTTGTTTAAACTTATTATTTTTTTTTTAATAATAAAAAATTATTTAGTCTAACCTGGTACAGAGCTTGACTCATATAAAGATACTAATTTAGGTAATGCCACTGGCCGTGCTGGCTCGGTATGGAGCGCTGTCGGCACACGTCTGTTCTCCTTGACTCCGTGTGTGTGTGTGTGTGTGTGTGTGTGTGTGTGTGTGTGTGTGTGTGTGTGTGTGTGTGTGTTTTTTAGGGGACTGTTGTTTATGGTGAGGTGTGGAATGTGACTGTGTTCTGCTGTCCAGTTTGTGAGAAGGGTCACTGTAGATTTGGCTGGGGATATTTTGAGCCTGTCTGTGGTGAATCATTCGTATAGTGTGTTGAGGTAAGGTTGGAGAATGTGTGCAGCTGTGTTTGCATTTTGGTGTGTACATGTAAGTGTTATGTCATCTGTATTCAAAGCTATGTGTATTTGTGGTGTGTCAGGTGTGGGTATGTTGTGCATGTATAGGTTAAAGAGAGTAGGGGACAAAATAGATCCTTGGGGGATGCCATTTGTGAAGTTTCTGATATTCGATGACTTACCGGCAAATGTGACATGTGCACATCTGCCTGGTAAATAATTTGCCAGCCATCTTTATTTGTTATTGTGCAAAATTGTGTTGAATATTTTGTTTGTGAGGTTGTGAAAGGAATGGGATCAAAAGCTTTGCTAATGTCTAGTGTGGTTAGGAGTGTTCTGTGTGGTGGCCTAGCTGAATTGATGCCATCAAAAACTCTCTGTATAAGATCTGTAAAACGAATGTTTGTGGAGTGTAGCGGCCTAAAACCATGTTGCAAAGGGGCTAGGGGGATGTGAGGTGTAATACCAGTCATTCAGTGGCTTTGGAGGGGGGTGCAGAGGAGTGTGATGGGGTGATGTGAGGAAGGTAAAGTGGGGTCTTTGTAGCAGTAGTAGTTGTTCCCTAGGCAGTCTGGCCAAACAGCCCAGAGTCCCTTAGGAAGGCCATGGCCGAGACCGGGCTTTCCCACAGAGCTCTCAAAGAGTGTATGTTGTGTTGTTGACGTAGATGATTGTGTGCAATGCAGTCTTCCATAATGTGCTTAATAGTATGGGGAGCTGTGTTGCTTCCTGGACAGGCATCAACGACGGAGTCATCCACCCTCTTCTGGTAGCTTAAGAGGACTGGATGGTGCCCACATCTCAGCCTGGCCAGGTGGACCCTGTCCTCATGAGGAAGGTAGGATTCAGAAGGGTGGATGTCAGGAGGCCGTGCATGCAGCTGTGTGTTGTCATTAAGTGACTGAATGGAGCGGCGAGTGATCTGAGTGTGGATATGCTTCTGGAAGCTGGTCTGAGGTGGGCGAGGGGGAAGAGATGACAATATTTGTGTATTGTATCATGTGCTGGGTGTTGTTTTGATGTTCCTTAGTGTGCGTGGATGTACTGCCATGTAATATAGTGGATATTGTGGAGGCTGCAGCAAGAAACTGGGTGACTCTCATGTCTAGGTGATCCTTGACTTTGAGGACTTTGGTTTCTTGATGTAGGTGGTCTGTGGGTGTAGTAGCTGTGCAGCCTGTGATTATTTTTAGGGCTTGTTCTGTATGGTCTGTAGTGTGTTGTTGTGTGTTTTGGTGAGGTTAGAAGCCCAGGCAGGGCTTGCATAATTCATCACTGAACGTATGTATTGTTTGTACACTGTGGTGGTGGTTTCTTTGTTGTGTCCGAATGTTGTATGGGCAAGTGACCTCAAAGCATTGAGTCTTGGTGATATTTTATTTTTAATGTTTGTGATGTGTTGTTTAAATGACATTGATGTATTGTATGTTACATAGCTTCCTATGCAGATGATATAACACTTACATGTACGCACCAAAACGCAAACACAGCTGCACACATCATCCAACCTTACCTAAACACACTACACAAATAGTCCACCAAAAACAGGCTCAAAACAGCCCCAGCCAAATCTACAGTGAACCTTCTCACAAATTGGACAGCAGAACACAGTCACATCCCACACCTCCCCATAAACAACACTCCCCCACCACACACACACATACACCTAAAATCCTTGGTGTAACATACAATACATCAATGTCATTTCAACATTACAAACATTAAAAATAAAATAACACCAAGACTCAGTGCCTTGAGGTCACTTGCCATTACAACAATTGGACATATCAAAGAAACCACCACCACAGTATACAAACAATACATATGTTCAATGATGAATTATGCAAGCCCTGCCTGGGTTCCTAACCTCACCAAAACACACTACAACACTACAGATCATGCAGAACAAGGCCCTAAAAATAATCACAGGCTGCACAGCTACTACACCCGCAGACCACCTACATCAAGAAACCAAAGTCCTCAAAGTCAAGGATCACCCAGACAAGAGAGGCACCCAGTTTCTTGCTGCAGCCTTCACAAACCCACAACATCCGCTATATTACATGGCAGAACATCCACCCACACCAAGGAACATCAAAACAACACCCAGCACACGATACTATACACAAATACTGTTATCTCTCCCCCCTCGCCCACCTCAGACCAGTTTCCAGAAGCATATCCACACTCAGATCACTCGCCACTCCATTCAGTCATTTAATGACAACACATAGCTGCATGCACGGCCTCCTGACATCCATCCTTCTGAATCCTATCTTCCTCATGAGGACAGGGTCCACCTGGCCAGGCTGAGATGTGGGCACCATCCAGCCCTCTTAAGCTACCAGAAGAGGCTGGATGACTCCGTCGCTGATGCCTGTCCAGGATGCAACACAGCACCCCATACTATTAAGCACATTATGAAAGACTGCACTGCACACTCACCTACACCAATAACACAACATACACTGTTTGAGAGCTCTGTGGGAAAGCCCAGTCTCGGCCATGGCCTTCCTAAGTGACTCGGGGCTGTTCAATCAGACTGCCTAGGGAACAACTACTACTACTACTACAACACCGCAATCATATCGCCTCTCTTTCTCCTTTCTTCTAAGGAAGGCTAATCCAGCTTGCCCAGCCTCTCTCTGTACGACATCTGCTAGAATGGGGACCATTTTGGTTGCTGTTCTTTGTATTCTCTCATTCTTGTTTGTATCTTTCTTTTTGTGTGGGGACCACACTACTGCTGTATATTCTAGCCTGGGGCAAATCGTGGCCACTATCAATTTTTTCATCATCTCCTCATCCATATCATGAAAAGCTACTCTTATATTAGTCAGGAGTTTATATGTCTGTCCAACTATCTTCTTAATGTGTTTTTCAGGTGACAAACTATCTTGCACCAGCACTCCCAAATCTTTCTCTTCTCTCACTTTTGTGACTGGTTCATTACCCATCAAATAATTCAATGATGGCCTCTTGGTACTTTTACCCATTTCCAATATTTTACATTTCTTTGCATTAAATTTCATTTCCCACATCCGGCTCCAATCATATATCCTATCCAGATCCTCCTGCAGCATTTTACAATCCTCCTCAACCTCTACCTTCCTCAAAATCTTTGCATCATCAGCAAACAGACTTGCATAACTGTTTATCTACAATATAATTTACGTAAATCAGGAACATTACTGGCACCAACACCGAGCCCTGTGGGACTCCACTTGTTACTTCCCTCCATCCAGACATCCTATCCTTTATTACTGTCCTCATTTGTCTGTTTCTCAAAAAGTCTCTCATCCATTCCAGGAGGTTCCCCTTCAGTCCTCGAATATACTCTAGTTTCCACATTAGTCTCTTACGGGGTACCTTGTTGAAGGCCTTCTCCTAATCTAAATACACACAATCCACCCAACCATCTCTCTCCTGTAGCACATGAATTGCTCTTGAGTAAAAACTCAACAAGTTGGAAACACATGACCTTCCACTTCTAAATCCAAACTGAATATCAGCCAAAATATTCATTTCTTCCAGATATTTTATCCATCTATCTTTCAGAATTCTTTCGCACAATTTTGCGACCATGCTGGTTAGGGACACTGGTCTATAATTCAAGGGTTCTTCTCTGTTTCCTCCCTTATAAATTGGTACCACATTTGCCCTCTTCCATTCTTGAGGCACTTTCCCCTATTCCTGAGAACACACAATTAAACTGTGAATCTTATCTGCCAGTTGTTTTCTGCATTTCTTCAGTAGCCAATTAGAGATTCCATTTGGTCCTGAGGCTTTCCTTACATCCTGAGTTTCCAGTAATTTATACACTTCCTGTACTTCCACTTTTATGTCTTTTATCACTACATTTCTAGTCACTCTCACCCCTTCCACAAACTCCTTTTCATTAGTAAAAACTGATTGGAAACATTTGTTCATTATTTCTGCTTTCATTGCTGCATCTTCATAGACCTCTCCTTCTACTTTCAGTTTGATGATTCCTTCCTTTTGTTTCAGTTTGCCACTGACAAATCTATAAAACAGTTTGCATCCTTACATTTGTCTATTATACCTTTTTCAAAATTCCTTTCTTCCTCTCTACATATTCTTGTGTATTCATTTCTTGTTCTTTTATATTCTTCCTTTGTTCTGTTGTTACCTCTCTTTCTCCAATTGCTCCATGCCGTGTCTCTCTCTTTTTTTGCTATCATACACCTTCTATTAAACCACTCCTTTTTCCTGTTTTCTTTCCCCCTTACTCTTGGCACAAATTTTTCCACTCCCGAATTATAGAGGCCTATAAAAATATCCCACTTCGTCTGTACCTCTCTTGTTTCTCTGAATTTTCTCCAATCTGAATCTTCGAAAAATTTTCTCAATCCTGTAAAGTTTGCTTTCCCAAAGTTGTATCTTCCCTGCCTATAAAGCCGTCTCTTGGCTCCACGTTCCCTGTTATCATCTGGAACTCAATGACCATATGATCACTTTTTCCAATAGGACACAGATATTCGAAGGATTCTATTACATAGGGTTCTTTGGTAAACAGTAAATCTAGTCTTGCTGGTGTGTTCTCACCATGTCTCTTCTTTGATCCATTGCGTCTCACATTGTTTATTGTTATATTTCATATTATAGTGCCCAATGAATCTTTGCAGCCTCCTGAGTCCCATTCCTCCCAGTTCACCTCTTTACAATTGAAGTCACCCATTAAAATTATATTGTTGCTTTTCTCAATCATTTTCTGTATATAACTAGCTATGTCTCCCACATTTCCTGGTATTCATCACTCCATGCTCTTGTCTTCGAGGGAACGTACATTACTGCCATATCTCTCTTGCTATTCTCTCAAGTTTCTAATTTCATATTTATCACTTTGGCCCTGCCTTCTCCTATTTCCACGGTATCTACATTTATGTTGTTGTGTGTGTGTGTGTGTGTGTGTGTGTGTGTGTGTGTGTGTGTGTGTGTGTGTGTGTGTGTGTGTGTGTGTTCTTACCTAATTGTATCTTTACAGGAATGAGTCAAGCTCGTACTGTCCTGTGTTTTAAACAATATTTATCATACATATCCTTAAAATTTGTGAATTGTTTTGGAACACACTATTTCATTTGACAGTGCATTCCACTGATCAATTGCTCTATTTGGGAAATTAAATTTCCTTACATCTTTATCAACTCTCTTCTTATGCAGTTTTTTGCAGTGTCCCCTTGCTGATGCTTCCCCATACGTTTAGTTATCATTTATGTCTATTTTATCCTTCCCTGATATGCATTTATATAGCATAATCATGTCACCTCTTTTCCTTCTCTCCTGTAGTGTTGGTAGATTCAGTTTATTTAGTCTTTCTTCGTAGCTTAGATCCCTTTAGCTTGGTACCCATCTTGTAGCGTCCCTTTGAACTTTTTCAATCTTGTCAATGTGTTTTTTGAGATGAGGACTCCAGACTACTGATGCATACTCCAGGGTTGGTCTGATGAATGATGTCATTATCTTTCTTAACATGTCTTCATTTATGTATGTGAATGCTATTCTCATATTTGCAAGCAGTGTATACATGTTCCGTACCTTCTCACTGATGTGGTCTGCCGCAGATAGTCTGTTATTGATAATCACACCTAGGTCCTTCTCTCTTTCTGATGTGTGTAGGGTTTTATTTCCTAACGTATAATCCCAATCAGGTCTTTTTCCACTTTTACCAAACTTGATTACATGACATTTGTCTACATTGAATTCCATTTGCCATGTATTACTCCATTCATGAAGTTTATTTAATTCTTCTTGTAGCTCTTTGCAAGAGTCTGTGTTAGTAATTCTCCTTTGTATTTTTGCATCATCTGCAAACATATTCAGATAGCTCTCATTTCTAGTGTTATTGTTTATATCATTTATATACACTAAAAACATGATTGGTGCTAGCACTGAACCCTGTGGTACTCCACTAGTCACGTCTTTCCATGATGAGTAGTTTCCCCTTAGTACTGTTCTCATTTCTCTTTTTATGAGAAAATCTTGCATCCAACAAAACAGTTTGCCTCGAATTCCTCCTTGATGGTACAGTTTCCATAAAAGACTTTGGTGTGGTACTGTGTCAAATGCTTTCTTGAAATCTAAATAGATACTGTCCACCCATCCTTCTCTTTCCTGTATTGTGTTTGTTACTCTGTCATAGTAGCTCAGCAGATTAATAACACATGACTTACCTTTTCTGAAACCAAAACGGTCCTTCTGTTATCATATTGTGTTCTTCTAGATGATTTACCCAAGCTTTTCTTATAAGCTTTTCTAATACCTTGCCTACACCACTGGTTAGTGATACTGGTCAGTAGTTGAGTGGATTTTGTCTATTCCCTTTCTTGAATAAGGGAACAATGTTTGCTTTCTTCCAAATATCAGGTAGTTTACCTTGTCTCAAGGATTTCTTGAAAATTATAGATAATGGTTTACTTAACTCCTTTGCACATTCATGTAGCACCCAATGTGAAATTTCATCAGGACCATTTGCTTTTCCTTTGTCTAATTTACTTAACTCCTCCTGTATTACTTTTTCTGATATTGGTATATCTGGTAGTATGTGTGGGCATGCATGTTCCACATAGTTCATCTCAAAATTTTTTTCTTCTGTAAAAACTGATTGGAAATTCTTATTTAGTGCTTCACAAATATCCTTCTCTTGTGTATAGGTGATTTCCTCGTCCGTTATGTATTTTTTTTATCTTTTACTTTGGTTTTGCTTCTGATGTAGCTCTAAAATAGCTTTGGCTGATCACTGCTTTTATTTATGATATCCTCCTCAAACTGTTTTTGGGCTTCCCTCCTTATTCTTGTATAATCGTTTCTTGCCTGTTTATAGTTATATGCCCTTTCACTATTGTCTTCTGTATCTATTGCACAACAAATCTCTTTTCTCTTTTGATTTTTTACATTCTGTATTGAACCATTTCTTTCTTTTCTTTTCTGCTTCTTTGTGCTGTGGGATGTACTTCTGGACTCCTATGTCATAAAGTTCACAGAATTTTTTATATATAGCATTTAAATCTTGTCCTCTAAGCTACTTTTTCCAATCAGTTTCTAAGAAGTACTTCTTTAGGTCATGATAGTTTCCCTTTTTATAGTTCAGGCTCTTTTTGTAACTTTCACTGCTGTTAACTATGTCATATGCAATCCTGAAATTGCAATTTAGTACTGCATGGTCGCTTTTGCCGAATGGAGGGTGATATATTAAATTAGCAATATCGTTTACTTGCTTAATAAATATAATATCTAGCACTGACGGTACATCGAGTCCTCTTTTTCTGGTGCTTTCCCTTACGTGCTGCGTTGGGAAAAACTCCTGCATGAGATCCAGGAGCTTTTGGTCCCAACATCTTTCTTGGCTTATATCTACAGTATTCCAATTTATATTTGTATTAAAATCTCCAGTTATTATTATTCTTTCCAATTTCTCTTCCATTCTATGTAGTAGTGCTCTTAAACTCTGAACTGTACTCTCCGCCAAGTCCTCATATGAGGCGCCCGCTGCTGAAATGATGCAAGCGACACAAACAAAAAGTCGAGAAAGCAGTGTTTGAAAGTTGGCAGGCTGGCTCACTCCGTTGGCTCACTCCCGCTTGCCCTTCCCTCACTTCACCTCCAGAGCAGAAGTGAAGCAAGGAGCAAATCGGTGGCGCTAACCTCATTTCCAACTCTCATACGCATTTTCTCAGGTTATTATTAATCTACTGAAAATACATGACCCCTTGAAGCACATGGCGTTTTTGTACTTTATATTTTAGGTACCTCCATACGATCTCACTCAACATACGAAGATTTGTTGGAGTTGCATGGATAAAAAAATGGCATCCTTTACCTATTAATAATCCTGTTGTTTTAAACTGTCTGAATAAGTGGCTGATGAAGACTGAAGGCCTAACCAAGCCACTGTGAGACAATGACCCTGATAATAATATTATTGAATGTAATTGTGCTTTGTCTTATGACCATACTACTTTGTCACTTAATAATATGTTCTTGATGTCAGTACTTAATAATTTCCTCTTCTTAATACAGTGAATATTATTTTCTTGTAAATTAAAAGGAAATAGGTAATGTAAAACTCGTAAGGAATTTTCAAAATAATCTTTTTCTTTAATGTAGCCACGTACACACAACTTGCTTTTTACAAAAAAAAAATAATGACTTTTCTTTCATAATATTATTCTTATTATATTTTCTTAACACTAACTTAACACTTAGGCTTTCTCTTGGGTACTTCACTTAATCATAGCCGTAGAACCCCCCTTGGCACAGTGGTTCAAGGATGAACAATATTTTCTTGTTAAAAAAAAAAAAAAGGTAATGTAACACTCATAAGGACTTCTCAAAATAATATTTTTGTTTTATGTAGACACGTACACACAACTTGATTGTTACTAAAAAAAATAATGACTTTCCTTTCATAACAATATTACTTATTTTCTTAACACTAGCGAAACACAACGAACCGTACAGGTCAGAAAACCACACACAAAAAAGAAAGGAAAAAAAAAGGGGTAAACCAGCTGATACAAGGCGGAAGCTATGACTGACTGCCCTGCTGCGCTCCCATTGGCTGGTGGGCACCATGATGTTAGTGTGCTGATTGGTTGGGCACCTCTCCTGGCTCTTGCCTTACTACAGATCAGAAAGTAAAGTCATGCAGCATTTTCTCCAAAAATACGTGGTTTTGTGTAGGATTATGGACCTTATGACCACACCACTTTCCTGAATCACTTTGGGAAACTTACCTCACGTAGAGCTATTACCGTACTACTTGATGCAAGTGAAAACTAAATATCGACTGAGGTGTCACTTGCATCACTTCAGCAGGGGGCGCCTCATATTTGCCTCTTTCCCATGTGTGTGTGTGTGTGTGTGTGTGTGTGTGTGTATGTGTGTGTGTGTATTTACCTAATTGTAGTATACAGGCATTGAGCAATGCTTGTGTTGTCCTGTCTCCATATCCACATTTATCTAGTCTACTTTTACACACATAAATGCTTTTCTCCTGCACCACCTCTTCGTCTAAGTCGTTCCAAATATCTGTGTATTTACCTAATATACCAAATTGTGACATACACGAAATGTGCTATGCTCGTGGGTTGCCGTCACTGTTTCTCAGTAAGTCAAATTTAGCTTTAAACTCGTTTAAGTTTTTAAACTGGACGATCTCTTTGTCCAGGCTATTCCATAAGTCTATACTTCTATAAGGAAAGCTGTATTTATTGATATCCTTCAAGCAGCTTGACTTCTTCAATTTCATTCCGTGTCCTCTTGTTGCTCTCTTATCCCATACAAACAAATCTTCTCGATCAATTTTATCTACTCCTATCATGGTCCTGAACACTGCAATCATGTCTCCCCTCTTTCTCCTTTCCTCTAAGGAATGCAAATCCAGCTTTTCCAGCCTCTCTCTGTATGACCGATCTGCCAGATTGGGGACCATCTTGGTTGCTGTTCTTTGTATTCTCTCAATCTTGTTTATATCTTTCTTTTTGTGTGGGGACCACACTACCGCTGCACATTCTAACCTGGGGCGGATCATGGCCACTATCAATTTTTTCATCATCTCCTCATCCATATAATGAAATGCTACTCTTATGTTAGTCAAGAGTTTATACGTCTCTCTAACTATCTTGTTAATGTGTTTTTCAGGTGACAAACTATCTTGCGCCAGCACTCCCAAATCTTTCTCTTCTCTCGCTTTTTGTGATTAATTCATTACCCAATAAATAATTCAGTGATGGCCTCCTGGTACTTTTACCCATTTCCAATATTTTACATTTCTTTACATTAAATTTCATTTCCCACATCCGGCTCCAATCATATATCCTATCCAGATCCTCCTGCAGTATTTTACAATCCTCCTCAACCTCTACCCTCCTCAAGATCTGTACATCATCAGCAAACAGACTTGCATAACTGTTCACTCCATCTACCATATCATTTAAGTAAATCAGGAACATTACTGGCGCCAACACCGAGCCTTGAGGGACTCCACTTGTTACTTCTCTCCATCCAAACATCCTGTCCTTTATTACTGTCCTCATTTGTTTGTCTCTCAAAAAGTCTCTCATCCATTCCAGGAGTTTCCCCTTCAGTCCTCCTATATACTCTAGTTTCCACATTAGTCTCTAATGAGGTACCTTGTCGAAGGCCTTCTCTAAGTCTAAGTAACAATCCACCCAACCATCTCTTTCCTGTACCACATCAATCGCTCTTTAGTAAAAGCTCAACAAGTTGGAAACACATAATCTTCCACTTCTAAATGCAAACTGACATTCAGCCAAAATATTCATCCCTTCCAGATATTTTATCCATCTGTCGTTCAGGATTCTCTCACACAATTTTGCGACCATGCTGGTTAGAGACACTGGTCTATAAGTCAGGGGTTCTTCCCTGTTACCTCCCTTATAAATTGGTATCACATTTGCCCTCTTCCATTCTTGTGGCACCTTCTCCTCTTCCAGAGAACACACGATTAGACTGTGAATTTTATCCGTCAGTTGTTCTCTGCATTCCTTCAGTATCCAATTAGAAATTCCATCAGGTCCTAGGGCTTTCCTTACATCTTGAGTTTCCAGTAATTTATACACTTCCTGTACCTCCACGTTTATATCTTCTATCATGGTACATTTCTAATCACTCCCTCCCCTTCCACGAACTCTTTTTCATTAGGGAAAACCGATTAGAAACATTTGTTCATTATTTCAGCTTGCACTGCTGCATCTTTATAGACCTCTCCTTTTACTTTCAGTTTGGTGATTCCTTCCTTTTGTTTCAGTTTGCCATTAACATATCTATAAAACAGTTTGGGTTCATCTTTGCATTTGTCTATTATACCTTTTTCAAAATTCCTTTCTTCTTCTCTATGTATTCTTGTGTATTCATTTCTAGTTCTTTTATATTCTTCCTTTGTTCTGTTGTTACATCTCTTTCTCCAGTTGTTCCACACCTTATCTCTCTCTTTTTTTGCTATCATACACCTTGTATTAAACCACTCCTTTTTCCTGTTTTCTTTCCCTCTTACTCTTGGTACAAATTTTTCCACCCCCAAATTATAGAGGTCAGGAAAGATATCCCGCTTCCTCTGTATCTCTCTTGCTTCTCTGAATTTTCTCCAATCTGCATTTTCAAAAAATTTTCTATCTATCTATTGCCAGACGCCACAATCCCGCAAGGGGTGGCCACTTGACTCTGAGTTATTTGTTTTACAGGGAGGGGCACTAACCCTCCACCAACCCACTTGTTGCTTTCCCAAAGTTGTATCATCCCTGCCTATAAAGTTCGTCTCTTAGTTTGACATTCCCTATTATCATCTAGAACTCAGTGACCACATGATCACTTTTTCCTATAGGATAGAAATATTTCAATGACTCTATTACATCAGGTTCTCTGGTAAACAGTTAAGTCAAACCTTGCTGGTGTATCCTCACCTCGCCTTGTCGTACGAGGCAACTAAAAGGATTGGTGGTGGGTTAGTGCCCCACCCCCTAAAAAGAACTAACTAAAAAAGCGAATAAAGCGCCTCGGACCCGGACGGACCATACATTGACGACTAAGGAACGGACAAAGGACATTCTTAGGGTGGGAACATGGAATGTGAGAGGAGTGAATGATGAAGTGAAAGAGAGAGAGATTGTTCAGGTGCTTGAGGATGCAAAAGTGGATATATGTGGATTGACTGAAACTAAATGGAGGGTGAAAGGGTGAGAGAATGGGAATGTGGTGTAGGTATATGTGCGGGAGTCAATGAGAATGAGAGGGCAAGAGAGGGAGTATGTCTGATGATAAGCAAGAAGTTGAAGGAGAATATAAGAGAGTATGGAACAGTGCGTGCAAGGATTGTATGGGTGAGGATGAAAGTAGGTATACAAGCATGGGCGATTGTATGTGTGTAAGCTCCAACAGAGGATCGAGTGGCAAGAGTGAGAGATGAGTTTTTGGCGACAGTAGAAGCATGTATGGACAAGTTTGAGAGGAGCAAGAGAGTGCTGTTGATTGGAGACATGAATGGCAAAGTTGGGAACGTACGAGTGGATGGAGTGGTTGGTCAGTGGGGTGTGCCAGCTGAAGTAGATGAGAATGGTAGTGCTTTGGTGGACATCTGTGCTTGTAAGGGGATGGCAATAGCCAACACCTATTTTCGTCATAAGATGATCCACCAGTATACATGGAGAGTAATGAGGAGGATGGATGGTGAACTTGTTGAACGAAAGGCAGTGATAGACTACGTGTGTGTGGATAAGCGAATGAGAAGACAAGTGTTGGATGCAAGAGTGTGGAGAGGGTGGGGGAATGAAGTCTCGGACCATCACTTAGTGATGGCCAAGGTAGAGATGCAAAGAAAGTGGTTGAGGAGACGAAGGGGAAGACAGGAGGAAGCAGCTCCCGTGAGAAGAGTGGAGAAATTGCAAGATAGTGAGAAAATGACAGAGTATAAGAGCATAGTGGAAGAAAGATTGGGAAGGAATGAGCTAGAGCAGATGGAAGGGGTGGAAGACGTATGTAAGATATTCACAGAAGAGATAGGTGCAGCGTGTGAGGCGGTTTGTGGAGTGAGGAGGAGATGCAAGGGTGTGCAAGGGACAGCATGGTGGAATGATGAGGTGAAACGAGCTGTGGAACAAAAGAAGAAGGCATATAGTGAATGGTTGGCGAGTAGAGGTAGGGGAGAAGATGAGAGAGAGAAGAGAGAGGTATATGTGAGCAGGAGAAGGGAGGTTAAGAGACTGGTGAAGGAGAGTAAGAAGAAAGTGGATGAAGAGTTTGGGAGGAATCTGAGTGTGAAATGGAGGGAGAGTAAAAAATTGTTTTGGAAGGAGGTAAAGAAAGTAAGGCAGTGTGAAAGGGGAAATAGTAGGGGAGTGAAAGATAGGAAGAATAGATTGTTGGTGGAGAAGAGAGAGAAATTGAGGAGATGGAAGGAGCACTTTGAGGATTTGTTGAATGTAGAGAGTGAGAGCAGTGTGAGCATAAGTGGTTGGGGAATGGCTGGGAGAAGAAGAGATGAGAAGAAGGAGGAAGAGATCAGTAGGGCGGAAGTAGTGGAAGCGATGAAGAAGATTAAGCTGGGAAAGGCTCCAGGAATTGATGGAGTGTGTGGTGAAATGCTTAGGTATGGGGGAAAGATTGTTGTGGAGTGGATATGGAAGTTGTGTAGATTGGCTTGGGAAGAGGGAAGGGTTCCAGAGGACTGGAAATCAGGTATAATTGTTCCTCTGTACAAAGGAAAAGGGGAGAAAGAAGTATGTGGTAACCACAGGGGTATTTGCCTTCTTAGTGTGACTGGTAAAATATATGGTAGAATACTCTTTGACAGGGCTAGGCATATGACAGAGGAGGAAGTTGGAGAAGAACAAGGGGGATTTCGGATGGGAAAAGGATGTGTAGATCAGATGTTTGTTCTAAGATGTTTAGTGGAGAAGTATCTAGAGAAGGGAAGGAAAGGTATGCTGCCTTCATGGACTTGGAGAAAGCGTATGACAGAATAGATAGGGAAGGTATGTGGAAGGTATTAAGAATATATTGAGTGGATGGGAAATTGTTGAGTGCTGTGAAGAGTATGTACGAGGGAGCTAGGGCTACGGTGCGAGTGGATGGTGAGCTGAGTGAGTTCTTTGATCTCAATGTGGGACTGAAACAGGGGTGTGTGATGTCTCCATGGCTGTTTAATATATATATGGATGGAGTTGTAAAGGAGGTCCAAGGTAGGGCAGTGGATGTGGGGCTGGCCCTAATGAATGAGGGTGAGATTTGGAAGCTTCCGGTGTTGCTGTTTGCTGATGATACAGTACTGTTGAGTGAAGATGAATGGGAGTTGCAAGGTTTGGTGAATGAATTTGGGACAGTGTGTAGGAGAAGGAAGCTGAAAGTTAATGTAAACAAAAGTAAAGTTATGGTGTTTGAGAGAAATGAAGTCACAGAGTGTGCAGTGAAGTTGGATGGTGAGGATATGGAGAATGTGAGTGCATTACTTGGGTAGTGTGATGAGTAAGGATGGAACTTTAGGGGATGAAGTACGTGAAAGGGTACAGCAGGGAAGGAAGGTTGTTGGTACACTGAAAGCAGTGATGAGAAATAGGGAGGTGAGTATGGAAGTTAAGAAGTCACTGCCTGATGGTATTGTGATCCCTACCCTGACATATGGAAGCGAGGCGTGGACCTTGCAAGAGGGGAACAAGTCAAGAGTGAGAGCAGTGGAAATGAGTTACTAGAGAGGAGCATGTGGAGTGACGTGGAGGGACAGGTTGACGAATCAAGAAGTGAAGGAACGTTGTGGGGTAGATGTGGATGTGGTTAAGAAGATTAAGAGAAATACACTGAGGTGGTTTGGACATGTGGAGAGAATGGAGAATGAAAGACTGACTAAGAGGGTGTATGTAGGTGAGGTGGAGGGAGGGAGAGGGAGGGGTAGACCGAGGATGAGGTGGAGGGATGGAGTTGAGAGATATATGAGGGAGGGGGGGTGAGTTGAGGGGAGGGTAGTCAAATGGTGGGTGACAGAGTGACTTGATGGCGTTTTGTCTGCAGCCACCCTTTGCGGGATTAGGGCGTCGGGCTATAGACAGATAGATATTCAATAATATATTGACCCACGAATCTTTGCTGCCTCCTGAGTCCCATACTTCCCGGTTCACTTCTTTACAGTTAAAGTCACCCACCAAAGTTATACTGTTGCTTTTCTTAATTATTTTTTGTAAATAACTAGCCATATCTGACAACATCTCATGGTAATCATCATCATTCCATGCTCTTGTCTTAGGGGGAACATACACTACAGCCATATCTCTCATGCCATTCTCTCCAGTTTCTAGTTTCATACATATCACTTCAGCCCTGCATTCTCCTATTTCCACGGTATCTACATTTATGTTGTTCTTCACTGCTATCATCACTCCTCCTCCCATTTTTTCTTTTCTGTCTCTTCTCCACAGTTTGTATTTACCATCTCCCAAATGAACATCAATATCTTCTCTTAATTTGGACTCTACAAAGGACATGACATCAGGTTCATGTTCTCTCAAGAAATCATTCATTTCAAGCCCTGCTGATATTAAACCATCAACATTAGTACATACCACCTTCAAATTATTTTTGATGTTTATTATACCCTCTACCCTCCTTCTCTCTGTCGGTACCACTTCCTCAATTTCTGATCTTTCATAGCCATCTCTCCTAGTTTCTGTCACTTCTATTTCCTCACATACCAATTCCTTACTTTCATATCCATCATTCTCCAAAAAAAAGTTTTACATTCTTCCTCTGTCCTCGTATCATTTTTTTCCTTTACTTCTTCCTTCAATGATTTTAAAACTTCTCTTTCTTCTTCATTCAAATCTTTTCTTATTATAATATTTTCCATCCCTGCCTCTTTGCTTAGTTTCCAGGTCACTTTAAATATATCATTTACTACACTTTCTGATAACAACTTGACTCTCACTGGTCTTGTTTCCCCTTTATTATAAGGCCCTATCCTCCTTACTTTCTCAATTTCTTTTTTCCACTTGTCTCCTTGGAGATCAATCTTGTCTAATATTCTTCTCACCAGGTTCGTGTCTCTCTCGAGTCTCACGGATCTAACCTTTTCTTCCTCCTCCCTGTTTCCAAATATTACCACACATCTGTTCCTTTCTACAGTTTCTCTCACTATTTTCTCTTTTTTCTTCAGTATTTTCACTACATTTTCTTCCATTTTTTTCTTGTTCATTTCCCTTTCTTCCTGGATGATTTCCCTTAAGCTGACCACTTCTTTCTGTTCTTCATCTACATGTGCCCACTTTGCCTTATGCTCTTCTAATACACTACTCACCTTCTCCGTTTTATTACTACTCTCTTCTAGTTTTCTCCTCAATTCGATATTTTCATGCTTCAAATTCCTGATCTCCTCATTCGCCGTCTCATTGGACTGAATCAGACTCTGTATAGTAATCTCGGTATTTTCAGACATGTCCTTTAACACTAGGTTCTCCACTTTCTTTTCAAGTTCACTAATCCTCATAATCAATGTTTTAACCAGATCCATGACATTAGTACAGTACAATCGTTGCTATCCGGCATCCAGACAAACGGAAAACTCAGAAAAACGGGAAAATTCAAGGGCTGGTAAAAACGTCAGTAAGTTATGACAATGCGCCATTTTGAATGGACCGCCAAACCGCCGTTTTATCGTGTCACGTGAGGCTGGGTGAAGTCGGACTAAGCGAGGTGAAGGCATTTCTGGTTAATGTAAATCCCTAGTAAATCCTCTTAACCAGCCCTCCTCCTCCCTCTTTCCCCTACTTGAATTCAGTCATCCTCCACACCCTCCACAATTTCCACAAATCACCAGTCTGCTTTTTACCACCAGACAGTAAACTAGCTCTCTTGCTGTTGTGTTGCTCTGATGGACGGTAATTTCAACATTCCAAAATGCCTAAAGAGCAAACTAAACGTAAGCGTGTCGTGCCTACCTTGAAACAGAAGGTGGACATATGCAATAGACTTGAAAAAGGCAAATATTATAAAACACTGATGACCGAATATATTGTAGGAAATCCAACGATTTATATAAAAACCCAAGCATCCAAGCTCATTGAATTTTTCATGAAAAGCGAGACAAGTAAGTCCATTGAAAAAAGGCATACTCTTCATTGTTCAAGTGATTTTGCTTAGAGAGATCTAGGGGAGCACCTAATTCTGGTCCCCTTATTGAAGAAAAAGCAAGAGAGTTTCACAATAAAATGAATACAGAAGTCGAATGTGATTTCAGTGTTGGATGGTTAAATCGTTTCAAAGACAGGCATGGAATTTGTAAGCCAGGCATCTCGGGAGAGAACAAATCAGCAAACGTCGGTGTTTTTCTTCCTAACGGACCGACTTTAACTTGCACCACATAAATTCATCTTAGAACGCATGTGTGCTGGCAAAGATGAAAAAAAGAAAAATGTTAATAGGAATGAAGGTTTACTTTGTTGGAAGAAAAAAATATATATATGCTTGCACTTCATAAGTACATCATGTATTTTATTTTGTGCAAAACAGCTGATTGGCGGCAGGTGAAGGATGGAATGATGGAGGTCAGTCGGGGCCGGGACCGTAAACAAAGCTTTTGTGGGGGCACAGGTGTCATAATTCTACAGTGCAGTCTTAACATCAGTTCACCAATAAATGTTCAAGATTTTATTTCTTTATTTTTCCACTTTTATGAGTACAGTACATACAACGAATACTTCGGTAGTTAACATAATGGTGCAAAACAGTGGCGGAATGGTGGCGGTCAGTTGGGGCCGGGATCGTAAACAAAGCTGATGTAGGGGCACAGGTGTCGTGATAATTTACCAATAAATATTCAGGATTTTATTTCTTTAGTTTTCCACATGAGTACAGTACATACAAGAAATTATTCAGTAGTTAACAGAATGGACTTGTGCATTTTGCCGTACCGGTACTGCAAGGCATTGCATGCACATGCATTATGACCATGGTGTGTGTTTACGAGGCAATTTTTCAGGTGGAATCTCTTAGTGTGCCCCCTGACGTGAGTGGTGAGTACCTGAATTGTATTTACTGCTGTGATAATGATCGCCTTTGTATAGATTTGAATATCAGAACTACGGGAAAAATCTGTAACTGGGAAGGTGAATTCCCCAAGCTGCCCGGTTAACTGGGATTGTACTGAATTAGTATCAAATCCTGGAAATTTGAGTCCCTCAGTGTTTACATTATCGGCCATGTTTGAGATTGGTTACAGTATCAAAAACAGCTGTTACCAAAAATACTACAAACATTCATGTATACACTCTGCCAATAAATATTTACATTTTTGGTAGTCTACTGTATATTAACTTACAGTATTCTATCTATCTATTGCCAGACGTCTCAATCCCGTTTGGGGTGGCCACAAACAAATCGCCTCCAAGTCGCCCTGTCCCCCGCCATTTCACTGCCCTGCTCCCAACTCACACCCCCCTCTCTCATATACCTCTCCACCCCATCCCTCCATCTCATCCTCGGCCTCCCCCTCCCTCTTCCCCCCTCCACCTCACTCACATACACTCTCTTCGTCAGTCTTTCACCCTCCATCCTCTCCACATGGCCAAACCACCTCAGTGTGTTCCTCATAACGCTTCCTATCACATCCACATCCACACCACAACGCTCCTTTATATCCTCATTCGTCAGCCTGTCTCTCCACGTGACTCCACAGGCTCCTCTTAAATAACTCATTTCCACTGCTCTCACTCTTTACTTGTGTCCTTCCAACAATGTCCAAGCTTCACTTCCGTACGTTAGAGTTGGTATCACAATACTGTCATGAAGTAACTTTTTCACTTCCATGCTCACTTCCCTGTTTCTTATCACTGCTTTCAAGGAACCAGCAACCTTTCTTCCCTGCTGTACCCTTTCAAGCACTTCACCCTCCAAACCTCCATCCTTACTCATCACACTACCCAAATACTTAAACGTACTCACATTTTCCAATTCCTCACCATCTAACCTCGCTGTACATTCACTAACTTCACCTCTCTCAAAGACTTACAGTATTATAAACTTAAAACAAGACCATAGGAGACAGGACAAACATAATTCCTGAAAACTACTTAAGGTTTGCAGCGGTGGCTGGGAGCAGTTGAAATACGTCCATTCGCTCTGGCTGACAGTGTGTGTGTGTGTGTGTGTGTGTGTGTGTGTGTGTGTGTGTGTGTGTATTTACCTAATTGTGATATACAGGAAATGAGCTACGCTCGTGGGGTCCCGTCTCCGTTTCTCAGTAAGTCAAATTTAGCTTTAAACTCGTTTAAGTTTTTAGACAGGACAATCTCTTTGTCCAGGCTATTCCACAGGTCTTTACATCTATAAGGAAAACTATATTTCTTAATATCCTTCAAGCAGCTTGGCTTCTTCAGTTTCATCCCGTGTCTTCTTGTTACTCTCTTATCCAATAAAAACAGATCTTTGTTGTCAATTTTATCTACTCCCATCATGGTCCTAAACACTGCAATCATGTCACCTCTCTTTCTTCTTTCTTCTAAGGAAGGCATCTCCAGCTTTTCCAGCCTCTCTCTGTACGACAGATCTGACAGACTGGGGATCATTTTGGTTGCTGTTCTTTGTATTCTCTCAATCTTGTTTATATCTTTCTTTTTGTGTGGGGACCACACTACTGCTGCATATTCTAACCTGGGGCGTATCATGGCCACTATCAATTTTTTCATCATCTCCTCATCTATATAATGAAAAGCTACTCTTATATTAGTCAGGAGTTTATACGTCTCTCTAACTGTCTCATTAATGTGTTATTCAAGTCACAAACTGTCCTGGACAAGCACACCCAAATCTTTCTCTTCTCTCGATTTTATGATTGGTTCATTACCCATCAAATAATTCAATGATGGCCTCTTGGTACTTTTACCCATTTCCAATATTTTACATTTCTTTGCATTGAATTTCATTTCCCACGTCCGGCTCCATTCGTGTATCCTATCCAGATCCTCCTGCAGCATTTTACAATCCTCCTCAACCTCTAACTTCCTCAAGATCTTAGCATCATCAGCAAACAGACTTGCATAACTGTTCACTCCATCTACCATATCATTTACGGTACGTAAATCAGGAACATTACTGGTGCCAACACCGAGCCCTGTGGGACTCCACTTGTTACTTCCCTCCATCCAGACATCTTATCCTTTATTACTGTCCTCATTTGTTTGTCTCTCAAAGAGTCTCTCATCCATTCCAGGAGGTTCCCCTTCAGTCCTCCTATATGCTCTAGTTTCCACATTAGTCACTTATGGGGTATCTTGTTGAAGGCCTTCTCCAAATCTAACTACACACAATCCACCCAACCATCTCTTTCCTGTAGCACATCAATCGCTCTTGAGTAAAAACTCAACAAGTTGGAAACACATGACCTTCCACTACTAAATCACTGACTATCAGCCAAAATATTTATCTCTTCCAGATATTTTATCCATCTATCTTTCAGAATTCTTTCGCACAATTTTGCGACCATCCTGGTTAGGGACACTGGTCTAGAATTCAGGGGTTCTTCCTTGTTTCCTCCCTTATAAACTGGTACCACATTTGCCCTCTTCCATTCTTGAGGCACTTTCCTCTCTTCCAGAGAACACTCAATTAAACTGTAAATCTTATCCGCCAGTTGTTCTCCGCATTCCTTCAGTGCCCAATTAGAGATTCCATCTGGTCCTGGGGCTTTCCTTACATCTTGAGTTTCTAGTAATTTATACACTTCCTGTACTTCCATTTTTATATCTTTTATCACTACATTTCTAGTCATTCCCTCCCCTTCCACAAACTCCTTTTCATTAGTGAAAACTGACTGGAAACATTTGTTCATTATTTCTGCTTGCATTGCCGCATCCTTATAGACCTCTCCTTCTACTTTCAGTTTGGTGATTCCTTCCTTTTGTTTCAGTTTGCCATTAACAAATCTATAAAACATTTTGGGTTCATCCTTACATTTGTCTATTATACCTTTTTCAAAATTCCTTTCTTCTTCTCTGTGTATTCTTGTGTATTCATTTCTAGTTCTTTTATATTCTTCCTTTGTTCTGCTGTTACCTCTTTTTCTCCAATTGTTCCACGCCGTGTCTCTCTCTTTTTTTGCTATCATACACCTTCTATTAAACCACTCCTTTTTCCTGTTTTCTTTCCCCTTTACTCTTGGCACAAATATTTCCACTCCCGAATTATAGAGGTCTAGAAAAATATTCCACTTTGTCTGTATCTCTCGTTTCTCTGAATTTTCTCCAATCTGCATTTTCAAAAAATTTTCTCAATCCTGTAAAGTTTGCTTTCCCAAAGTTGTATCTTCCCTGCCTATAAAGCTCGTCTCTTGGCTCCACGTTCCCTGTTATCATCTGGAACTCGGTGACCACATGATCACTTTTTCCAATAGGGCACAGATATTTCAAGGATTCTATTACATCGGGTTCTTTGGTAAACAATAAGTCTAGTCTTGCTGGTGTGTCCTCACCTCGAAATCGTGTCTCTTCTTTGACCCATTGCATCATCACATTGTTCATTGTTATATTTAATATTATAGTGCCCCACGAATCTTCGCTGCCTCCTGAGTCCCATTACTCCCAGTTCACCTCTTTACAATTGAAGTCACCCATTAAAATTATATTGTTGCTTTTCTCAATCAGTTTCTGTAAATAACATGCCATGTCTGACAGCATTTCCTGGTATTCATCATCACTCCATGCTCTTGTCTTAGGGGGAACATACACTATTGCCATATCTCTCTTATTATTCTCTCCAGTTTCTAATTTCATATTTATCACTTCGGCCCTGCCTTCTCCCATTTCCACGATATCTACATTTATGTTGTTCTTCACTGCTATCATCACTCCTCCTGCCGTTTTTTTCTTTTCTGTCTCTTCTCCACAGTTTGTATTTACAATCTCCCATATGAACATCAATATCTTAACTTGGTCACCAGATGATACTGCACTGGTGACTGATTCAGAGGAGAGATTGAGACAGTTGGTAGAGGGGTTTGGAAGGATGTGTGAAAGGAGGAAATTGAAAGTAAATGAGAATAAGAGTAAAGTGATGAAGTGTACGAGGTTGATAGATGGTAGGGGGATGAATATAGTTTTGAATGGTGAGTTGCTTGAGGAGGTAAATTGTTTTAAATATCTAGGGTCACATGTTGCTGTGGATGGAGGAATAGATGCAGAAGTGAAGTTTAGAATAAATGAAGTAGGAAAGGTGCTGGGAGGAATGAAAAAAGTGTTTAAATGTCGTTCGCTTAGAATGGATGTAAAGAGAAGGCTTGTATGAGGGTGTTGTGGTACCAACTGCATTATATGGGGCTGAAACATGGAATATGGGTGTAGCAGAGAGGAAAAGTTTGAATGTAATGGAGATGAGGTGTCTGAGGAGTATGTGTGGAGTGACGCGTATGGATTGGGTGCGAAATGATGAAGTGCGAAAGAGAACTGGAGTTGTTCGGGAGATGGCTGGTAGAGTTGAGCAGAGGGTGTTGCGATGGTTTGGGCATATGGAGAGAATGGATAATGAGCGATTGGTGAAAAAGATAACTAGATCTGATGTGAGACGTGTAAGGCTGAGAGGAAGACCACGAATAGGATGGATGGACAGTGTGAAGAGAGCGCTGGATGCGAGAGGGATGTCTGTTGAGCAAGGAAGAGTGGCTGTGCGTGACAGAAATAAATGGAGAGAAGTTGTGAATGAATAAGTGATGACGCAGCCCTGAGGGGATATTCTCCCGCATTTGGTCTGATCAGCTAGTCAGGTCAGGTGCGGGTAAGGGGATGGGTCTGTTATGATGTGGCAGGGGTAAACCAGTTCTGCTGTCGGGCCCTGCTGCGGATGTCATTGATTGCATTGCGCAGTTGACCCTTGTGCGGTGTGGTGCGGTGAGGATCTGTCCGTTCTCCCCTTTGGGACTAAGATGTGAATGAATGTGTTTGAATGGATGAGTAAATGGAGAGTGTGTCGTCCTGTCTCGGCTACCTCCCTTTCCTTGGGGGAAGCAGCCTAGGTATATAGATAGATAGAACTTGGTCTCTACAAAGCACATAACATCAGGTTCGTGTATCCTCAAAAAATCGTTGATTTCTAGCCTTGCCGATATTAAACCATCAACATTAGTATATGCCACCTTCCAGTTAGTTTTGATGTTTTCTATATCCTCTTTTCTCCTTCTCTCCACCAGTACCACTTCCTTAATTTCTAATCTATGACTCTCCAATAAAACATTGTCTTCTCTTCCTCCGTTCTCCGTTCGTTTTTTACCTTTGCTTCGTTTACGAAGTCCTTTATTTTAGCTCCTTCTTCCTCATTTGCATCTCTCCTTACCCAAACATTTTAAAACCCTTCCTTATCCGATAGTTTCCATGTTCTACTGATAATTTCGTTAACTGTTGCTTGGGACTTAAACTTTACCTTCAGTGGCCTTGCCCCTCCTTCCTCGTACTTTCCCAACCTAAACACCTCTTCAATCTCTTCTTGAGCTTCGTTGTTTTCCTCCATGACTATTGATATTATTTCTTTAACCTTACTCAGTTCTTCTCTTTCTCTGTCTGATCTTATTGTCATACGTTTTTCTTTAACTCCTGAAATTATTATACATTTTTTCTTATCTGTTACATCTCTAACTTAAGATTCTCTACTTCTCAACACCCTAACCACTTCCCTCTCCACTTTTTCCTTGCTTTTTTGGTCTATAATCTCTCTCAAATTTACATTTCCCTCTTCCTGAATATTATTCCATCCCTTAAGTTGCTCATTAATTTCTTTAATGTGCTCGTCCTGTATTCTTGATTTAGATTCATACTCATCTAGTTTGCTTTTCATTATGTCCCTTTCCTCTTCCAACCTCTTATTCTCCTTCTTAAGCTGTTTTATTTCATTCGAGGCTGATTCATTGTTCACTTTTAATTCAGTAACTTCCCTTTCTTGTTCGTCACTACGTGTACAGATTTTTTCCAGTGTACTCCTTAAACTTTTGATCTCGTTTTCCTGCTCTATGGTCCATTCCTGTAACTCTTTAATCACTCCCCATACCTTTTTTATCTCCTGGTCATTCCTCTCCGCTGTTTTCTCTACATCTGCTATTCTTGTCTGGTTCAACTTAACACTTCCTTTTCCCACATCCTCTTCACAAAAGCCCTCAAATTCTTTCTCACTGATCGTAAACAATGCACCGTCCGTTTCCTCCATGATTCAACCATATGGAGACTCTGTTTTCACTTTATCTTGTCCCTTTTATGACTGAAATCGCGTTTTTTTTTAAATTACTGTCCGACGGGAATACCACTCACAGTCACAATTAGGCTCAGGTTCCTTTCGTCAGTGATTCAGCGATTATTTCCCCACGATCCTGGAAGAGGTCAGTCTCTGTCGGCGACCCGTGTGTGTGTGTGTGTGTGTGTGTGTGTGTTTATTTACCTATTTGTATTTATCAATTTGTAGTATACAGGAATTGAGCAATGTTCGTGTTGTCCTGTCTCCATATCCACATTTATCAAGTCTACCTTTACACACTGGAATGTTTTTCTCATGCACCACCTCTTTGTATAAGTCGTTCCAAATATTTAAGTATTTACCTAATATACCTAATTGTGATATACACGGAATGTACTATGCTCGTGGGTTTCCATCGCTGTTTCTCAGTAAGTCAAATTTGGCTTTAAACTCGTTTAAGTTTTTAGACTGGACAATCTCTTTCTCCAGGCTATTCCATAAGTCTATACTTCTGTAAGGAAAGCTATATTTCTTGATATCCTTCAAGCAGCTTGACTTTTTCAATTTCATTCTGTGTCCTCTTGTTGCTCTCTTATCCCATACAAACAGATCTTCTTTGTCAATTTTATCTACTCCCACCATGGTCCTGAACACTGCAATCACGTCTCCCCTCTTTCTCCTTTCCTCTAAGGAAGACAAATCCAGTTTTTCCAGCCTCTCTCTGTATGACAGGTCTGTCAGACTGGGGACCATCTTGGTTGCTGTTCTTTGTATTCTCTCAATCTTGTTTATATCTTTCTTTTTGTGTGGGGACCACACTACCGCTGCATATTCTAACCTGGGGCGGATCATTGCCACTATCAATTCTTTCATCATCTCCTCATCCATATAATGAAATGCTACTCTTATATTAGTCAAGAGTTTATAAGTCTCTCCAACTATCTTGTTAATGTGCTTTTCTGGTGACAAACTATCTTGGACCAGCACTCCCAAATCTTTCTCTTCTCTCCATTTTGTGATTAATTCTTTACCCAATAAATAATTCAGTGATGGCCTCCTAGTACGTTTATCCATTTCCAATATTTTACATTTCTTTACATTAAATTTCATTTCCCACGTCCGGCTCCAATTGTGTATCCTATCCAAATCCTCCTGCAGTATTTTACAATCCTCCTCAACCTCTACTTTCCTCAAGATCTTTACATCATCAGCAAACAGACTTGCATAACTGTTCACTCCATCTACCATATCATTTACGTAAATCAGGAACATTACTGGCGCCAACACCGAGCCTTGAGGGACTCCACTTGTTACTTCCCTCCATCCAGACATCCTATCCTTTATTACTGTCCTCATTTGTCTGTCTCTCAAAAAGTCTCTCATCCATTCCAGAAGTTTCCCCTTCAGTCCTCCTATATATTCTAGTTT
The DNA here is from genome assembly GCF_032717465.1 of Coenobita brevimanus. NCBI lineage: Eukaryota > Metazoa > Arthropoda > Malacostraca > Decapoda > Coenobitidae > Coenobita > Coenobita brevimanus. The sequence goes on along the minus strand of NC_137033.1, from coordinate 29,067,078 downwards.
CCACATTAGTCTTTTATGAGGTACCTTGTCAAAGGCCTTCTCTAAGTCTAAGTACACACAATCCATCCAACCATCTCTCTCCTGTACCACGTCAATCGCTCTTGAGTAAAAGCTCAACAAGTTAGAAACACATGACCTTCCACTTCTGAATCCAAACTGACATTCAGCCAAAATATTCATCTCTTTCAGATATTTTATCCATCTGTCTTTCAGGATTCTCTCACACAATTTTGCGACCATGCTGGTTAGAGACACTGGTCTATAATTCAGGGGTTCTTCCCTGTTTCCCCCCTTGTAAATTGGTACCACATTTGTCCTCTTCCATTCTTGAGGCACTTTCCCCTCTTCCAGTGAGCATACGATCAAACTGTGAATTTTATCCGCCAGTTGTTCTCTGCATTCCTTCAGTACCCAATCAGGAATTCCATCAGGTCCTGGGGCTTTCCTTACATCTTGAGTTTCCAGTAATTTATACACTTCCTGTACATCCACTTTTATATCTTTTATCACCGGAACATTTCTAATCACTCCCTCCCCTTCCACAAGCTCCTTTTCTTTATTGAAAACTGACTGGAAACGTTTGTTCATTATTTCTGCTTGCATTGCCGCATCCTTAAAGACCTCTCCTTCTACTTTCAGTTTGGTGATTCTTTCCTTTTGTTTCAGTTTGCCATTAACAAATCTATAAAACAGTTTGGGTTCATCCTTGCATTTGTCTATTATACCTTTTTCAAAATTCCTTTCTTCTTCTCTACATATTCTTGTGTATTCATTTCTTGTTCTTTTATATTCTTCCTTTGTTCTGTTGTTACCTCTCTTTCTCCAATTGTTCCATGCCTTATCTCTCTCTTTTTTTTTGCTATCATACACCTTCTATTAAACCACTCCTTTATCCTGTTTTCTTTCCCTCTTACTCTTGGTACAAATTTTTCCACTCCCAAATTATAGAGGTCTAGAAAGATATCCCACTTCTTCTGAATCTCTCTTGTTTCTCTGAATTTTCTCCAATCCGCATTTTCAAAAAAGTTTCTCAATCCTGTAAAATTTGCTTTCCCAAAGTTGTATCTTCCCTGTCTATGATGCTCGTCTCTTGGCTCGACATTCCCTATTAACATCTGGAATTCAATGACCACATGATCACTTTTTCCTAAAGGACAGAGATATTTCAATGATTCTATTACATCGGGTTCTTTGGTGAACAGTAAATCTAACCTTGTTGGTGTGTCCTCACCTCGAAACCGTGTCTCTTCTATGACCCATTGCGTCATCACATTATTCATTATTATATTTAATAACATAGTGCCCCATGAATCCTCGCCGCCTCCAAAGTACTATTCCTCCCAGTTCACCTCTTTACAGTTAAAGTAACCCACCAAAATTATATTATTGCTTTTCTCAATTATTTTTTGCAAATAGCTAGCCATATCTGACAACATCTCATGGTATTCGTCATCCTTCCATGCTCTCGTCTTTGGAGGAACATACACTACTGCCATATCTCACTTAACATTCTCTCCAGTTTCTAATTTCATATATATCACTTCAGCCCAGCCTTCTCCCATTTCCACAGTATCTACATTTATGTTGTTCTTCACCACTATCATCACTCCTCCTCCCTTTTTTTCTTTCCTGTCTTTTCTCCACAGTTTGTATTTACCTTCTCCCAAATGAACATCAATATCTTCTCTTAATTTGGTCTCTACAAAGCACATGACATCAAGTTCATGTTCTCTCAAGAAATCGTTAATTTCGATCCTTGTCGATATGAAACCATCAACATTAGTATATATCACCTTCAAATTATTTTTGACGTTTTTAATACCCTCTTCTCTCCTACTCTCTATCCGTACCACTTCCTCAACTTCTGATCTTTCACAACCATCCCCCTTAGTTTCCTTCACTTCTATTTCCTTAAATACCACTTCCTTACTTTCTTATCCAATACTCTCCAAAAAAAAGTATTACATTCTTCCTCTGTCCTCTTATCATTTTTTCCCTTTACTTCTTCCTTTAATGATTTTAAAACTTCTCTTTCTTCTTCATTCAGATCTTTTCTTATTATAATATTTTCCATCCCTGCCTCTTTGCTTAATTTCCAAGTCACTTTAAGTATCTCATTTATTACACTTTCTGATGTAAACTTGACTCTCACTGGTCTTGTTTCTCCTTTTTTATAAGGCCCTATCCTCCTTACTTCCTCAATTTCTTTTACCCACTTGTCTCCTTCGGGGTCAATCTTGCCTAATATTCCTCTCACCAGGTTCATGTCTCTCTCAAGTCTTACGAACCTAACCTTTTCTTCCTCTTCCCTGTTTCCAAATATTACTACACATCTGTTCCTTTCTACAGTTTCTCTCACTATTTTCTTTTTTTTCTTCAGTATTTTCACTGCATTTTCTTCCATTTTTTTCTTGTTCATTTCCCTTTCTTCTTGGATGATGTCTCTTAAGCTGACCACTTCTTTCTGTTCTTCTACATGTGCCCACTTTGCCTTATGCTCTTCTAATACATTACTCACCTTCTCCGTTTTATTAGTACTCTCTTCTAGTTTCCTCCTCAATTCAACATTTTCCTGCTTCAAATTCCTAATCTCTTCAATCGCTGTTTCGTTGGATTGGATCAGACTCTGTATGGTAGTATCCGTATTTTCAGACACATCCTTTATCACTAGATTCTCTACTTTCTTTTCAAGTTCACTAATCCTCATAATTAATGTTTTAACCAGGTCCATGACATTGGTATTTGTATCAAATCCTTGAAATTCGAGTCTCTTATTGTTTACATTTTCGGCCATGTTTAATGTTGGTTAAGTACCAAAACAGCTGTTACCGAAAAAAAAACTACAAACATTCATGTATGTTCTAGGCAATAAATCTTTACATTTTTGGTAGTCTATTAACTTTCATTATTTTAAATTTAAGACAAGCCCTTAGGAGACAGGACAGACAAAATTCCTGAAACTACTTAAGGTTAGCAGCGATGGCTGAGACGTCTGCTCTCTCCGGCTGTGTGTTCTTACCTAATTGTATCTTTACAAGAATGAGTCAAGCTCATACTCTCCCGTGTCTTAAACCATATTTATCGTACATATCCTTAAATTTATGAATTGTTTTGGCACACACTATTTCATTTGGTAGTGCATTCCATTGATCAATTGCTCTGTTTGGGAAACTGAATATCCTTACGTCTTTATCACCTCTCTTCTTATGCAGTTTTTTGCAGTGTCCTCTTGCTGATGCTTCTCCATATGTTAAGTAATCATTTATGTCTATTTTCTCCTTTCCTGATATGCACTTAAATAGCATTATCATGTCACCTCTTTTCCTTCTCTCCTGTAAAGTTGGTAGATTCAGTTTATTTAGTCTTTCTTCGTAGCTTAGGTCCCTTAAGCTTGGTATCCATCTTGTAGCGGCCCTTTGAACTTTTTCAATCTTGTCTATATGCTTTTTGAGATGAGGACTCCAGACTACTGATGCATATTCCAGGGTTGGTCTAATGAATGATGTTATTATCCTTCTTAGCATGTCTTCATTTATGTATGTGAATGCTATTCTCATACTTGCAAGCAGTGTATACATGTTCCGTACCTTCTCGCTGATGTGGTCAGCCGGAGATAGTCTGTTATTGATAATCACACCTAGGTCTTTCTCTCTTTCTGATATGTATAGGGTTTTATTTCCTAACTTATAATCCCAATCTGGTCTTTTTCCACTTTTACCAAACTTGATTACATGACACTTGTCCACATTGACTTCCATTTGCCATGTACTACCCCATTCATGAAGTTTATTTAATTCTTCTTGTAGCTCTTTGCAAGAGTCTGTGTTAGTAATTCTCCTTTGTATTTTTGCATCATCTGCAAACATATTCAGATAGCTCTCATTTCTAGTGTTATTGTTTATATCATTTATATACACTAAAAACATGATTGGTGCCAGCACTGAACCCTGTGGTACTCCACTAGTCACTTCTTTCCATGATGAGTAGTTTCCTCTTAGTACTGTCCTCATTTCTCTTTTTATGAGAAAGTCTTGCATCCAACAAAACAGTTTTCCTCGAATTCCTCCTTGATGGTACAGTTTCCATAAAAGTCTTTGGTGTGATACTGTGTCAAAAGCTTTCTTGAAATCTAAACAGATACTGTCCACCCATCCTTCCCTTTCCTGTATTGTGTTTGTTACTCTGCCATAGTAGCTCAACACATTAGTAACACATGATTTTCCTTTTCTGAAACCAAACTGTCTTTCTGTTATCATACTGTGTTCTTCTAGATGATTTACCCAAGCTTTTCTTATAAGTTTTTCTAATACCTTGCTTACAACACTGGTCAGTGATATTGGTTGGTAGTTGAGTGGATTTTGTCTATTTCCTTTCTTGAATAAGGGGACAATATTTGCTTTTTTCCAAATATCAGGTAGTTTACCTTGACTCAAGGATTTCTTGAAAATTATAAATAATGGTTTACTTAACTCCTTTGGACATTCTCATAATACCCAACATGAAATTTCATCAGGACCACTTGCTTTTCCTCTGTCTAATCTACTTAACTCCTCCTGTATTACTTTTTCTGATATTGGTATATCTGGTAGTATGTGTGGACATGCGTGTTCCACATAGTCCCTCTCAAAATTTTTTTCTTCTATAAAAACTAATTGGAAATTCTTATTTAGTGCTTCACAAATATCTTTCTCTTGTGTATAAGTGATTCCCTTGTCCGTAATGGATTGTATTATATCTTTTACTTTGGTTTTGCTTCTGATATAGCTGTAAAACAGCTTTGGTTGATCACTACTTTTATTTATTATATCCTCCTCAAACTGTTTTTGGGCTTCCCTCCTTATTCTTGTATAGTCATTTCTTGCCTGTTTGTAATTATTATACGCCCTTTCACTATTGTGTCTTCTGTATCTATTCCACAACAAATCTCTTCTTTCTTTTGATTTTTTACATTCTGTATTGAACCATTTCTGTATTTTCTTATCTGCTTCTTTGTGCTGTGGGATGTACTTCTGGACTCCTATTTCATAAAATTCACAGAATTTTTTATATACAGCATTTAAATCTTGTCCTCTAAGCTCATTTTCCCAATCAACTTCTAAGAAATACTTCTTTAGGTCTTGATAATTTCCCTTTTTATAGTTTAGGCTCTTTTTGTAACTGTCATTGCTGTTTACTATGTCATATGCTATCCTGAAGTTATAATTTAGTACTGCATGATCGCTTTTGCCGAGTGGAGGGTGATATATTAAACTGTCAATATCATTTTCTTGCCTAGTAAATATTAGATCTAGCAGTGAAGTTACATCAAGTCCTCTTTTTCTGGTGGTTTCCCTCACATGTTGCGTTAGGAAAAACTCTTGTACAAGATTCAGGAGCTTTTGGTCCCAACACCTTTCTTGGCTATTTATATCTAGAGTATTCCAATTTATATTTGTATTGAAGTCCCCAGTGTGTGTGTGTGTGTGTGTGTGTGTGTGTGTGTGTGTGTGTGTGTACACTGCACTAAGGAATAATTCACTCGGCATGGAACCGTTCGAAGCAATCACCCACGCACAGTGCCACATCACAAACAGGACACATGTGACTTGTGTCCCTTCTCATCTTCGCCAGGGAACACAGGGTGCACCGCAGCCTCCTCGGGTTGGGGATTCCCTCCCGTCAGTGGCTCAGTGTCGTATCCAGCCACACTCTGTCATCGACGAAACGACAACGCTTGGCTGGCTGTCCTCCTGGCATTCCCTGGTCCTGTTGTCCTGGAGGTGCAGCTGCAGGCCCGGGCATGGCAGCGGCAGCAGGCTCTCCCGACTGACCAGGAACCGGTGAAGGTTCTCTCAGCACCTGTGCTGGTCTTGCAGGCGATGGTGGTGCTGAATCCTGTCCTGGCCCTCCTCCTGGAGATGGTGGTGTTGGTGCGGGAGCCGTTGGTGATGGCACCTGTGCTGGCGCTGCAGCAGGTGCCACAGGTGCTGGATGTCCTGCTGGCTGTCGGGTTGGAAGGTCAGGGGCATGGTGGATGACGTGCCCTGATGCGGGCCACTCTGTTTCATCGAAATAGAGGAGCTTATCCACTATCTCCTCCACGAATTCAAGCAGACTGACTGACCCGCGTGAGCACTTCTTGTACAGGGCGAACGTGTTGAAAATGGCCATGTGAATGAAGTAGAAGGTGATCTTCTTGGTCCATTTCACGGTCCGCCGCTGGATGGGGTAGTATTGGACCATCTGGTCGAAGTGGTCCACCCCACCCATGTGTTGATTATAGTCACCCACCATGACGGGCTTGTCCACGGTCTTCTGGACATAGCTTGTCCTCCCATCTGGATCGCACCTGTGCTGTGGAAGGTGGAGACCGTGTTGACAATGCGCTTGTCCCTCCACAGCAACACCATCACGTTGTTCTTGTGCATCGCTGTCATGCCCCCCACTGGCAGGTTCGTGGTCATGGCGATGTCCTGCAGCTGCTTTGGTGCTCCTCTTGCCAGGCGTAGGGTCCCACACACGTAGGTTCCTGCACTGAAGAGGCGTTCGCACAGGGATACAGAGTTATAATAGTTGTCCATGTAAACTCCGTATCCCTGATCCTTCAGCAGTTCTACGTGGCTCCACACGGTGGTCTCCAGCATCCTCTTCTGCCCCATATACACCTCGAAATTCCAGATGTAACCCGAGGAAGCCTCAGCCAGGATATACAGCTTGAGAGAATACTTTGAGGACTTCATCGGGTTGTACACGCGGGAGCTTAGGCACCCCTTCCACAGCAGTGAGCCCTCGTCCAGGCTGAGGTGCTCCTCAGTAAGTAGGTGTTCTGGAACCACTGAAGGAGGTACTGCATCACCGTGCGAACCCTAATGAGCCGGTCTTCATTGTCCTGGGGTATCGCAAGAGAATTGAATGCATGGAAGTGTTTCAGGATCGCCCTGAAACGCCTTCCACTCATCACTTGCATAAAGAGGGGGTAGTTGTGGAGGCGGGATCTCATCCAGTAGTGCCGGATGCTTGGAAAATTCATAACTCCCATGAAAAAGTAAAGCCCCAAGAACTTGGCCATCTCCTCTTCATTGAAGATGAACCATGCGTTCAACGCAGTCCCCAAGAATGACGCGTAGCTGTTGGTCTCATGGGTGAAATACGTCAACAACTCCCTCGTGTAGAACAGCTGGAAGAACTGGAGAGGAGTTGTTGACGGATCCACCTTCATTCCTGGGGATCCTGTGAAGGGCCCATTAGCTGGTGTGAAAGGGCCACTGCTCCATCCTTCATCTGTTGCGGCAACACCTCCCGCAGTGGTTGCAGTAGGTCGACGTACCGACACCCTTGTGCCTCTTCGGACACCCCTTGGCCGCCCCCCGTAACCAGGCCGTGAACCACGACGGCCTCGTCGAGGTGGTGAGGGTTCCGATGATGACGAGGATGAGACTGTCTCCTGCTGCTGGAAAACGTCTGGGGGGATTATTGCTGTTGGAGACAGTGCCCTTGTCAACCGGGCAGGGGACGACGACACAGTTGCATCCTGCACCAGTTGCGCCACAGACAGTGCGAGCCATGCAGGTGCCAGTGTCGTGTAACTTGGCCCAGTTTCCGGTGACATAGGCTCGGCCAAGGGGGAACTAGAGGCTTGAGGTGGAGAGACCATGATGGCTGTAGGAGCGAGAGGTCCCAGCAAAGCCGATGTCTGTCTTCCAAGTGAAGACGATGATTGGTCCAATAGTCCTGACACTGGTGGTGGTGGTGGTGTCTGCTCCCGTCGTTCTTGAAGCACGGGCAATGCCGCCCGAGGGGAATCCTCCTGGACCTCGTCCCATTCCTCCTCACTTGAGACATTGCTCAGCTGGTCCTCTACTTCGCTCTCGGTCTCCTCCTCAAATAAAGCCTTTTGCCACTGGTCAGAAGACAGACCTTTCTTCTCCATCCTGCCAATCACTAACACAGAAAGTCAAATCTAAGCTTTTTAGGTTCTCTGCTGAAAAGGAAGAGATATTATTCACTGTCAAGCAACACCTTCCACTGAGAGTAGCACTACACACGTCATGTTATATCTTTCTGTACAGAAATCGCTGCACCTTTTACGAACAGTTCACATAAAGGATAACTTTTCAGTGTTTTTTCACGGTCTCATAACTGTTTACTGGCGTCTGTGGGTGTCTGCCATATATATATATATATATATATATATATATATATATAGTGATCCCAATTCTACCCACTCCCACATTTGTGACTTAATACTAGCTGGTATGGATTTATTCATACCAAGCCAACAATTCACTAAAAGATCAAACTTTCCAAAATGGTTTGATGGCAATTGTGCCAGAGCAACAGCCCAAAAGTCATTAGCATATAACTCTCACTTAAAATCAAAAACATCTGAATCACTCTACCAATTTAAAATTGCTAGAAATCATGCAAAAGCTATATTAAATCTATCTAAATCAAACTTTCTTCAAAAGCAAGCATCAAAACTACTTAACAACCCTAATGACAATAGAATATTCTGGTCAACTCTTAATTCTTTCAATAAGAACTTTAACAAGTCACCTTCCATTTCCCCACTAAAATCTTCAGATGGCAATATTACAAATGACCCATGTGGGAAAGCAGATATCTTTGCTAGTACCTTTGCCAGAAACTCTACCATAGATGATACCAGCCAGAATGTCTCAGTACTGGAACTTGATTCTCCCGAAATTGCCCCCCTTAAAATACAGACAAGACACGTAAAGTCCATCCTAGACAATTTACTTACCAACAAAGCTCCAGGCCCAGATGAAATTCCACCAATTGTTTTGAAAAAGTGTTCCCCTGAACTTGCCTCTGTCCTAGCTAAATTATTCAAACTATGCATACGTACTTCTTTATTCCCAAATTCATGGAAAGAAGCCAATATCCACCCAGTTCCGAAGAGAGGAAGTTCGTTTGACCCCTCCAATTACAGACCAATAGCTGTCACATCTTCTCTTGGTAAGGTATTTGAAACTTTAATTAATAAGCATATTGTTAAACATCTTGAATCCAACAACTTAATTAGTGATACACAATACCGTTTTCGCCACGAAAGATCCACCATTGACATAATCTCTTAACTCATACCATCCATCAATCAATTGATCTTTTTGGAGAAACTCATGCAGTAGCTCTTGATATCTCTAAAGCTTTCGACAGAGTATGGCACCGTTCCCTTCTGTCCAAACTCCCTTGCTATGGACTAACGTCTTTTGTTCCTTTGATTTCTTCTCATCTTAGTGACAGGAAAATAAGAGTAAAAGTAGATGATGTATATTCGAATTTCCACTCAATTAACGCCGGCGTGCTGCAGGGATCAGTTCTGGCGCCAACCCTATTTCTGGTTCATATTAATGATCTCTTATCTGTCACTCAAAATCCCATTCACTCATATGCAGATGACTCAACACTACATATTTCATTCACACTCAGACATCCATTTACAAAGTCTAATATACTCTACCTCTCAACTCAGTACAGCCATCTCCATAAATCAAGATCTATCTACAATCAGTGAATGGGGACAAAACAACCTTGTCTCTTTTAATGCTAGTAAAACTAAATATATACAGTTTACTAACAGACAGATATTGCCAGATTCGTACATTACCTTCAGTGCTACTAATATTCCCATTTCCAAAAGTATTGAAATTCTTGGTGTCTCACTTAACAGTGCCCTCAGCTGGACCTCTCATGTCAGACCACTTGCTAAAACTGCCTCAAAGAAACTTGAATTATTGTACAGAGTCCGTAACTTCTTCGCCGATGAGCAGTTAGCTATAATTTATAAGAATCATGTGCGCTCTCAGCTTGAATATTGCTCACCCTTGTGGAATGGTTGTGGAGAGGTTGCGTTAAGACAACTAGACAAAATTCAGAATAAAGCTGTTAGAATCATTAACAACCCTGCCATTACATATAAACTACCTCCCCTGTATGTAAGAAGAAATGTTGCTTCCCTTGCAGTATTTTACAGATATTTTTTTGGCAAATGCTCAGACGAAGTTGCGTCCATGGTGCCACCTCTCCATGCCTTCCCTCGTGCTACACGGGCATCTGGTAGCGCTCATGACTAGAATGTCACTCAACCATATTGCAGAACTTCTGCCTATCAGAATTCATTCATTCCCCGAACTGCATCTCTCTGGAACTCGCTTCCCCAGAGTTGTTTTCCTCCAAATTTCAACCCACAACTGTTCAAGTCTAACTGTTACAGATATTTTATGAACAAAGGACACCAGTAATCTAGTGTATGGATTATTTTTTTTAACCCATTTGTTTTTCCTTCCTCCGTTCTGTTATTTATAAAAGAAAAAAAAATATATATATATATATATATATATATATGTATATATTTATATTTATATCTGCGTAATTCTTTTATTTTTTATTTTTCAGCCCTCCTTCCCCACAGTTTCACGACACGTTTACTCCCTCACAATATCTGAAGGTTCCCCCCATACATGATATACTCCTACAGACACATATATATATATATATATATATATATATATATATATATATATATATATATATATAACTAATCCCTCTAATATCCGAACGCCCAATATCCGAACATCCTCACTAACTGGACAAAATCGTCCCGGGATCCAGTATTTCGAAAATGGTCCGAAAACCGCAAAAAAATGGGGGAAAAAAACGAATTTTTCCCGCCCGTAATTTGATCTTGCCACGCGCAGAACGGGACAGCTTTGTTGTGGTGCGTCATTCCTCCGACATCCGATAGAGCGCCCCTGCATCCTCCCCACTTTCCGTCTTTCTCTCGCCGCGAGTGCATGCTTGTCGTCGTGGCTGCCCACGTGCTCACTTTTGTGGTGGTTCCTTACCTGCTGCAGGCACTCCTGCTGCTCTCGGGCCTCTTATTAGTGTGTGTGATGATGGCCCCATTGCCTGAGAAGAAGAAAAGAGTGGTGTTGACTCTGGAGAAGAAACGGGAGATATTGGAGAAAGTAGATGTGGGGTGGTCTTCTTCCCGCATCCTCTGCGAGTTCAACCTGGCCCGATCTACTTTGTTCGATATCAAGAGATCCCGAGACAAACTCATGCAGTACACGGCTAACTTCTCGTCGAGAAGCAAACGCAACATGGAGAGGAAGGTGATGTTTACTCCCAAGTTTGCTGAAATTGACCGCTCCATGTTGATTTGGTATCGACAGCAACGTGCTGCTGGTGTGATGGTACATGGTACGGAGCTCAAGGCTGCTGCTGAGAAGTTCGCCAGGCTTCACGACGCCCTAGACTTCAAGGCATCCGAGGGTTGGCTTTTTACGTTCGTTATGGCATGGCCTTACCAACCGTAAAGCTCATGGCGATGCTTTGGACGCTAACAAGGATGGAGTTGACGAGTTTTGGCACAAGGTGAAGCGCTTGATCGACAGGGAGGGCCTCACTCTCGGTCAAGTCTACAATGCTGATGAAACTGGTTTATTCTATCGCTCTTTGCCAACGAACACTCTAGCCGAGGAGACGGAGAAGCGTGTACCTGGCCACAAGCTCTCCAAGGAACGGATATCTGCTTTGTGTTGTGCCAATGCTAACAGCATGGACCGGCATAAGCCTATTATTGTTGGCCGTGCAAAGCAGCCTCGATGTCTTCGTGGGGTGATGGATGTCCTTCCTGTCGTCTGGTACCATTCTTTGAAGGCATGGTTTACAGCCCAGATCTTCAGAGACTGGTTCCACCCCCACTTCGTTAAGGAGGTCATCAATTACCAGATGAAGACACTGGGAATCCCGCGCGACCAGGTAAAGGCCCTCCTTCTCCTCGACAATGCACCTGCCCACCCGTGCGACAAGGACTTGGTAGCTGAGAATGGCCGGATTAGGTGCAAGTTTCTGCCACCTAATACAACTGCTCTCATCCAACCAATGGACCAAGGAGTTATCGTGGCAACAAAGCGCCTATACCGACGGAAGTTCCTGGACGAGGTGATGGTTGTTCACGAGGACGAGCGCAGGGAGGGACGGGACACGCAAGGCCAGCGGACTTTGGAAAACCTCGCCGCTACAACATCAAACCTGCAATCTACAACTGGGCCAGTGCATGGAAGGAAGTCCCTATCAAGACTATAGAAAATGATTGGTCTCGTCTGCTTCTCAGAACGGATGTGGAGTACGATTTTCTAGGGTTTGACATGGATGACTTCCATGCACGGCTACATATGCATGGCGACGATGTTGATGTGGACGATGTGCGTGAGTGGTTGGATGACGACGAGGGCGATCCTGGGTATCAGACATTGTCTGATATCGAGATCTCATCTTCAGTTGCAGGTGTCAGTACCCAGCTTGAAGATTCTGACGATGATGTGGACTCCTCTCAGCATGACACTACTCAGCCATCCCCAAGCTTAGCGCACTCCGGGAACACGTAGAGTTCATTCTCGACTACCTGGAACACCTGGACTGCGACAGGGAGGTGGGGCCCTTGGGACTTCTGGAGGAAGTGCGTGCTTTCAGGCAGCGCATCATCAATCGTCAGAATCGTCGGTCCTTGCGTCAATCAACCATTGACAGTTTTTTCAGACCCGTGACCCCCACTGTGCCCAGCCCTGGCTCCCCTCCGTTGCCTCCCCAAAACAGGCCCTGATGCTCCAAGCCACAGCCCAGCACATCAGCCTCGGTGGAGTCACCGTTCGACGTGAGTTTGCGTCTATCTTCAGAGTCGTCTGCAGTGGGTACGCTATCACCACGACCCAGCGACGCACCCCTAGGTCACCTGCCGGTGATACTCTTGGACTCTGACAGTGATTAAACAGCAGGAACTTCTCCACTAGACCACACAGGAATTTACAGTGTGTCACGAGTCGGCTAGTGACATTGGCTTTTGTGGGAAATCGCGAACTCAAGTGGAATCCCAGTTTATTGTTCAGTTAACCGCTCATTCGGACGGAAGCTTTGTCAAATCAATTTTTCATTATCATACATGATCGTCTTTGTGTGAGACATTAGCGCTTCCGCTGAGCGATTTGTTTTGGGCGCGTTTCGCTCACTCAACCATTAAAAAATGCGGCCTAGTGCTCCCCTTTTCTTTCCCACGACTTACTAGGTCCAGTGTTTGCTTTGACGGAGAGAGGTTCTGTGCTCCAGAAGTGAGAGGTCAACCCAAGCTCCACTAGACTACAGTTCTCCACGCTCCCACCCTTCTTTGGGTGATACACAGCATTCATTGACCAGTATTTCTTTTCGTTTTCCTAGTCTTAAGAGCTTAGTTAAGGTGTTTTTCCTAGGCGTAAGAATTTAGCTTTTGAGTGAGTGAGTGAGTGCGATCTCATTGATTTGATTTTGAAATGTACGTTAAATTTATTTTGTAATCAATAAATTTAACAGTTCTTTTGCTTGAGCTTAATGTAATGTAAACTCTTGTATCATTTCTCCGCAATTAAGCTTATTTCTCTTATAGCTCCTAGCTTGCATAAATGTTTGCCATTCATAACTGGTACTTAGGCCAGTCTTGTGTATTAAGCTTAAAATCCGTTGTGCCTCATAGGAGTTAACCCTTTAAACGCGGATCGTCACGTTTGTGACGCTCGGCAAAAAGGACATAACGGCGGAGCATCGCGTTTGCGATTCTAGTAAATTTTGAATAACCACGGGCAGGAAGGCTCCAGCTGGTATTGTCTATCAGTACCACCACCCTTTAGCTACTTTTAGCACACTTGACCTTTGTACCACTGACCTCCGTTGTTGCCAAGTATCACGTTTTTCCCCCGTCCCCCCCCCCACCACGGCCCCTGCCAGCCTGGCTGTGATACATGGCAGCGCTCTGAGTGCTCAGAACTGTAAATCTAAGCTCTCCTCTCACAAGCAGTTTATGCTAATAGGAAACGCTTGTTTCCCCAGTTGTAACACTAGCTTTTTTTCTCACGGTTTGCCCCTGTTTAGCGTCAGTTTACCGCAGGCTTTCAAAGTGGCATTATGGCGAGTTCTAGCTCTTCCGAGTCAGTGCAAGCAGCCGACAGGAATGAGAATAAAGTGACGGGCGTAAGGCAGAATAAAAAGCGCGCCGTGGTGATCTTTTGGGAAGTAATATGATTGAAAATAATGTAGTATACATGTTTTTAGCTGTGAAAATGGAAATGTTTGTTGAGTGACGGGAAGACCGCCGCCACACTGCATGTCGGCCGTACGCTCCGTTGATTCTAGCCTTATTTTCAGTGCTTATTGTACAAATACGGATTCCTAACTACCTTTACGTTGTAGTATAAAGTTTACTGTGACAGAATGAGGCTGTGGTAGAGGGGAAACCGAGTTGCTGGAGGTGTGAAAGTGAAGATTTGGTTACCCAACTTTGCAAGTCTCCACAAGTCCTTGGGTAGTCCACGAAGGCTAAACACCTGTCTCTGGAGAAAGCTGAATGTAAGCACTATCTGCCATACCAAGTATAATGTTCTAGGGTTAATCTCTGATTTTTGGCGAATATTTTCCTACAGGTACTCAGACCGCGATACAACCCCGCCACTCGGGGGGGGCGCGACCGTACACGGCCGCGTTTAAGGGGTTAAGCATCAGCAAGAACCTGATACTATTTTTAGTATTAGTTATTTATTGTCAGGGGTGAAGTAACTTTCTCCAGAGGCTAACAGTACTAATAAACAGCAATTGAGTGATTAGTCTCTGCTGTGTACTGTTGAGAAAGTTCATAAATTCTCGTTCTTAGAGAATCGTGCGAAGCAAGTCAGCATAAAGTAATCGTTGCTTGATTTAGCAAGACAATCATTGTCCCTGCTCTTCAATATTATTGAACATTATTATCATTCAAATAATATTTGTATTTATTTTAAAAACCCCGTGACAATTGGCGACCTCATTTCAGGATATTAACTCCTAGCTCTAAAGCTATTCACGAGATAATACTCACTCGTTCATATTTAGGTATTTATCATTAAAGTTTATAGGCACAAGTTTACTGGTGGTTACTGTTAATTTAGCAAGTGAATTTTGCTTTATTAATCCATAGAGTACTTAACTCTATTTAGTACTTTATTTTTGGTAACGCCAGAGGATTTTATTCGCTCCTGGGAAGCCGCCATACCCATTGCGTTAAGTATTGAGTCTTCCCAGTCATTTGCAATTTTGCTCTAATCTTTGCCAGTTAACTAGATAAGACTGGTCACCACTAGCTTGTGTCTGTACTCTTTACTTGTGTTTATTAGCATTCGTTTGTGAAGTAGCAGTCAGTACTGAGTCGCTAGTTATTTAAAATGAGCTAGCATCATGGCAGCCAGTGCTTATGTACAGGAAGCCAAAGATATGGGCCTCACAGACCCAGAGAAAATTCAGAGTTACGTTCTCTCACGGTTTAATTACGAGCAAGAACGTGAGAAAGATGCTCGTGAAGAGCGTAGAATCCAACGCGAACACAAGCGCAAACAACGCGAACACGAGCGAGAACAGCGTGAGGAACGCGAAAAGGAGCGTGAAAGCGAGAACAGCGCGAACACGAGCAGAAACAGCGCGAACTCGACTTAGAACACGTGCGGGAACAACGTGAATACGAACGTGCCGAGCGAGAGGCACGAGAAAAACATGAGCTTGAAGTGCTGAAGCTCAAGCGAGATTCCTTGGCTTCAGACACATCCGGTGCAGTTGGTCCAAGCTCCACGAGCGTTCTCCCTGCACATGTCCTGGCGACCCCACGCATCAAGCTTCCTTCATACAAGGAAAGCGAGCGAATCGAGCCGTACATAGCTCGTTTTGAGGACATGGCAGACATGTATCAACTGGATGAGGCAGCTAAGCGGATCCAATTTCTTAGTTTATTTGAGGGCCCTGCCCTCGATATTCTCCACAGAATTCGTGGAGACAATCTCACATATGAGATGATGAAAGCTGCACTCATTAAGGCGTATGGTCTTACAGTAGACGACGCCAAAGTTCAGTTCATGCGAGCTCGTCTCCAAGACAAGGAGACAGCTGTTCAGTTCCTTGATCGTCTCACTGCTTACTTAAATGAGTGGATGGAGAAAGATGAAACTCCTTCCACGCGTGAGGGGATAATTGACCTTATGCTGTGTACACAGCTAGAGAGGTCGTGGCCTACTGAGCTCATAGCACAGCTTAAGATCTGCCAGATGAAAGATGCCAGCCAAATGGCAGAGAAGGCTGACGCATTCTTTACTGCATACGGGTATCAAACTCGCAAGCAGCATACCTGGAACAAGAAAGCTGATAAATCTGGGAAACTGTCTCAGACTGAACCCCAGCAACAAGGCCATTCTCAGAATAAAGGCCAAGGTCCAAAACCGCAGTGGAAGGACCAGGGGCAAAACACTCAGAAACCTGAGTGGAAGAGGTACAACAAGTACCCTAACCAGCAGCAGTATCAGCCACGCAACCGACCGTCGGGACAAACTTTTTCACCACCAGCTCAAAAGAGGCAGGAAGCAAACGCAGCCTTCATTCCTCAGCAGCAGTACGGTGGTCACGTCCCTACCAGTATGGGTACTCCCCCACAGTTCACTAGTCCCACAGTGACAGTGAACCCCCCTCCACAGATGGCCAGTGTTCCATCTCCACAGGCAGTGAGTACGAACCCTCAAGTATATAATTCTCAAGGCACAATGTTTGCCACATCAATTCAGCAGCCTCATGAGTGGCTACTCGTAGATGCTTCCTCCACAGGCCCTCCCACAGGTGACAGTACCTTCCTTGTTCAGCCAGGGTTTGTGGGAGACATTCCTGTGAAGGTCCTGAGAGATAATGGTTCCTCAGGTTGCTCTGTCAAGCAGAGTCTAGTTCGGCCTGAGCAATACACAGGTCGACAGATCCATGCAAACCTTATTGATGGATCAGTGAGATTGTTCCCTGAGGCATGTATCCAGGTGGCATCTCCATTTTATACTGGTACGACACTTGCAGTTGTCATGCCAGAACCCTTATTTGACCTTATAGTAGGCAACATTTATGGTGTCAAGGATATTTGCACCGAAGATGACGTTACTCAGACTTCGGCTGCTGCGGTAACATGAGCCATGGCTGAGGCTCCAGACTGTGTCACCCCAGTGATCATTGAATCGTCGCAAGATCTGATGTGTAGTCAACATGTTGTACAAGAACAACATTCTGACCTGACACTTGCTGCCGTGCGGAACAAACAAAAGGGTCGAGTGATTAAGTATTCACGGGGAGGTCGAGCCAAGTTCCTTCGTAAACAAGGACGGCTCTACCGTGAGTCACGAACACCCGAGGGCGAGGTTCGACTGCAGTTTGTCGTTCCCGCCAAGTACCGCCTAGCAGTGTTACAATGGGGTCATTGTTCAGCCTCAGGAGGTCACATGGGCAAAAGGAAGACCCAGGGCCGTATCCGAGCTGACTTTTTCTGGCCAAGGATGGGACGAGACATAGACAGTTTTGTCTGTTCCTGAAGGGTGTGTCAAAGTAACACCACTAATCAGGGACATGTCCTTCCTGTGCCGTTCGTAACCAAACCTGTAATCTCTGAGTCAGTTGAGAGACAGGATAGTGGTGAAGTGGGTGCAGACCTGACGTCTTGCCCACTGGCCCCACAGGACACAGTATGTCCAGGGCCTGTACATACATATCATGTACCGTAGGTTAAGGGGGAAGTTCGAGAGAGAACTCCGCAGAGGCGACTCGAGGCTATGGAAGACCCGAGTTTGCACAAGGATTCTCAGCTCCCCGATACTAATATAAGTACTGTAGGTTAAGGGGGAAGTTCGAGAGAGAACTCCGCAGAGGCAACTCGAGGCTATGGAAGACCCGAGTTTGCACAAGGATTCTCAGCTCCCCGATACTAATATAAGTACTGTAGGTTAAGGGGGAAGTTCGAGAGAGAACTCCACAGAGGTGACTCGAGGCTATGGAAGACCCGAGTTTGCACAAGGATTCTCAGCTCCCCGATACTAATATAAGTACTGTAGGTTAAGGGGGAAGTAAGAACTCCGCAGAGGTGACTCGAGGCTATGGAAGACCCGAGTTTGCACAAGGATTCTCAGCTCCTCGATATTAATATAAGTACTGTAGGTTAAGGGGGATAATGGCGACCTCGAATGTACGTCGTAGCACTGACTGCTAGGCAAAGAGAGTAATTGTAACATAATGAAATTTTTGTCTCATTGACATTTTTGATGCTCCACCTCAATTGATTTTGCAGGTACAGCAATGGGCGTAGCAGTTTTGCTGTGCGGGCCAGCTGATCGTCTGCTGCACGCTGCCGCCTCTTCTTTGCCTTCGTCGTCGCCATATTATTAATATTACTGTGTCATTTTACACGTAGGTACAGTTACACCACAACTGTTACACCTACACCATGTATTACATACATCACGCTACACAACAATTAGTTGTCAGTGTACATGTAGCAACTTTTCGCTCAGTTTGACCTGAGTACAGGATTTTCACCGTCGTCACGGAGTTTTCTCCCCTCAAGCTTGCTTCTATTAACGTAAATACGAGTTTTTTTTCGCTCACTGGTGACTGCGACTTCCTCCTGTAGCAGGATAGCACACACACCACAGCGTGAATTTTGTGTGACTGACCTAGGATTTATATGTATGCATATTGAAATCTTTTTTCTGAAGGAAAAAAGATTTGATTTTGATGGGGCGTAATGTCACGAGTCGGCTAGTGACATCGGCTTTTGTGGGAAACCGCGAACTCAAGTGGAATCCCAGTTTATCGTTCAGTTAACCGCTCATTCGGACGGAAGCTTTGTCAAATCAATTTTTCATTATCATACGTGATCGTCTTTGTGTGAGACATTAGCGCTTCCGCTGAGCGATTTGTTTTGGGTGCGTTTCGCTCACTCGACCGTTAAAAAATGCGGCTTAGTGCTCCCCTTTTCTTTCCCACGACTTACTCGGTCCAGTGTTTGCTTTGACCGAGAGAGGTTCTGTGCTCCAGAAGTGAGAGGTCAACCCAAGCTCCACTAGACTACAGTTCTCCACGCTCCCACCCTTCTTTGGGTGATACACAGCATTCATTGACCAGTATTTCTTTTCGTTTTCCTAGTCTTAAGAGCTTAGTTAAGGTGTTTTTCCTAGGCGTAAGAATTTAGCTTTTGAGTGAGTGAGTGAGTGAGTGCGATCTCATTGATTTGATTTTGAAATGTACGTTAAATTTATTTTGTAATCAATAAATTTAACAGTTCTTTTGCTTGAGCTTAATGTAAACTCTTGTTTCATTTCTCCGCAATTAAGCTTATTTCTCTTATAGCTCCTAGCTTGCATAAACATTTGCCATTCATAACTGGTACTTAGGCCAGTCTTGTGTGTTAAACTTAAAATCCGTTGTGCCTCCTAGGAGTTAAGCATCAGCAAGAACCTGATACTATTATTAGTATTAGTTATTTATCGTCAGGGGTGAAGTAACTTTCTCCAGAGGCTAATAGTACTAATAAACAGCAATTGAGTGATTAGTCTCTACTGTGTACTGTTGAGAAAGTTTATAAATTCTCGTTCTAAGAGAATCATGCAAAGCAAGTCAGCGTAAAGTAATCGTTGCTTGATTTAGCAAGACAATCATTGTCCCTGCTCTTCAATATTATTGAACATTATTATCATTTAAACATAATATTAGCTTTTATTTTAAAAACCCCGTTGACACAGTGTTGTGCAGTGAAAAAAACAGTGTGTTGTGTTAAGGATTTACAGTTGTGAGTGAGAAGACAAATTTGGAACAAAATATAATGTAAATAGACTTGTCTGTTTTTGCTTTAGAAAATGGTCAGAAGAGCAGGAAAAGTCAAAGTGCAGAGTGCAACACTTGGTAAGTTACAATGGAGCATAAGTTAGACAAGAGTGCGCACTGTGAAAAGAACAGACTTCTGAGTGCGATTGACTAAGTTCAGTGCAAGACTTCATGAGCAGTGTACTGGAAGTTCATTCATTGCCAGACGCCATGTATCCCAGACGGGGTGGCCAATGGCTTAGAGTTAACTGTTTTACAGGGAGGGGCACTAATCCTCCACCAACCCCACTTGACACGTAGGGATGCCAACAGCATCTGGTGTTCCCAGGCGGTCACCCATCCAGGTACTAACCAGACCCAACGTTGCTTAACTTCGCTGATCGAACGGGAGGAGGCAGTTATTCATCGAGATGGCCATGGAATTGCTGTAAGTAGGCAGAATGTTTCATACTGTACTTTTTTCCATACTATACTTACCTCAAACACCTCATTTCAATCTTTAATGTCCTTTATTGGTGTGAATAGGGTGTTAGGAGCTATGCATGTGCAGTAGGAAGGTGTTTTTCTGAGTTAGGCTAGGTTAGGGTCCATAAGTACCAGTCCAGGAGCCAGTAACCAGAATGTTTGATATTGTATGAACCTACCTCAAAACCCTCATTTTATGCTTCTTTTGCATTTATTTCAGTCATTTATGTGCCTTATTGGTGTGATTTGGGTCTTAAATAGGTGCTATGGATATCTAGAGGGAGTTGTATAGGTGTTTCTCTGAGTTAGGGTCCATAAGTACAAGTCCATAAGCTGGGGCCCAATATCCGGACAGGACCACTATCCGGACCTGCCTATGGCCCTAATATGTTGGATATTGAAGGGATTACAGTATATATATATATATATATATATATATATATATATATATATATACATACATACAGTAATCACTCTAATATCCGGACGCCCAATAACCGAACATCCCCACTAACCGAACCTTATCGTCCTGGGATCAAACATTCCCAAAATGGTCCGAAAATCCAAAAAAAATTAAAAAAAAAAAATCGATTTTTTGCCGTCCGTAATTTGAACTTGCCGCGCACGCCGTGTGAGAGCATTGTTTTGGTTCGTCATTCCTCTGATGTCCGATAAAGCGCCGCTGCATCCTCCCCACTTCCCGCCTGTCTCTCACCACCACTGGACCTATGCTCTTCGCCATGGCTGCCCACGTGCTCGCTTTTGTGGTGGTGCCATACTTGCTGCAAGGCCTCCTGCTGCTCTCTGCCCTCCTCTTAGTGTGTGTGATGATGGCCTCACCTCCTGAGAAAAGGAAGAGAGTGGTGTTGACTCTGGAGAAGAAACGGGAAATATTGGAGAAAGTTGATGCGGGTTGGTCTTCTTCACGCATTCTCCGCGAGTTCAACCTGGCCCAGTCGACTTTGTTCGATATCAAGCGTTCCCGAGACAAGCTCATGCAGTACACGGCTGACTTCTCATCGAGAAGCAAACGCAACGTGGAAAGGAAGGTTATGTTTACCCCCAAGTACGCAGAAATCGACCGCTCCACGTTGATTTGGTATCGACAGCAACGTGCAGCTGGTGTGATGGTACGTGGAACGGAGCTGAAGGCTGTTGCTGAGAAGTTTGCAAGGCTTCACGACGTCCTAGACTTCAAGCCATCCGAGGGTTGCCTCTTCGCATTCAAGTTGCGACATGGCCTTACTAACCATAAAGCACATGGCGAAGCATTGGACGCTAACGAGGATGGAGTGGACGAGTTTCGGCACAAGGTGAAAGGCTTGATCGACAGGGAGGGCCTCACTCTCGGTCAAGTCTATAACGCAGACGAAACTGGCCTAGTCTATCGCTCGCTGCCAACGAACACTCTAGCCGAGGAGACGGAGAAGTGTGTACCTCGACGCAAGCTTTCTAAGGAACGGATATCTGCTTTGTGTTGTGCCAGTGCTAACGGCATGCACTGGCTTAAGCCCGTTGTTGTTGGCTGTGCAAAGCAGCCTTGGTGCCTTCGTGGGGTGATGGATGTCCTTCCTGTCGTATGGTACCATTCTTTGAAAGCATGGTTCACAGCTGTGATTTTCAAAGACTGGTTTCATCGTCACTTCGTCAAGGAGGTCATCCAGTACCAGACGAAGACACTGGGAATTCCTCGCGACCAGGTAAAGGCTCTCCTTCTCCTCGACAATGCACCTGCCCACCCGTGTGACAAGGACTTGGTTGCTGACAATGGCCGTATTAGGTGCATGTTTCTGCCACCTAATACGACTGCTCTCATTCAACCCATGGACCAAGGAGTGATCGTGGCAACAAAGCGCCTGTACCGTCGGAAGTTCCTGGACGAGGTGATGGTTGTTCTCGAGGACGAGGACGAGCGCAGGGAAGGGCGTGACACTCGAGGCAAGCGGACTTTGGAAAACCTTCGCCGCTACAACATCAAGTCTGCGCTGTACAACTGGGCTAGTGCATGGAAGGAAGTCCCTGTGAAAACTCTTGAAAATGGTTGGTCTCGTCTGCTTCTCGGAACAGATGTGGAGTACGATTTCCTAGGGTTTGACGTGGATGACTTCCATGCACGGCTACGTACGCATGGCGACGATGTTGATGTGGACGATGTTCGTGAGTGGTTGGACGATGATGAGGGCGATCCTGGGTATCAGACGTTGTCTGATATCGAGATCGCGTCTTCGGTTGCTGGTGTCAGTCCCGAACTTGAAGATTCTGACGACGAAGGCGACGATGAGGCGGACTCCTCTCAGCAGGACACTACTCCAGCCATCCCCAAGCTGAGCGCACTACGGGAACATTTAGAGTTCGTCCTAGACTACCTGGAACACCCGGACTGCGACAGGGAGATGGGGCCCTTGGGACTCGTGGAGGAAGTGCGTGCTTTCCGGCAGCGCATCGTCAATCGCCAGAATCGTCGGTCCTTGCGTCAGTCAACGACTGACAGTTTTTTCAGGCCCGTGACCCCCGCTGTGCCAAGCCCTAGTTCCACTCCGTTGCCTCCCCGAGACAGGCCCTCATGCTCCGAGCCACAGCCCAGCACATCAGCTACAGTGGAGTCACCGCTCGATGTGAGTTTGCGGCTATCTTCAGAGTCTTCTTTAGTCAGTACGCCATCACCACGACCCACCGATGCACCCCTTGGTCGCCTGCCAGTGATACTCTCGGACTCTGACAGTGAATAAACAGCAAGAACTTCTCCACTAGACCACACGGGAATTTTGAGTGTTGTGCAGTGAAAGAAACGGTGTGTTGTGTTAAGGTTTTCGAAATGAGAGAAAAGACTCAGTAGAAAAGAAATTTAACGTAACTAACTTTCTTTGTTTTGGCTTTGGAAAATAAAAAAAACTTGGGAAAAGTTAATGTGCAACACTAAAATTTAATGGAACATTATTTGGACTAAAGTGAACACTGTGAAGAGAACGGACTTCTGTGTGTTATTGACTAAGTTCAGTGCAAGACTTCAGGAAGAGTGTACTGCAAGTGCTTCAGGAAATTGTTCTTACTGTCAGAGTCCGAGAGGAGGCGGTTATTCATCGAGGTGGCCAGGGACTTGCTGTAAGTAGCCAGAATGTTTCATATTGTACTTTTTTCCATACTATACTTACCAGAATGTGTCATACTGTACTTTTTTCCATACTATACTTACCTCATGCATGTGCAGTAGGAATGTGTTTTTCAGAGTTAGGTTTGGTTAGAGTCCATAAGTACCAGAATGTTTATTAATGTATGAACATACTTCTAAATCCTCATTTTATATTTCTTTTGCATTTATTTCAGTCATTTATGTGCCTTATTGGTGTGATTTGGGTCTTAAATAGGTGCTATGCATGTCCGAAGGGAGTTGTATAGATGTTTCTCTGAGTTAGGGTCCATAAGTACAAGTCCATAAGCTGGGGCCCAATATCCGGACGAAACCAATATCCGAACCTACCGATGGCTCTATTGATCCGGATATTGGAGGGGTTACTGTATATATATCGTTTTCGTTTTTAAAGGCTCCAACATGCTTGCATGTGTCGGCCTTGGTCACCTAATGGCGGCTCTCCACGCTGCACGATCCATTGCAGCCTCCCTGTTCAGTCCCTTAACCCTAAGGTCACACTTAATGACCTCGTCCCATGTCTTTCTCGGTCTACCCCTCATAACCCCACCCCCAGTATTAACACTTCTCACCTTCTTCACCCAATTATCATCCCCCATCCTCTCCACATGTCCAAACCACCTCAATCTACCTCTCCTCATCACAACACCAATACACTCCAGTCCCATCCTACCTCTCAACTCTTCCATTGTAAACCCAGCCCCTCCAGGCCTTGGACGCAGGGACGCACTGCACATTCACCTAATCATTGCCGTTTCTGTACGTCTGAGCCGACGAATATCTTCCTCCTTCACTGCCCAGGTCTCACTGCCATACAGCATTACACTCCTAATACATGCTGCATACAAAGACCCCTTAGCACATAGGGAGAGCCCTCTCAATGTCAGGAGAGGCAAGAGTTCCCTGAACTTCTTCCAACCACTTCTCACCCTAGCCACAGAGCTAGCTCCAGCCCCACCTCCAGCACACAACATGTCTCCCAAATAACAAAACTCTTCCACACACTCAAGAGATTCACCAGCAAGTTCAATCCTTTCACGTCTGACAATCTCCACCTGCTCACCAGGGCACGCCGTACACACACACACACACATATATATATATATATATATATATATATATATATATATATATATATATATATATATATATATATGCGGCTTTCATGGATTTGGAGAAAGCATATGACAGGGTGGATAGACAAGGATTGTGGAAAATGTTAAGAATATATGGAGTAGATGGGAAGTTGTTGAATGCTGTGAAGAGTATGTACGATGGTGCGAAGGCTGCAGTGCGTGTGAATGGTGAACTAAGTGAATTTTTCTCTTTGAAAGTTGGGTTGAAACAGGGATGTGTCATGTCTCCATGGTTTGTTCAATCTGTACATGGATGGGGTAATAAAAGAGGTGCAAGGTAAGGTAATGGATGTTGGAGTGGCCCTGGTGAGAGAGGATAGTGTTTGGAAACTCCCTGTACTGTTATTTGCAGATGATACTGTGTTGTTGAGTGAAGACGAAGGGGAGCTTCAAGGCTTGGTGGATGAGTTTGGGAGAGTGTGTAAGAAACGGAATCTAAAGGTGAATGTAGAGAAGAGTAAAGTGATGGTCTTTGAGAGACGTGAAGTCAGTGAATATACAGCGAGGTTGGATGGTGAGGAATTGGAAAATGTGAGTACGTTTAAGTACTTGGGTAGTGTGATGAGTAAGGATGGAGGTTTGGAGGGTGAAGTGCTTGAAAGGGTGCAGCAGGAAAGAAAGGTTGCTGGTTCTTTGAAAGCAGTGATAAGAAACAGGGAAGTGAGCATGGAAGTGAAAAAGTTACTACATGACAGAATTGTGATACCAACTCTAACGTATGGAAGTAAAGCTTGGACGTTGTTGGAAGGACACAAGTCATGAGTGAGAGCAGTGGAAATGAGTTATTTAAGAGAAGCCCGTGGAGTCACATGGAGAGACAGGCTGACGAATGAGAATATAAAGGAGCGTTGTGGTGTTGATGTGGATGTGATAGGAAGCGTTACGAGGAACACACTGAGGTGGTTTGGCCATGTGGAGAGGATGGAGGGTAAAAGACTGACGAAGAGAGTGTATGTGAGTGAGATGGAGGGGGGAAGAGGGAGGGGGAGGCCGAGGATGAGATGGAGGCATGAGGTGGAGAGGTATATTAGAGAGGGGAGTGTGAGTTGGGAGCAGGGGTGTGAGTTGGGAGCAGGGCAGTGAAATGGCGGGGGACAGGACGACTTGGAGGCGATTTGTTTGTGGCCACCGCAAACGGGATTGAGGCGTCTGGCAATAGATAGATAGATAGAAAGTGGATGAGGAGTTTGGGAGGAATCTGAGTGTGAAATGGAGGGAGAGTAAGAAATTGTTTTGGAAGGAGGTAAAGAAAGTAAGGCAGTGTGAAAGGGGAAATAGTAGGGGAGTGAAAGATAGGAAGAATAGATTGTTGGTGGAGAAGAGAGAGAGAAACTGAGGAGATGGAAGGAGCACTTTGAGGATTTGTTGAATGTGGAGAGTGAGAGCAGTGCAAGTATAAGTGGTTGGGGAATGGCTGGGAGAAGAAGAGATGAGAGGAGGGAGGAAGAGATCAGTAGGGCGGAAGTAGTGGAAGCGATGAAGAATATTAAGTTGGGAAAGGCCCCAGGAATTGATGGAGTGTGTGGTGAAATGCTTAGGTATGGGGGTGAGATTGTTGTGGAGTGGATATGGAAGTTGTGTAGATTGGCTTGGGAAGAGGGAAGGGTTCCAGAGGACTGGAAATCAGTTATAATTGTTCCTTTATATAAAGGAAAAGGAGAGAGAAAAGTATGTGGTAACCATAGGGGTATTTGCCTACTTAGTGTGACTGGTAAAATATATGGTAGAATACTCTTTGATAGGGTTAGGCATATGACAGAGGAGCTAGTTGGAGAAGAACAAGGGGGATTTAGGAAAGGAAAAGGGTGTGTAGATCAGATATTTGTTCTAAGATATTTAGTGGAGAAGTATCTAGAGAAGGGAAGGAAAGTGTATGCTGCCTTCTTGGACTTGGAGAAAGCTTATGACAGAATAGATAGGCAAGGTATGTGGAAGGTATTAAGAATATATGGAGTGGAGGGGAAATTGCTGAGTGC
Organism: Coenobita brevimanus; assembly: GCF_032717465.1. NCBI lineage: Eukaryota > Metazoa > Arthropoda > Malacostraca > Decapoda > Coenobitidae > Coenobita > Coenobita brevimanus. The sequence goes on along the minus strand of NC_137033.1, from coordinate 29,040,682 downwards.
TGTGAAGAGTATGTACGAGGGAGCTAGGGTTACGGTGCGAGTGGATGGTGAGCTGAGTGAGTTCTTTGATCTCAATGTGGGACTGAAACAGGGTTGTGTGATGTCTCCATGGCTGTTTAATATATACATGGATGGGGTTGTAAAGGAGGTGCAGGGTAGGGCAGTGGATGTGGGGGTGGCTCTGATGAATGAGGGTGAGATTTGGAAGCTTCCGGTGTTGCTGTTTGCTTATGATACAGTACTGTTGAGTGAAGATGAATGGGAGTTGCAAGGTTTGGTGAATGAATTTGGGACAGTGTGTAGGGGGAGGAATCTGAAAGTTAATGTAAACAAAAGTAAAGTTATGGTGTTTGAGAGGAATGAAGTCACAGAGTGTGCAGTATGGTTGGATGGTGAGGATATGGAGAATGTGAGTGCATTCAAGTACTTGGGTAGTGTGATGAGTAAGGATGGAACTTTGGGGGATGAAGTGCGTGAAAGGGTACAGCAGGGAAGGAAGGTTGTTGGTACACTGAAAGCAGTGATGAGAAATAGTGAGGTGAGTATGGAAGTTAAGAAGTCACTGCATGATAGTATTGTGATCCCTACCCTGACGTATGGAAGCGAGGCATGGACCTTGCAAGAGGGGAACAAGTCAAGAGTGAGAGCAGTGGAAATGAGTTACTTCAGAGGAGTATGTGGAGTGACGTGGAGGGACAGGTTGACGAATGAAGAAGTGAAGGAACGCTGTGGGGTGGATGTGGATGTGGTTGAGAAGATTAGGAGAAATACACTGAGATGGTTTGGATATGTGAAGAGAATGGTGAATGAAAGACTGACTAAGAGGGTGTATGTAGGTGAGTTGGAGGGAGGGAGAGGGAGAGGTAGACCGAGGATGAGGTGGAGGGATGGAGTTGAGAGGTATATGAGGGAGCAGGGGGTGAGATGGGGGAAGGGTAGTCAAATGGTGGGTGACAGAGCGACTTGGAGGCGTTCTGTCTGTGGCCACCCTTTGCGGGATTAGGGCGTCGGGCTATAGATAGATAGATATATATATATGTATATATATATATATATATATATATATATATATATATATATATACATATATATATATATATATCTATACAGTACAGTATATGTATCTATATATATATATATATATATATGTATATATGTATGTAAATATATATATATATATATATATATATATATATAGTAAAAGTCCAAAATTTCGGCATCCAATGCCCCAGCAAATCTGACATTTCGGCAGTTTTGAGAAATAGTCCCATTTACGAAAATCTCCGATCGTTCGGCAGATTCTCCGATTTTTTTCGTCAGTCTTGAAATTCTCCATGAGGCTCACCAGCTAGCTACCCGCCTTTACCCGCCTTAGTGATTGAGATAGTGAAAGTGATGGAACGAGTCTACCACTGCCATGAAGCTCAGAGGCTAGCTCTTTCTCCTATAGCATAAAGAGAGGACAAACATGTAGTGAGTCTAGCATGGGAAAGAGAATCTGTTTCGCCATTCTTCCTCCATTCTTCCGAGTTGTTGCCGTGCTGCTGCCGACTTCTCTTGATTCTTCTGTGTGCTTTGTGAACTTCGTACCGAAATACCTCTGAAATTACTATTCGAGTGTCCTGTAAGCACCGTAACATCAGACAGGAGCTTTGTAACACCTGAGTGGACCAGCCGTGTGTTGTGAACAGTATTAACATCTTCTGCGTGCTTTGAAAATGGCCTCCACGTGTGGAAAGTTAACTGGTGTTAGCAAGAAGCGTACACATAAGATGTTGACTATTGTACATATGTACATATTGTACATATGTAAATAAGGAACCTACAGTACTATAAGTTTAGGTAAGTGCATGTGAACTTGTAGGCCTACTGTACCATTACATTTATGTACAGTATGTTCACTAATTTCTTTATTTTTCATATTCATGTATAGTACTGTATTCATTACAGTATTGTACAGTATCAAACAGTATACAGTACTCTCTCCAAACACATTTGTAATGATGTGAGTAATGATGATAGTGTTCACCGAAACATATAAGGTACTGAGTGGGTAGGGTTTTCGATAATTCGGCAATTTTGCTATTTCGGCACTTGCCTGGTCCCATAGATGCCGAAATATTGGACTTCTACTGTATATATATATATATATATATATATATATATATGAATATTTATATATGTGTGTGTGTATATATATATATATATATATATATATATATATATATATATATATATATTGTTACATAGCCTATGATTTCATCATCCTTTGTGTAATTTTAACGCACAGTATGCTGCATGTTTGATCACGAGTGTGTTCTGCCTCAGTTCCCCCCTTCTACCGTTATAGTAGAGTAAGTCGTCATTTCTGGAGTTCAGAGCAGGATTGTCAACTCTTTGTCCCCATGGCTTCATTTGCGCGTCCTTCTTACAAGTTGTATCAAGCTCTGCCGGCCCCTATATAATGAGCTCAGTCTCTGCATCATTGCCACTTAGATCTGCTCCTCATTTTGTTCATATCTCTGTCCTGTACAGTTATTATTGAGTGCTCAGGAAGCCTCCAACCATCTAGCAGCTGTGCAATTTGAGTATAAGTGTTATTGCATTTTGTTCTTGTACTGTATAGTATGAGTTCTTAATTCGTAGGCCTAGTGATATTTTGTGATTCATGTGAGTGGATGTTAGCCATCATTAATAATATTTTGTATCTGTAATAATTTATCTTGCATTAACTGAGCATTACCCAGTGTATTTTCATTTTATCAGGGCTGACTTAGATAAATTTACTCTTGCTAATTTCGTGTTAATAGAGGCTATTGCAGTTAACCATATATTTAACCTGTTTTTTGCCATTACATTATCCTTATGAGTCCTGAATGTTTTGTTGTTAGTTTGAGCATTAAACTTTAACTTGTAATTTTACCTAACTCTTTTGTTTTGAACCTGGAACTTTACGGGACAGTAGCGATTTTTAGCATTCTCACTTAAAGTGTACATTATCTTTCTCTGTTCCGTAACATAAATTTGGCGACCTCTTATCAGGATATTCAGGATATTATCATAAGGATATTGCTTGATATTTTGTGACTGTTACTTATTCATGATGTCTACTATTACTACACTTGATGAAGCCAAAGATTTTTTGTCAAATGTGCAAACGGTGTGTGATGTAGAAAACAGAACAAAGAATGAACTTAAGCTTGTTGCTCAACAATTGGGAATTGCTGTTCGCTCTCATCATTCTAAAGATCAAATTGTTGACATGATTAATGAAAGCTTGTTTAATGTAACTGCTCCAAATGAGCAAACGCAGATTGAATTAGCTAAGTTACAGCTAGCCCTGCAGGAGGCTCAGGCTAAGGAGGCGGAGTCTCGTGTTAAGGAGGCTGAATTTCAAGCACGTGCTAAGGAGGGTGAGTCTCAGGCTCATATTCAGGAGGCTGAATTTCAAGCAAGTGCTAAGGAGGCAGAATTTCAGGCCCGTTCTAAGGAGGCTGAAGCACAAGTTGAAATTGCTAGGATTCAGGCAGACCATGAGTATCGCATGAAACAATGTGGAACTGGATCATCTAGCTCTGATGATTTTGATGTGGCTAAAAATGTTAAACTTGTCCCTCCTTTTAATGAATCTGATTTAACAAAGTATTTTCAGTTGTTTGAGAGGGTAGCTACAGGTTTTAATTGGCCTAAAAAGTATTGGCCAGTACTCCTTCAAACTGTTCTCACCGGTAAAGCTCAAGTAACTTATGCATCTTTGCCTCAGGATCAATCTGATAATTATGATGTAGTTAAGAGCTTGATTCTTAAGGCCTATGAGCATATTCCTGAAGCCTATAGAGTAAAATTTAGGACAACTTACAAGCAAGATAAGCAATCCCATGTTGAGTATGCAAAAATCAAAGAAGATCTGTTAGAGCAGTGGTTAAATTCTAAGAATGTGGATTCTGATTTTGGTAAATTTAAGCAGATGATTTTGCTGGAGGACTTCAAGAGGTGTGTTAATAAAGATGTAAGCCTAAGTCTTGATGAGAGAAGAATAGATAATTTGTCTGATGCTGCAGTTTTAGCTGATGAGTATGTTCTCACTCACAAGAGATATTCTAAAGAAAAAGGGAAAGCTGAGAATAAGTACGTTGCCTCTACTCAGAGTACAGGTAACAGGAAAGAGAATAAGGATGATGTTTCTCAGGAAGTAAATACCAGCTTCACCTCTAGATTTCAGAAAAGTAAATGTACTTATTGTAGTAAGCTTGGTCATACTACGGAGAAATGTTTCAGGAGACAGCATGATGTGAACAAAAAGGAGTCTTTAAATATTCAGTCAGTTGGTCTAGTGTCCACACTTGAGAGTTCCCAGAATGCTTTAACTGAGTTAACTGAACCTGCTTTGAGGGGTAACTTAAATTCTCATGATGGAGCTTCTCTTTTGAGCAGTAACGTGGGTGACACTCTCAAGAGTTCATGTGCTAATTTCCTGTCTGATGGTTTTGTCAGTCCTCTGGACAGTAATGACGGGAAATCAGTTAAAATATATTGTGACACAGGTGCTTGCCAATCCCTTATGCTGACCAGTGTTCTAGGCTCTAATGTTAATTCCTCTGATGAAACTGTAATCTTACAAGGTGTAGGGAATAATTACTTCTCTGTCCCTCCGTGCAGAGTGAATTTAGAGTCTGGTTTTGTTAATGGTTCTGTTATGGTTGGGTTGGTTGAGACACTCCCAATGTCAGGTGTAACTTTCTTACTTGGAAATGATATTGGTGGAAGTCAAGTGTGTCCAGCTCCTCAGTTTTCTAGTGAGCCAGTGGCTGCGACCCAGGATTGCGATGTCCCTGATGTGTTCCCTGCATGTGCTGTCACTAGGGCTAAGTCTAAAGTTACTGGTGATTTAGAGGATAATGATGATGATGATGTTATCCTAGCTGACACTTTTCTTGCTAATTTGGACCACTCACCAGATGAGGCAGTACCCCGTAGTGTTGATAATTTGTCTCGTCAAGAGTTTGTTGAGTTGCAGGTTGCTGACCCTGAGTTGAAAGGTCTAGCTAACTCTGCTTACAGTGAAGAAGAGTCAGCTGGTGCTTCTACTTGTTATTATATAAAGTCAGGAGTACTTATGAGGAAATGGAGACCCCCAACAGTATCAGCCGACTGTGAATGGGAGGTTGTACATCAAGTTGTCATCCCTCGTGTTTGTAGGCAGGATATCATTAGAGTGGCTCATGATTCCAGTTTGGCAGGACACCTTGGAGTGAGGAAGACTGTGGCACGCATTTTGAAACACTTCTACTGGCCAGGTATCTTCAGGGATGTTTCCTGGTATTGTAAGTCTTGTCACACCTGTCAAGTTGTGGGGAAGTGTAATCAGACCGAAAAGGTTGCACCTCTAGTTCCCATTCCTCCTTTTGAGGCACCATTCACCCGTGTGTTGGTGGATATTGTGGGCCCTCTTCCTAAGACTTCTTCAGGATTTTCTTATGTGTTGACCCTGATTGATATGGCTACTCGTTATCCTGAAGCCATTCCACTTAGAAATATCTCAGCAAAGAAACGTGGTTAGGAAATGCTAGGGTTCTTCACAAAGTTTGGTCTGCCCAAGGAGGTACAGTCAGACCGGGGAAGTAATTTCATGTCAAACGTTTTCAAGCAGTCTCTGAAAGAGTTGGGCATCACCCAGATCACGTCTTCAGCTTACCATCCCCAGACCCAAGGAGCGTTGGAGAGATATCATCAAACACTCAAATCGATGCTCAAGAAATACTGTTTGGAACATCAGAAAGACTGGGATAAAGGTCTTCCATTTGTTGTATTTGCCGCAAGAGAATCTCCAAATGAATCACTGGGCTTCTCACCTTTTGAACTACTGTTTGGCCATGAAGTAAGAGGACCCCTTAAGCTACTCAAGGAATGCTGGCTGTCGGAGGAAGATGACGTCAACCTGCTGGAGTATGTGATGAAGTTCAAAGAACGGCTGTCCACTGCTTTACAGCTGGCGAGAGAGAATTTAGGAGCTGCTCAGGAGAAGATGAAGACTTGGTATGATAAGAAGTCCAGGTTACGCCACTTTCAGCCAGGAGATCAGGTTTTGATTCTGCTACCAGTGCATGGGCAACCTCTTCAAGCCAAGTTTAGTGGTCCTTATTTCGTGGAGAAGAAACTCAGTGATGTCAACTATGTCATCGCCACACCAGATCGTAGAAAGAACAAGCAACTATGTCACATCAACATGCTAAAGTTATATCACAGGCGGGACGAAAATAATCCAGTCTGCACTGTAGCTGTTCCACCCGAGTCTGCAAGTGAAGCTCTCCCATGCAGTATCAGCCTAAGTGATAGTTTGGGGAAGAATCCTGATATCATGAATGATCTCCAGACTAAGCTTTCTCATCTACCTCCCGAGGAAAGGCAGGAGTTTTCGGCATTACTGCAGGAGTACCCGCAAGTGTTCCGTGCTACTCCAGGAAGAACCACTGTGTTGATGCATGATGTCGATGTTGGAGACACAAAGCCAATTAAACTGCCTCCTTACCGTGTGAACCCAGTGAAAGTTCCTCTCATCCAGAAGGAGCTTGGCTACCTGTTGGACCACAAGATGATTGAGCCCTGTCAGAGCGAGTGGAGTTCTCCTGTCACTCTGGTCCCTAAGCCAGGTGGGTCACAGCGGCTTTGCATCGACTACAGACGTGTTAATCAGATAACTAAAACAGACACTTACCCTCTCCCTCGTGTGGAAGATTGCATAGACAAGATCGGAAAGGCTAGGTACATAAGTAAATTTGATTTGTTAAAGGGATACTGGCAAGTACCTATGACTGAACGTGCTAGGGAGATCTCATGTTTTGTAACACTAGGAAAGACTTTTGCATGTTCTGTAATGCCGAATGGTATGAAGAATGCACCAGCCACATTTCAGAAGCTCATGAATGTTGTAACAGAGGGTTTGGCAGGGTGTGTTGTTTATATTGATGATGTATTAATCTTCAGTGACAACTGGAAAGATCACCTATGCCATGTCAGTAAATTTCTTGAGCGTTTAGTTCAGGCTAATCTTGTAGCTAATTTATCAAAGTGTGAGTTTGGTCAAGCTAAAGTTCAGTACCTTGGGTATGTAATTGGTGATGGACATGTTGCACCACCAGGAGCTAAGGTTCAGGATATAAGTGATCTTCCCAGACCTAAAAGTAGGAAAGAGCTACAAAGATTTTTGGGAATGGTAGGTTATTACAGGAGATTTGTTCTTAACTTTTCAATTCTTGTATCACCACTTACAGACCTACTGAAAAAGGGAGTTAAATTTGTCTGGACCGATAACTGTGAATCCTCTTTCAACAAACTTAAAGCTATTCTGTTAAGTCAGCCAGTGCTCGCTACTCCAAATTTTGCTAAGCCTTAATTTTAAGATGGCTGTTGATGCAAGTGATACAGGAGCTGGGGCTGTTTTGCTGCAAGAGGATGATCAGGGTATTGAACACCCTGTATCTTATTACAGTAAGAAGTTCACTCCACCTCAAAAGAACTACTCCACTACAGTAGAAGTCCAATATTTCGGCATCTATGGGACCAGGCAAGTACCGAAATAGCAAAATTGCCGAATTATCGAAAACCCTACCCACTCAGTACCTTATATGTTTCGGTGAACACTATCATCATTACTCATATCATTACAAATATGTTTGGAGAGAGTACTGTATACTGTTTGATACTGTACAATACTGTAATGAATACAGTACTATACATGAATATGAAAAATACAGAAATTAGTGAACATACTGTATATAAATGTAATGGTACAGTAGGCCTACAAGTTCACATGCACTTACCTAAACTTATAGTACTGTAGGTTCCTTATTTACATATGTACAATATGTACATATGTACAATAGTCAACATCTTATGTGTACGCTTCTTGCTAACACCAGTTAACTTTCCACACGTGGAGGCCATTTTCAAAGCACGCAGAAGATGTTTATACTGTTCACAACACACGGCTGGTCCACTCAGGTGTTACAAAGCTCCTGTCTGATGTTACGGTGCTTACAGCACACTCGAATAGTAATTTCAGAGGTATTTCGGTACGAAGTTCACAAAGCACACAGAAGAATCAAGAGAAGTCGGCAGCAGCACGGCAACAACTCGGAAGAATGGAGGAAGAATGGCGAAACAGATTCTCTTTCCCATACTAGACTCACTACATGTTTGTCCTCTCTTTATGCTATAGGAGAAAGAGCTAGCCTCTGAGCTTCATGGCAGTGGTAGACTCTTTCACTATCTCACTCACTAAGGCGGGTAAAGGCGGGTAGCTAGCTGGCGAGCCTCATGGAGAATTTCAAGACTGACGAAAAAAATCGGAGAATCTGCCGAACGATCGGAGATTTTTGTAAATGGGACTATTTCTCAAAACTGCCGAAATGTCAGATTTGCCGGGGCATTGGATGCCGAAATTTTGGACTTTTGCTTTGAGAAAGAGCTTTTGGCCTTGATTTTGGGTTTACAGCAGTTTTCATTTTATTTGTGTTCTGGTTTTGACCCCATAGTCATTTATACCGATCATAACCCACTGAAATTCCTTAGTAAGTTTAAAGATAAAAATCAGAGATTGACAAGATGGAGTCTACTTCTTCAGGAGTATTCATTAGACATACAACATGTCAAGGGGAAAGAAAATGTTATTGCAGATTGCTTATCTAGACTTTAGACAGATTGTTTTAGAGTAATAAGAAATTTCCTTTGTAAATTTCTTTTTCTTTATGGGGAGGTGTTACATAGCCTATGATTTCATCATCCTTTGTGTAATTTTAACGCACAGTATGCTGCATATTTGATCACGAGCGTGTTCTGCCTCAGTTCCCCCCTTCTACCGTTATAGTAGAGTAAGTCGTCATTTCTGGAGTTCAGAGCAGGATTGTCAACTCTTTGTCCCCATGGCTTCATTTGCGCGTCCTTCTTACAAGTTGTATCAAGCTCTGCCGGCCCCTGTATAATGAGCTCAGTCTCTGCATCATTGCCACTTAGATCTGCTCCTCATTTTGTTCATATCTCTGTCCTGTACAGTTATTATTGAGTGCTCAGGAAGTCTCCAACCATCTAGCAGCTGTGTAATTTGAGTATAAGTGTTATTGCATTTTGTTCTTGTACTGTATAGCATGAGTTGTTAATTCGTAGGCCTAGTGATATTTTGTGATTCATGTGAGTGGATGTTAGCCATCATTAATAATATTTTGTATCTGTAATAATTTATCTTGCATTAACTGAGCATTACCCAGTGTATTTTCATTTTATCAGGGCTGGCTTTGATAAATTTACTCTTGCTAATTTCGTGTTAATAGAGGCTATTGCAGTTAACCATATATTTAACCTGTTTTTTGCCATTACATTATCCTTATGAGTCCTGAATGTTTTGTTGTTAGTTTGAGCATTAAACTTTAACTTGTAATTTTACCTAACTCTTTTGTTTTGAACCTGGAACTTTACGGGACAGTAGCGATTTTTAGCATTCTCACTTAAAGTGTACATTATCTTTCTCTGTTTCATATCAACAATATATATATATATATATATATTAGATATATATATATATATATATATATATATATATATATATATGAATATATATATATATATATATATACATATATATATATATATATATATATTTAAGTATATATATATATATATATATGATATATATATATATATAGAGTGGAGGTAGACTGTAGCACCAGTCCGAGGCAGGGCCCTTGAGTACTCCGAGGTGGATGGAAAGCTGATGACAGGAGAGTGCTGGAGCTCCCGTTTCATCAGCCCTCAGGACTAGTTCCTGACCGATGTCCCCTTTGCTGAACTTTTTCAGTGTCTCAGTTACACAGAGAGTAGGCCAGCATGCTCTCCAGTACAAATTTCTCTAACTATCTTCACCAAACTACATGCACAGATACACACACTACACTTCCTATTCTAAATTCAACAAAAATGGCGTCAATTCACCCAGCCTCGGAGTCCCCAGGGGGGGACCATAAATGCCCCCGCCATCCTGCCCCTCTCCCGGTGATGACTTCAGAGGTGCCTGGAACTACACTGTCTGACTCTCTTCTTCATTTCTGCAACATTCATGGCCTTTCTCATCTAACTTTCACTCTGTTGAGCTTCACCTCTCCTCCTCTAAACCTCACCTTCTTTTTCTAACGGAGACTCAGCTGTCTGAGGCAACTGACAGCAAACCCTTTTCTGTATCCTCCTACTTTCTCTATACTCATTTCAAAGCCCAAAGGTGGCTGTTGTGTATACATACATAACGACTTATCTTGCTCTCGTGTTCCTGAACTTGATTCTTCTGAATTTTCTACACACTCTGGCTTCGGCTTTCTGTCATTCTCTGACTAAATATATCTGTTGCCTGTTTTACTTATCCCCTAATTCTACCGACTATCAAAAATTCTTCGACTATCTTACTTCTTGATGGAACACATTCTATCCATTTCTCCTTTCTCTGAAATCTCCATTCTAGGAGATTTCAATATTCACCACCACCTTTGGCTCTCCTCTCCTTTCACGGATCCACCTGGTGAACAAGCCTACATCTTTTCTATCCTTAATAACCTAGAGCAGCTTGTACAGCACCCTACCCGTATCCCTGACCGCCTTGGAGAGAGCTCCAACATAATTGACCTCTTCCTCACAGCAACTAATCCTTCTGCCCACTCTGTTAATCTTTTCTCTCCGTTGGGCTCACTCCGATCCACAAGCATATTACCATAACCTGTCCTATCACTCTGAGTACGGCCTGTGGACCCTCCAGGGAAACATCGTCTGTGGCATTTTGGAGCCCGCGGACTGGGAGGCCCTCAGGCAGTACTTCTTTGATTTTCCCTGGAATGATTATTGCTTCCATGGCCGTGAGAGCCATCTGAGTGTGCCTTGCGCATTGCAGAGGTTATTCTCTCGGGCATGGAAGCATACATTCCTTTCTCATATCCTTTGACTAACTTGCAAGAAAGCCTTGGTTTAATCACGCTTGTTCTAATGCTGTCCGCAACAAGGAGGGGCCTTCTGAGAAAGGTACCGGAGCCAACCCACCCCTGAATCACATCATCTTTACGTTTCTGCCTGGAATCGTACTAAGGGTATTCTTCGCTCTACTAAAAATAATTTCATCCATACTAAATGCTCTCAACTCTCCAACTCGAATTCTTCCCGCTCCTTCTGGCACCTTGCCAAAAATCTTTCTAACAACTTTACCTCATCATCCTTCCCTCCTCTTTTCTACTCTGATGGTTCTGTATCTATTTCTTCTATGGATAAAGCAGATCTCTTCGCACAGACTTTCTCCTCCATTTTCACCTTAGACGATTCCGGTGCTGTTCATCATTTCCCCCCTCTGACTTCCTCATGGCTGACATTAAAATTTCTTCAGTTGATGTATTTTCTGCCATCACTGGCCTCAGTACTAACAAGGCATATGGGCCTGATGGGGTCCCTCCTGTTGTTCTCAAGAACTGTGCTTCTGTGCTTACACCCTCCCTAGCCAAACTCTTTCGCCTTTGGCTGTCAACTTGTACCTTTCCTTCTTGCTGGAAGTTTGCTCTCATTCAGCCAATCCCAAAGAAGGGTGACCACTCCCAACCCTCCAACTATCGTCCAATTGCTTTAACGTCCTGTATTTCAAAAGTTTTCGAGTCAATTCTCAATAGAAAAATTTTAAGGCATCTTTCCTATTACAACCTTTTTTCCGATCGTCAGTACGGGTTCCGTCAGGCGATCTTCTCACCTACCTTTCAGACTCCTGGTCATCCTCCTTTCGGGACTTTGGCGAAAGCTTTGCCATTGCACTTGACATCTCAAAGGCTTTCGATCGAGTTTGGCATAAATCTTTAATTTCCAAACTGCCCTCCTACGGTTTCTATCCTTCTATCTGTGCCTTCATCGCTAGCTTCCTTTCTGGTCGTTCTATAGCCGCTGTTGTAGACGGCCATCATTCTTCTCCTAGATCTATCAACAGTGGTGGTCCTCAGGGCTCTGTCCTATCACCAAATCTCTTCCTTTTATTCATCAATGATCTTCTAAGCTGTACATCTAACCCTATCCACTCATACGCTGATGACTCCACCCTTCACCTTTCCATTCGGTTCCCGCAACGCCCATCTCAACAGTTACTTCAACAAACAAGGGATGAGGCTATGGCACACCTAATGTCTGATTTGGCTCAATATCTCTCACTGCATTAATAATAATATGGTTGTTTTTAATGCATCTAAGACTCAGTTCTTACACCTATCAACCCAACAAAATCTTCCACAGGTATACCCACTAAGTTTAATAATATTCAGCTTAATCCTGCATCATCCTTGAACATGCTTGGGGTTTCATTTACTCAGGACTTATCTTGGAAAGATCATATTACATCTCTTGTAAAATCTGCTTCCAAGAGATTGGGTGTGCTAAGCCAACTCCGCTCTTTCTTTACCCCTGCACAATTGTTGACTCTATACAGGGGTTTTTATCTGCCCCTGTGTGGAGTACAACTCTAATGTGTGGGGAGGCTCCCCATATACAGCTCTTCTCAATAGGGTGGAGCCAAAGGCTTTTCATCTCATTAACTCTCCCCCTCTAACTGACTCCCTTCAACCTCTGTCTCTTCGCCGCACTGTTGCATCTTTATCTCTTTTCTATCGCTACTTTAATGGTCACTGCTCCTCTGAACTGTCTGCTTGCATTCCTCCACCTCTACGACGGGCGCGTAGCACCCGTCTGGCAGCAAACTCTCATCCCTTTTCTGTCCAACTCTCTAATGCAAGAGTTAACCATTACTCCTAGTCTTTCATTTATGCAACAGGTCAACTCTGGAATTGTCTCTCTTTGTCTGTATTTCCTGCTGCCTATGATCTCCAGTCTTTCAAACGCAGTGTGTCCAGGCATCTCAAAATGATCGGATCTTGAATTTGGCTCTCTAACATATTTTGTTTTTCTCTTGGAGGGAACTATTACTGCGGGCTCATGGCCTTTGGTTCCCTTCTTCCTAGCATAAAAAAAAAAAAAATATATATATATATATATATATTTATATATA
>NC_137033.1:28787617-29022617 GCF_032717465.1 Coenobita brevimanus | reverse complement strand
GTCCATAAGCTGGGGCCCAATATCCGGACAGGACCACTATCCGGACCTGCCTATGGCCCTATTACGTCGGATATTGGAGGGATTACTGTATATATATATACATATATATATATATATATATATATATATATATATATATATATATATATAGACAGACACATTTTACCCTCCTTCCCCCAACGTTCCCCCAACACGATACAATATTTCCCACGAACACTCGTGGCACATATCACAAACATTTTAGATAAGAATCATAAATTTCAACAATTGTTTTTGAAAAGTACACTACCTGTCCACTGACGTCCGTGGTTGCCCGGCGTTGCAAGGTACAGTACCTGTTCAATGACCTCCCTCGTTCCGTGGCATCGTTACCTTTCACAGCACACCTGCTGCTAAAGTACCGCTCACCTACGCTACGCACCTAAACGAACACTCGCGGCACAGTTCACATATATTTTACATATAGTATAATTTATCACTAAATGTCTGACCATGTACAGTACCTGTTCAATAACGTCCCTCGTTCTTTGCCATCATTCCCTTTCACAGCACACCTGCCGCTAAGGTACCACTCACCTACGCAAAGCACCATAATTTATGCCGTCATGAGGATACGTGCCACATTTCACTTACACTTGACACAATACCATACACAAATACCGGTACATGACTACCACCATGAATCCAACCTAACCTCTGCAAATACTCCCTTCCTTACTACAGTTCAACGTGACTGTGATGCAGCATCCTTCGCCGGGAGAGTACAAAGCAACTCTATTGTATTGGCACACACCACACTCCTTCACGAACACCCGCAGCATGTTAGACGTATATTTCACACAATTCCATATGCATTTTCACTATCAGAATCACAATACAGTAATCACTCTAATATCCGGACGCCCAATATCCGAACATCCCCACTATCCGGACATAAGAATGTTTCATACTGTACTTTTTTTCCATACTATACTTACCTCATTTCACTCTTTAATGTCCTTTATTGGTGTGAATAGGGTGTTAGGAGCTATGCATGTGCAGTAGGAAGGTGTTTTTCTGAGTTAGGCTAAGTTAGGGTCCATAAGTACAGTACCAGTCTAGGAGCCAGTCACCAGAATGTTTATTATTGTATGAACCTACTTCTAAACCCTCATTTTATGTTTCTTTTGCATTTATTTCAGTCATTTATGTGCCTTATTGATGTGATTCGGGTCTTAAATAGGTGCTATGCATGCCCAGAGGGAGTTGTATAGGTGTTTCTCTGAGTTAGGGTCCATAAGTACAAGTCCATAAGCTGGGGCCCAATATCCGGACAGAACCAATATCCGGACCTACCTATGGCTCTATTACATCGGATATTGGAGTGATTACTGTAATTCCATCCCTAAACACCTCTAATTCTCCCTTCCCGACTATAAAAACTCTACGTGATGCCTGCCCCATTCCACACTATGGTTCATGGCATCCACAATGCTAACTAGTTCCATATATTCACCAAGCCAGCCACAATATCTTCCACACAAAAAACAGTTTAGGCATTGGCTTCATTATATACGTATTTGTAATCATGCCATAGGTCCTTGAGGAGGGCGAGAGGCGAAACCCCGCCACAGTGAACACGCATATCGCCAGTAAGCCTAACACCTGATAACGGACACAATTCCTTTTCGTGACATATATCTATGTTCCATCGATAATATCACATCCAAATATGCTCAAAAATATTGCATCATCACACTGAGTCCATTGGGGCTTCGGCTTGGGCAGGAGGAGGAGAATTAGTAGGAGTTTAAAGGGACAGTACACGCGACGCAACCTCACCGCCTGGCTGCTTGGAAGAGACTGAGGTTTCTCAGTCCATGTTGGGCCCCGCCAGGCAGCTCAGTGTTGCCAATGCTTTACCATTGGAAAGCGCTACCATCGCTAAGACGCGTCAGAATTTGACGCAAATCCGCCAGAAACTTAATTTTTGGCGAATTTTTTGGTGCTTATAAACGCGATTTGCGTGACTGAGCAAAATGAGAAAATCCACATGAAACGCAATTCGCGTAACTGTGCCTGAAAGGGTTAATACATAACTTTGAATGAGACTTGGCCATTGTTACATTTTGGAGAGAAAATATGTCTAATATACAATTATTCCTGTTATTATTCAACATTAACAGTAATAATATTCATATTTGTGTTTGAATCTTTCCACCAACTGAACGAAAAATCTGGGGGCTTTACAGTGGTACCTTTTATAATGTAATAGGCTGAATATTTATGAAGATACAGCCAAAACTTCAAGGCCATCTGTTACAAAAAATGCAATTTTCATGATTTTCAGACAAAAAAATATTGATGTTTGAGGCAAGCTATCCCTTCATCTGAGATGAAAATGGTAGGGATATTTGGCATTTTCAGGTCAAAAACCATGGGAATCAGTGAAGCAGCCCATAAATTAAACCAAAAGGTATGTTCTGAAGAGGTCTACTCCATCTGAATGCAACAGCGTCAATCACAGCACGTCCTTCAACAATCATGGGAAGTGGTTATGGCACACCTAATTTCTCACTTGCCTCATATGTCCGATTGGTTGAAACAACCCTCGGCTATATTTAATGCATCAAAAACTCTGTACCTGCTTTTGCAATGCCATAATCTTCTGCAGAAGTAATATTCAACCATGTACAACTCAATGGATGTAGTCGATGTTGGAGTGGCCCTGGTGAGAGAGGATAGTGTCTGGAAACTCCCTGTACTGTTGTTTGCAGATGATACTGTGTTGTTGAGTGAAGACGAAGGGGAGCTGCAAGGCTTGGTGGATGAGTTTGGGAGAGTGTGTAAGAAACGGAATCTAAAGGTGAATGTTGGGAAGAGTAAAGTGATGGTCTTTGAGAGACGTGAAGTCAGTGAATGTACAGCGAGGTTGGATGGTGAGGAATTGGAAAATGTGAGTACGTTTAAGTACTTGGGTAGTGTGATGAGTAGGGATGGAGGTTTGGAGGATGAAGTGCTTGAAAGGGTACAGCAGGGAAGAAAGGTTGCTGGTTCTTTGATAGCAGTGATAAGAAACAGGGAAGTGAGCATGGAAGTGAAAAAGTTACTACATGACAGTATTGTGGTACCAACTCTAACGTATGGAAGTGAAGCTTGGACGTTGTTGGAAGGACACAAGTCAAGAGTGAGAGCAGTGGAAATGAGTTATTTAAGAGGAGCCTGTGGAGTCACATGGAGAGACAGGCTGATGAATGAGGATATAAAGAAGCGGTGTGGTGTGGATGTGGATGTGATAGGAAGCGTTATGAGGAACACACTGAGGTGGTTTGGCCATGTGGAGAGGATGGAGGGTGAAAGACTGACGAAGAGAGTGTATGTGAGTGAGGTGGAGGGGGGAAGAGGGAGGGGAGGCCAAGGATGAGATGGAGGGATGGGGTGGAGAGGTATATGAGAGAGGGGGGTGTGAGCTGGGAGCAGGGCAGTGAAATGGCAGGGGACAGGACGACTTGGAGGCGATTTGTTTGTGGCCACCCCAAACGGGATTGAGGCATCTGGCAATAGATAGACAACTCAATCCTTCATCATCACTCAGTATTCTTGGGGTTTCATTTTTAGGAGGCCTACCATGGATGGGTCGCATTACCTCTATTGCAAAATCTGCTTCCATAAAATTTAGTGCCTTATTTACTCCATACTCTTTGCAGTACAACTCTCATGTGCTGGGCAGCTCCCAACAAACAGCTCTTCAAACAGGGTGAAGTCAATGGCTATTCATCTCATCAACTCCCATCTTCTTACTCTTCTCAGCTTGTCTCTCTTTGCCGTGCTGTTGCATCACCATTTTTTTACCACCATACCTTCAGTACTTACTGCTCTTCTGAACTACTTGTTTGCATCCATTCTCCATTACAGTGGGCACATTGCATCTATCTGACAGCGCCATCTCACCCTTTTTCGGTCCAACTCTAATGCAAGGGTTGACTGATGTTCTCACTCATTCAAGTATGCAACAGGTCAACTCTGGAACTGAATTCCTGAGTCTGTATTTCCCTCTGTTATGACCTCCAGTCTTTTAAACGCAGTGTTTCCAGGCATCTCAATACAAACTGATTTTGAGGCTCTCGCTTCTTTTCCTTCTCTCTCTCTCTCTTGAAGAGAACAAATTTGAGGGCTTCCAGCCTCTGCATCCATCTTCATACAATAAAAGAATAAGTTAGAAAACTCTCCAAAGCAGAAAAAAGAAATGTCTTGAGACAGATAGAATGTGATATTAAATGTATCTGATACTGATTAGGTTAAAAAAAAAGAAAAGTCATCTTACCTTTTATAAGCCTGAAACTTGCAATCACTGGAGATTTCCCTACAGCACCTCAAAGCAACGAAGGCACCAAGATCGTCAAAGTGGTCAGAAAAGAGATCAGAGTCGACGGCACAGTGAAGCTTGGTGAATGAAAGGATCTTCATGCCTGCCAGCTGGTGCTCTAAATAACACACCACCATCTTGTTCTGGATCACTTCGTCTTCTGGATTGCCTAAAGGAATATCTATAATTAAAAGAAGGACCATTCATGGAATGTAAGAGGAGCGAATGATGAGGTGAAAGAGAGAGAGATTGTCCAGGTGCTTGAGGGTGCGAAAGTGGATATATGTGGAATAACTGAAACAAAATGGAGAGGAGAAAGTGTGAGAGAATGGGAGTATGGATGAGGTATATGTGCAGGAGTAGGTGAGAATGAGAGGGCAAAGGAAGGAGTATGTATAGTTGTGAGTAAAAGATGGAAGAAGAGCATAAGACAATATGGATCAGTTGGGTCAAGGATTGTGTGGGTAAAGTTGAAAGTTGGAATACAAATGTGGGCGATTGTGTGTGTGTATGCGCCAATGCAAGATCGTGCTAGAAGAGTGAGAGAAGAGTTCTGGACAAATGCAGAGGTGTGCATGGAAAAGTTTGGAAGGAATGAGAGAGTGTTTTTGATCGGTGATATGAATGGTAAAGTTGGGAATGTGAAGGTGGATGGAATAGTTGGTGAGTGGGGTGTACCTGCTGAGATAGATGAGAATGGGAGTGCGTTAGTGGACATTTGTGCTGGGAGGGGGTTGGTGATAGCCAACACCCTCTTCAGACATAAAATGATCCACAGGTATACATGGCGAGTGATGAGAAGGGTGAGTGGTGAACTGAATGAAAGGAAGGCAATGACTGATTGTGTGTGTGTGGATGAAAGGATGCAAAGATGTGTAATGGATGCAAGAGCTTATAGAAGTCGGGGGAGTGGACTTTCTGACCACTACTTGGTGGTGGCCAGAATTAGGATTCAAGTACAATGGAGGAATAGAAGAAGGGAAAGACGAGAGGAACGAGTAGTTGCAAGGAGAGTGGAAAGGTTACAAGAGGATGAGAAAAAGGCACAGTATAAGAGAGAAGTGGAGGAACGATTGGGCAAATATGAATTGGAGCAGATGGGAGACGTGGAAGGTATGTGCAGGATATTTACAGAAGAAATATGTGCAGCATGTGATGTGGTGTGTGGAAGGAAGAGAAGACGGAGGGGGGGTGCAAGGAACAGCGTGGTGGACTGAAGAGGTGAGACAGGCTGTGGCACAAAAGAAGAAAGCATACAATGAATGGATGAGAAATAGGGGCGTGGAAGAAGTTGAGAGGCAGAAGACAGAGTTATATGTAGAAAGAATGAGAGAGTGAAAAGATTAGTAAGGGAGAGTAAGGAGCGAGTGGATGAGGAATTTGGAAGGAATTTGAGTGTAAAGTGGAGGGACTGTAAGAAAATGTTCTGGAAAGAGGTGAAAAGAGTAAGACAGGGTGGAAGTGAAGTTAGCAGAGGAGTGAAAGATAAAAATGGTAGATTACTAGTGGAGAAGGGAGAAAAAGTGAGCAGATGGAGAGAACACTTTAAGGAATTGTTGAACACAGAGGATGGAAGTAATGCGAGTATAAGTGGCTGGGGAATGGCTGGGAGAAGGAGGGAGGTGAGAAGACAGGAAGAAATCAGTAGGATAGAAGTTGTGGAAGCAATGAAGAAAGTTAAATCGGGGAAAGCCCCAGGAATTGATGGAGTGTGTGGTGAAATGCTGAAGCATGGGGGAGAGATAGCAGTAGAATGGATGTGGAAGACGTGCAGATTTCACAGGCTGTCCAGATCCATTTCATTCCAGTTCACTGATTCTAACTCCTCTACTTTGGCCCTGTAATCATCTGCCATTTCTTTGATTATCAGCTTCTCAACTTTCACTCTTTCTCCCTGACTGCTCCTGTCTCTCCTGGTCCACCTCACTCCTCTCAGCTTGATCTTGCATACCACAACCATATGATCTGACAGACCTCCACATCATCCTCTCACAGCCCTCATATCAGCAACCATTCCCATCTTCGACCTCCCTTCGAGCACGTAATCAATCAGTCTTCTTTGAACACGATCCCCATTCCCCCTCTCTCTCTATACATATATATATATATATATATATATATATATATATATATATATATATATACACTACAATCCCTGCTATCTGGTATCCAGACAAACGGAATACTCAGAAAAACGGGAAAATTCAAGGGCTGGTAAAAATGTCAGTAAGTTATAACTGTGCGCCAATTTGAATGGACCGCCAAACCGCTGTTTTTTTGTGTCACGCGAGGCTGGGTGAAGTCAGATTAAGCGAGGTGAAGGCATTTCTGGCTAATGTAAATCCCTAGCAAATCCTCTTAACCAGCCCTCCTCTTCCCTCTTTCCCCTACTTGAATTCAGTCATCCTCCACACCCTCCACAATTTCCACAAATCACCAGTCTGGTTTTTACCACCAGACAGTAAACAAGCTCTCTTGCTGTTGTGTTGCTCTAATGGACGTAATTTCAACACTCCAAAATGCCTAAAGAGCAAACTAAATGTAAGCGTGTCATACTTACCTTGAAACAGAAGCTGGACATATGCAATAGATTTGAAAAAGGCGAACATTATAAAACACTGATGACAGAATATAATGTAGGAAATTTAACGATTTATGATATCAAGGCCTAAGCATCCAAGCTCAATGAATTTTTCATGAAAAGCGAGACAAGTAAGTCCATTGAAAAAAGGCATACTCTTCATCGTTCGAGTGGTTTTGCTTAGAAAGATCTAGGGGGAGCACCTATATCTGGTCCTCTTATATAAGAAAAAGCAAGAGAGTTTCACAGTAAAATGAATAGAGAAGTTGAGTGTGATTTCAGTATTGGATGGTTAAATCGTTTCAAAGACAGGCATGGAATTTGTAAACTAGACATCTCGGGAGAGAGCAAATCAACAAACAGCAAACGCCGATGTTTTTCTTCCTAACGGACTGACTCTAACTTGCAGCACATAAATTCATCTTAGAACGCATGTGTGCTGGCAGAGATAAACAAAAAATGTTAATAGGAATGAAGGTTTACTTTGTTGGTAGAAAAAAAAAAAATATGCTTGCACTTCATATGAAAATCATGTACTGTATTTTATTTTGTGCAAAACAGCTGATTGGTGGGTGAAGGGTGGAATGGTGGCGGTCAGTCGGGGCCGGGACCGTAAACAAAGCTTGTGTGGGGGCACAGGGGTCATGATAATTCTACAGTGCAGTCTTAACATCAGTTCACCAATAAATGTTCAAGATTTTATTTCTTTATTCTTCCGCTTTTATGAGTACAGTACATACAGTACAACGAATACTTCAGTAGTTAACAGAATGGTGCAAAACAGATGAGTGCCGGAATGGTGGCAGTCAGTTGGGGCTGGGACCGTAAACAAAGCTCATGTGGGGACACAGGTGTCGTGATAATTCACCAATAAATATTCAGGATTTTATTTCTTTAGTTTTCTATTGTTATGAGTACAGTACATACAACAAATTATTCGGTAGTTATGAGAATGGACTTGTGCATTTTGCAGTACTGTCAGGCATTGCATGCATGTGCATTATGACCACGGTGTGTGTTTACGAGGCAATTTTTCAGGTGGAATCTCTTAGTGTGCCCCGTGATGTGAGTGGTGAGTACCTGAATTGTATTTACTGCTGTGATAATTATCGCCTTTGTATAGATTTGAATATCAGAACTACGGGACAAATCTGTAACCGGGAAGATAAATTCTCCAAGCTTCCCGGTTAACCGGGATTGTACTGTGTATATATATGTATAAATAGGGGAGCGCAGTGATAGTTCGACCAGGAGGATGATTCGGCCACTGGCCTTCCTGAATAATGCAGGGTCCTAGATCATTGAGATTTCACATGAAGTTGCGTGATCTTCCCAACAGATGGCACATGTGTTTTTGTTTTGATTGGCCAGGAAACAGCAACGTCAGGTTAGATTTTATGATTTTTCATGACCCCTATGTACTTTTTCGGTGATCCAACGTAAGCAGTAGCTCCATTAATACTTCAGGGTTGTTATCCATATATAGTGCAAATATCATTTATTGTCTATAGGCGACGTGAGAGTAGATAACACTCGAACAGCTTATGAACTCTGGGTTTCGGGGCGTCATGTGTACATCTTTATACATGGGGGATGATTCGGCCACTTTAAGTGAGAGATGGTTCGGCAGGGTTGCCAGGTGGCCGAACCATCCCTCATAATTATCTAATGATTTATTTTCTTTATTTAACGATTTTTTTCTATCTATCTATCTATCTATCTATATACCTAGGCTGTTCCCCCCAAGGAAAGGGAGGTAGCTGAGACAGGATGACACACTTCCCATTTACTCATCCATTCGAACACATTCATTCGCATCTTAGTCCCAAAGGGGAGAACGGACAGATCCTCACCACACCACACCGGACAAGGGTCAACTGTGCAATGCAATCAGTGACATCCGCAGCAGGGCCCGACAGCAGAGCTGGTTTACCCATGCCACATCATAACAGACTCATCCCCTTACCTTTTTTCTCTAAAATTACATATTCTCTCTCTCTCTCTCTCTCTCTCTCTTCCTCTACTTTCCCTCAGAAATTGATGAAGCTTCTGTTTCAAGAAACACTATAATTGGAGTATTACCTGAACCAGTTTCACAAAGCACTAAGCGAAGGCAAAGGTATTACAACTTTGGATTTTTGTTTCACTGGATTTAAAATGCGTTAAGAGTAAACAGCATGTAAGAGAAGTAGCTTTCATTTGACTTTGATATTTTCTTTCACAAAATTATAGTTTTATTTTATCTGAGATAGGCAAGAGTAGAGCCATTTAATTTCATTATAAGGAGATTGTTTGTTCCTTGTTTCATTAAAAGGAGATTGTTTAGGTAAAAATAAATCCAATAAATCATGTTAGCACAGATGAAAACTTGATTCTTAATTTTCCTACTGTATTTAATTCTTTAATTGAGCCCCAGAGGCAAGTGGCCAAATCATCCCACATGGTGGCCGAACCATCCAACGCCAGTGGCCGAATCATCCACACCAAGAGCGATGGTTCGGCCATTTTGGAGACCTTAAGAGTTTGGATTACTGCCAAGAAATGACGTAAGTTTAAGAACTGACAATAGCACACAAAAGAGCCAAAAGATGTGGCTTCCTCTTGGAATACGCAGATTTTAAGAATTTCTTAAACTTTATTTATTATGATTTTTTTTCGAAAAAGTGGCCGAATCATCACCGCCCTCCCCTACAGTAATCCCGTATTTTTTGCGGATTTTTTTTTTTATGGTTTTGCCCTCTCGCGGATTTTCTTAGCATTAATAAGTTCAACTAAAATATCCTTGAATATACGGAAAACAAAAAATTTGAAATCCCCACCGCTTCCAATTGTAGTGCCGTAAACTCACGCCACCCTCTGTCCCTTTCCCGCTGCCCCTCTGCCCCGCATCCCTCAGTCAACACCTGTCTGCCTCACCTGCTTGGTGCACTTGTAACCGCGCTGTGATACAAGCCACTTGCTTTCCATGTGCTTTCCACATGGCCCCAGGACGTAAGCCATCCTCACTGAAGGCTAAAATACAATCAGTAAGAGCTCCAAAGTGACAAAACGATCAAGAAAAGTTATGACCTTAGCAGAGAAAATTGTGTTACTGGACAAGTTAAGAAGTGGCATGAGCTATGCTGCATGTAGTCGTGAGTATGGAGTGAACGAGTACAGTGCGTTACATTAAGAAAAGTGAAAAAGAAATAAGACATGCAGTTGCTAGCTGTGCATCAACGTCAGCAAAGGTGTCACAACATGTTCGTGACAATGCTCTGATTAAAATGGAAAAGGCGCTGAACACATGGATTGAAGATTTGAACCGCCGACATATTCCTGTTGACACAAATTCGATAAGAGAAAAGGCCAAGGATTTGTACAATCATTTCAGTGACGGAGAGAGAGATGGGAAGCACATATTTATGGCTAGCAAAGGCTGGTTTGAGAACTTTAAGAAGAGATTCTTACTCCATAATCTCAGGATTACTGGCGAATCAGCCTCTGCTGATCATGTGGCAGCAGAAACGTATCCAGCAGAATTTGAAAAATTAGTGAAGGACAAAGGGTATCTGCCGGAACAAGTTTTCAATGCCAATGAGACTGGGCTGTGGTGGAAAAAAATGCCCAGCAGAACTTTTATATCTCGAGAGGAGAGACAGGCACCTGGATTTAAAGCTCAGAAGGACAGAGTATCGCTGCTATTCTCTGGGAAAGCAGCTGGTCATATGATCACGCCTATGCTGCTATACAGGGCTAAAAAACCACGTGCACTTAAAGGGAAAGACTTAAATCAGCTGTCAGTGTTTTATTGTAACAACAAGAAAGCGTGGATGACGGCAGCATTGTTCAGTGACTGGTTCCATAACTGTTTTGTTCCCGAGGTTGAAAGATACTTGAAGGCAAAGGGGATAGACTTTAAAGTACTACTGATAATAGATAACTGCCCAGGTCACCCTGAATCAATTAAATTTGCACACCCTAACATCGAGGTATTTTTCTACCAAAGAACACCACATCACTTATTCAGCCACTTGATCAGGGCATCAATGCTGTTTTCAAGGCAAAATAGGTGGCATGAAGCTTTGCTATAATTAGACAAGCTATAGAAGAAGGAGATAACATCAAAATGTGGTGGAAGAAATTCAACATAGCCAACTGCATCATGTTAATTCAACAGTGCCATGAAGAACTCTCTGCTAGCTGCATCAACTCCTGTTGGAAGAAATTGTAGCCCTCAGTCGTGAATGACTTTGCAGGATTCCCAACTGTTGATGCTGAATTGTTAGAATTAAAAATCTCTCGAGGACTGTCGGAGGTGAAGGGTTTTCTTACCTGCAAGAAAATGAAATTCGGGAGGAACTGCTGGGGAATGCAGGAGAAGAACTAACAACACAAGAACTGGAAGAACTGCTCAATGAAGAAGAGAAAGATGAAGAAGAAGAGGAATCTGGTAGAAACGATTTACCACAGGCGTGGACACTAGCAAAGCTTGGGGAAATCACTCACAGTATGAGGCATACCATCTCCCTGCTAATGTCGTATGACCCATCACTGGACAGGGTAATAAAAGTGAAGAATGGGATGGAAGCTGTGTTTGCTCCCTACCATAAAATAATGAAGGAGATGAAACGTGAAAGGGAACAACTTGCAATAATTATGTTTTTCTAGAAGAAAAACCAACGCAGCTCGGCATCTGCCCTGCCATTGACATCTGGCAACTCATCCTCTCCTGCCTCACCACACTTGGATGATTCAAGCATGGAGGACGAGTCAGATGATGATCCCTCTCCTAACTCCCCTGCCTCGTCTGATATCCCTGAGTGAAACTCATCTGTAACTATCTATCCATCTATTGCCAGATGCCTCAATCTCATTCGGGGTGGCCACAAACAAATCGCCTCCAAGTCGCCCTGTCCTCCGCCATTTCACTGCCCTGCTCCCAACTCACACCCCCCTCTCTCATATACCTCACCACCCCATCCCTCCATCTCATCCTCGGCCTCCACCTCCCTCTTCCCCCCTCCACCTCACTCACATACACTCTCTTCGTCAGTCTTTCACCCTCCATCCTCTCCACATGGCCAAACCACCTCAGTGTGTTCCTCATAACGCTTCCTATCACATCCACATCCACACCACAACGCTCTTTTATATCCTCATTCGTCAGCCTGTCTCTCCATGTGACTCCACAGGCTACTCTTAAAAAACTCATTTACACTGCTCTCACTCTTGACTTGTGTCCTTCCAACAACGTCCAAGCTTCACTTCCATACGTTAGAGATGGTATCACAATACTATCATGTAGTAACTTTTTCACTTCCATGCTCACTTCCCAGTTTCTTATCACTGCTTTCAAAGAACCAGCAACCTTTCTTCCCTGCTGTACCCTTTCAAGCACTTCATCCTCCAAACCTCCATCCTTACTCATCACACTACCCAAGTACTTAAATATACTCACATTTTCCAATTCCTCACCATCTAACCTCGCTGTACATTCACTGACTTCACGTCTCTCAAAGACCATCACTTTACTCTTCCCTACATTCACCTTTAGACTCCGTTTCTTACACACTCTCCCAAACTCATCCACCAAGCCTTGAAGCTCCCCTTCGTCTACACTCAACAACACAATATCATCTGCAAACAACAGTACGTAAAGTGATAACAAACAGTCTATCTATCTATCCATAGCCCGATGCCCTGATCCCGCAAAGGGTGGCTGCAGACAAAACGCCTCCAAGTAGCTCTGTCACCCACCATTTGACTACCCTCCCCCCAACTCACCCCCCCCTCCCTCATATACCTCTCAACTCCATCCTTCCACCTAATCCTCGGTCTACCCCTCCCTCTCATTCCCTCCACCTCACCTACATACACCCTCTTAGTCAGTCTTTCATTCTCCATTCTCTTCACATGTCCAAACCACCTCAGTGTATTTCTCCTAATCTTCTCAACCACATCCACATCCACCCCACAGCGTTCCTTCACTTCTTCATTCGTCAACCTGTCCCTCCACGTCACCTCACATGCTCCTCTCAAGTAACTCATTTCCACTGCTCTCACTCTTGACTTGTTCCCCTCTTGCAAGGTCCATACCTCGCTTCCATACGTCAGGGTAGGGATCACAAGACTATCATGTAGTGACTTCTTAACTTCCATACTCACCTCCCTATTTCTCATCACTGTTTTCAGTGTACCAACAACCTTCCTTCCCTGCTGTACCCTTTCACGCACTTCATCCCCCAAAGTTCCATCCTTACTCATCACACTACCCAAGTACTTGAATGCACTCACATTCTCCATATCCTCACCATCCAACCTCACTGCACACTCTGTGACTTCATTCCTCTCAAACACCATAACTTTACTTTTGTTTATATTAACTTTCAGATTCCTCCTCCTACACACTGTCCCAAATTCATTCACCAAACCTTGCAACTCCCATTCATCTTCACTCAACAGTACTGTATCATCAGCAAACAGCAACACCGGAAGCTTCCAAATCTCACCCTCAATCATTAGAGCCACCCCCACATCCGCTGCCCTACCCTGCACCTCCTTTACAACCCCATCCATGTATATATTAAACAGCCATGGAGACATCACACAACCCTGTTTCAGTCCCACACTGAGATCAAAGAACTCACTCAGCTCAGCATTCACTCGCACCGTAGCCCTAGCTCCCTCGTACATACTCTTCACAGCACTCAACAATTTCCCCTCCACTCCATATATTCTTAATACCTTCCACATACCTTGCCTATCTATTCTGTCATAAGCTTTCTCCAAGTCCATGAAGGCAGCATACACTTTCCTTCCCTTCTCTAGATATTTCTCCAATAAACATCTTAGAACAAATATCTGATCTACACACCCTTTTCCCTTCCTAAATCCCCCTTGTTCTTCTCCAACTAGCTCCTCTGTCATATGCCTAACCCTATCAATGAGTATTCTACCATATATTTTACCAGTCACACTAAGAAGGCAAATACCCCTATGGTTACCACATACTTCTCTCTCCCCTTTTCCTTTGTATAAAGGAACAATTGTATCTGATTTCCAGTCCTCTGGAACCCTTCCCTCTTTCCAAGCCAATCTACACAACTTCCATATCCACTCCACAACAATCTCACCCCCATACCTCAGCATTTCACCAAACACTCCATCAATTCCTGGGGCCTTTTCTAACTTAATCTTCTTCATCGCTTCCACCACTTCCGCCCTACTGATCTCTTCCTCCCTCCTCTCATCTCTTCTTCTCCCAGCCATTCCCCAACCACTTATACTCGCACTGCTCTCACTCTCTACATTCAACAAATCCTCAAAGTGCTCCTTCCATCTCCTCAGTTTCTCTCTCTTCTCCACCAACAATCTATTATTCCTATCTTTCACTCCCCTACTATTTCCCCTTTCACACTGCCTTACTTGCATTACCTCCTTCCAAAACAATTTCTTACTCTCCCTCCATTTCACACTCAGATTCCTCCCAAACTCTTCTTCCACTTTCTTCTTACTCTCCTTCACCAGTCTCTTAACCTCCCTTCTCCTGCTCACATATACCTCTCTCTTCTCTCTCTCTCATCTTCTCCCCTACCTCTACTCGCTAACCATTCACTATATGCCTTCTTCTTTAGTTCCACAGCTCGTTTCACCTCATCATTCCACAATGCTGTCCCTTGCACACCCTTGCATCTCCTCCTCACTCCACAAACCGCCTCACACGCTGCACCTATCTCTTCTGTGAATATCTTACATACGTCTTCCACCCCTTCCATCTGCTCTAGCTCATACCTTCCCAATCTTTCTTCCACTATGCTCTTATACTCTGTCATTTTCTCACTATCTTGCAATTTCTCCACTCTTCTCACAGGAGCTGCTTCCTCCTGTCTTCCCCTTCGTCTCCTCAACCACTTTCTTTGCAGCTCTACCTTGGCCATCACTAAGTGATGGTCTGAGACTCCATTCCCCCACCCTCTCCACACTCTTGCATCCAACACTTGTCTTCTCATTCGCTCATCCACACACACATAGGCTATCATTGCCTTTCGTTCAACAAGTTCATCATCCATCCTCCTCATTACTCTCCATGTATACCGGTGGATCATCTTATGCCGAAAGTAGGTGTTGGCTATCGCCAACCCCTTACAAGCACAGATGTCCACCAAAGCACTTCCATTCCCATCTACGTCAGCTGGCACACCCCACTAACCAACCACTCCATCCACTCGTACATTCCCAACTTTGCCATTCATGTCTCCAATCAACAGCACTCTCTCGCTCCTCTCAAACTTGTCCATACACACTTCTACTCTCGCCCAAAACTCACCTTTCACTCTTGCCACTCGATCCTCTGTCGGGGCACACACAAATACAATCGCCCACGCTTGTATACCTACTTTCATCCTCATCCATACAATCCTTGCACCCACTGTTCCATACTCTCTTATATTCTCCTTCCACTTCTTGCTTATCATCAGACATACTCCCTCTCTTGCCCTCTCATCCTCACTGACTCCCGCACATACTGTATACCTAAACCATATTCCCATTCTCTCACCCTTTCACCTTTGCATTTAGTTTCAGTCAATCCACATATATCCACTTTTGCATCCTCAAACAGACATTAACTAAAAATATTACTGAACTTATAGACATGAATTAAAGTTTTATGTGGTGCACGCCTTGAGAAAAAAAAAAAAAAATACTACGTACAGTACGTGATACTGAGCAAAAAATATATTTGTTAGGTAACAAGTTTAATCATTTCACCTTAACTTGTGGTGTAATGATTGAAAAATCATTTTGTCAGATTGTGAGTCTTCGAGTGGCATTGGAGGCTGGCAGCATAAATGGCTGGCAGTGGTCGGGGAAGGTGCGACTGTGTGAGTGGGGGCACATGCGACCATGCGAGTGTTTGCTATCACCAGTTACTGCATCTTTTTATTTTCTACAGTTTTGTGAATAAATGTGTAGATAATTGTGTATTACAGTACGGTGTTTATGTTTTTCCTTTATAATGGAGTATATACTTTCAATCTTGCAAGAAGGTATTATGGGATGAGTATGGAGGTTTCGGGACAATTTGCCGTCATGTCAAATCGCCGTCACAACAAAAACAAGGTAATTCGCCTTCATTAATGAAGATAGCTATGGGTGACGCTAGAATATAATTCACAGGCGACTACAGTCAGGAAGAAACAAGTTAATTATTGACTAAAGGTGCAACTAATAAATAATATCCAGAGCCTACGCTATTGAACATAGACTTTGCTAGATCCTCCTGAAATATAGTTATTAAAGTATTGATTAATTAATAATAAGTATATTTATAAAAGTATTGATTAATTAATAATAAGGATATTTATAGAATGGCGGGGAATCGTCCAGGGTGTGAATTGTTCTGAAAGGGAATCGTCCATGTTTTGAATGGGAACTGTCTGACGGCAAATTGTCTTGCAACCAGTATGGACATGGACTGTGTGATGGGTAGCATGGTGGACACAAGTGCAAGATTCAATTGTTAATAGAGTATTCGCAAATTCGGCTTTTCGCGGAGGTTACAAGAACGTAACTACCGCGAAAAATGCGGGATTACTGTATATATATATATATATATATATATATATATATATACACACACATATATATATCTATATATATAGATATATATATATATATATATATAGTAAAACCTCAATACAGCGGACTTCAATAGACCGGAATTCGCTTTTATCGGACTCGAAGAGCTACCGGACTAAATTCCTATATATTGGAAAAAGTCTGATAAAGCCAGAAGCAGTCCGGACTGCCTGACCACTTCAGTTATGTTCACCACAATAAGGTAAATAAAAGACATGTTCATCAGTGTACTGTACAGTATTATTATATATATTATACCATTTGATTAATGTAGTGAAGTTACAACACATTACAGTACCTCAATGATAGTCAAAACAGTTTAAAAACCGTTCCTGCGATCCAGACAAATGTCTGATATATCGGAAAAAGTCCGGATTAGCAGGGGGAAGTCCAGATGTCGCTTTTATCGGAACTTCGCATTTTTCAGAATGGTTTGGGTCCCAATTAGTCCGTTATAGTGAGGTCTTACTGTATATATATATATATATATATATGTATAAACATATACAGTATATATATATATATATATATATATATATATGTATAAACATATACAGTATATATATATATATATATATATATATATATAGTATATATATACAGTATATATATATATATATATATATATATATACAGTAATCACTCCAATATCCGGATCAATAGAGCCATCGGTAGGTTCGGATATTGGTTTTGTCCGGATATTGGGCCCCAGCTTATGGACTTGTACTTACGGACCCTAACACAGAGAAACACCTATACAACTCCCTCCGGACATGCATAGCACCTATTTAACACCCAAATCACACCAATAAGGCACATAAATGACTGAAATAAATGCAATAGACACATAAAATGTGGGTTTAGAAGTATGTTCATACATTAATAAACATTCTGGTACTTATGGACTCTAACCGAACCTAACCTAACCGAACCTAACCGAACTCTGAAAAACACATTCCTACTGCACATGCATGAGGTAAGTTTAGTATGGAAAGAAGTACAGTATGACACTTTCTGGTAAGTATAGTATGGGAAAAAATACAATATGAAACATTCTGGTAAATATAGTATGGAAAATAGTACAACATGAAACATTTTGGCTACTTACAGCAAGTCCCTGGCCACCTCGATGAATAACCGCCTCCTCTCGGACTCTGACAGTAAGAACGATTTCCTGAAGCACTTGCACTACACTCTTCCTGAAGTCTTGCACTGAACTTAGTCACTAACACACAGAAGTCCGTTCTTTTCACAGTGTTCACTTTAGTCCAAATAATGTTCCATTAAATTTAAGTGTTGCACATTAACTTTTCCCAAGTTTTTTTAAGTTTCCAAAGCCAAAACAAAGAAGGTTAGTTACGTTAAATTTCTTTTCTACTTAGTCTTTTCTCCCAACTTGAAAACCTTAACACAACACACCGTTTTTTTCACTGCACAACACTCAAAATTCCCGTGTGGTCTAGTGGAGAAGTTCTTGCTGTTTATTCACTGTCAGAGCCCGAGAGTATCACTGGCAGGCGTCCAAGGGGTGCATCGGTGGGTAGTGCTGATGGCGTACCGACTACAGAAGACTCTGAAGACAGCCGCAAACTCACGCCGAGCGGTGACTCCACTGTAGCTGATGTGCTGGGCTGTGGCTCGGAGCATGAGGGCCTGTCTTGGGGAGGCAACGGAGTGGAACCAGGGCTTGGCACAGCGGGGGTCACGGGCCTGAAAAAACTGTCAATCGTTGACTGACGCAAGGACCGACGATTCTGGCGATTGATGATGCGCTGCCGGAAAGCACGCACTTCCTCCACGAGTCCCAAGGGCCCCATCTCCCTGTCGCAGTCCGGGTGTTCCAGGTAGTCTAGGACGAACTCTAGATGTTCCCGGAGTGCGCTCAGCTTGGGGATGGCTGGAGTAGTGTCCTGCTGGGCGGAGTCTGCATCATCATCGCCTTCGTCGTCGGAATCTTCAAGTTCGGGACTGACACCAGCAACCGAAGACGCGATCTCGATATCAGACAACGTCTGATACCCAGGATCGCCCTCGTCGTCGTCCAACCACTCACGAACATCGTCCACATCAACATCATCGCCGTGCGTACGTAGCCGTGCATGGAAGTCATCCACGTCAAACCCTAGGAAATCGTACTCCACATCTGTTCCGAGAAGCAGACGAGACCAACCATTTTCAAGAGTTTTCACAGGGACTTCCTTCCATGCACTAGCCCAGTTGTACAGCGCTGACTTGATGTTGTAGCGGCGAAGGTTTTCCAAAGTCCGCTTGCCTCGAGTGTCACGTCCTTCCCTGCGCTCGTCCTCGTCCTCGAGAACCACCATCACCTCGTCCAGGAACTTCCGACGGTACAGGCGCTTTGTTGCCACGATCACTCCTTGGTCCATTGGTTGAATGAGAGCAGTCGTATTAGGTGGCAGAAACATGCACCTAATACGGCCATTCTCAGCAACCAAGTCCTTGTCGCACGGGTGGGCAGGTGCATTGTCGAGGAGAAGGAGAGCCTTTACCTGGTCGCGAGGAATTCCCAGTGTCTTCGTCTGGTAATGTATGACCTCCTTGACGAAGTGATGGTGAAACCAGTCTTTGAAAATCACAGCTGTGAACCATGCTTTCAAAGAATGGTACCATACGACAGGAAGGACATCCATCACCCCATGAAGGCACCGAGGCTGCTTTGCACGGCCAACAATAACGGGCTTAAGCCGGTGCATGCCGTTAGCATTGGCACAACACAAAGCAGATATCCGTTCCTTAGAAAGCTTGCGGCCAGGTACATGCTTCTCCGTCTCATCGGCGAGAGTGTTCGTTGGCACCGAGCGATAGAATAGGCCAGTTTCGTCAGCGTTATAGACTTGACCGAGAGTGAGGCCCTCCCTGTCGATCAAGCCTTTCACCTTGTGCCGAAACTCGTCCACTCCATCCTCGTTAGCGTCCAATGCTTCGCCATGTGCTTTACGGTTAGTAAGGCCATGTCGCAACTTGAACGCGAAGAGCCAACCCTCGGATGCCTTGAAGTCTAGGGCGTCGTGAAGCCTTGCAAACTTCTCAGCAGCAGCCTTCAGCTCCGTTCCACGTACCATCACACCAGCTGCACGTTGCTGTCGATACCAAATCAACGTGGAGCGGTCGATCTCTGCATAGTTGGGAGTAAACATAACCTTCCTCTCCACGTTGCGTTTGCTTCTCGACGAGAAGTCAGCCGTGTACTGCATGAGCTTGTCTCGGGAACGCTTGATATCAAACAAAGTCGACCGGGCCAGGTTGAACTCGCGGAGAATGCGAGAGGAAGACCAACCCGCATCAACCTTCTCCAATATCTCCCGTTTCTTCTCCAGAGTCAACACCACTCTCTTCCTTTTCTCAGGAGGCGGGGCCATCATCACACACACTAAGAGTAGGGCAGAGAGCAGCAGGAGGCCTTGCAGCAAGTACGGCACCACCACAAAAGCGAGCACGTGGGCAGCCATGACGAAGAGCGTAGGTCTTGTCGCGGTGAGAGACAGGCGGGAAGTGGGGAGGATGCAGCGGCGCTCTATCGGACGTCGGAGGAATGACGAACCAAAACAATGCTCTCACGCGGCGCGCGCGGCAAGTTCAAATTACGGACGGCAAAAAATTGAATTTTTTCCCAATTTTTTTGGATTTTCGGACCATTTTGGGAATGTTTGATCCCAGGACGATAAGGTTCGGTTAGTGGGGATGTTCGGTTATTGGGCGTCCGGATATTAGAGGGATTACTGTATATATATATATATATATATATATATATATATATATATATATACATATACAGTATATATATATATATATATATACAGTACATATACATATATATATATATATATATATATATATATATATATATACATATACATATATAGTATATATATATATATATATATATATATATAGAGTATATATACACACATATATATATATATATATATATATATATATATATATATATATATACATATACAGTATATATATATAGAGAGAGAGAGAGAGAGAGAGAGAGAGAGAGAGAGAGAGATATACAGTACCCTCGCGTCCAACACGATTCACGTCCAGCACGGAGAGCAAATAATTAGTATTATTTAATACGATTTAATTACTGCAACACGATTGTGTTACTATAACACGCACAGAGCTCCGAGAAGTGAGCGAAATCCGCATAGTTCACCTCTAGCACGATCACCCTCGGTCCAACACGGTCATACTGGACATTCCCATGATGATGATAGCCAATGAAAACTTCTGATCAAGTAGCCTTCCCCGCCCGTTATCGTGACGTGATCGTGATGCTGCCCAATTAAAAACGCTTCTGCTCTCACGTGATGTTTTGTTTAAATTTCTCCCGCCACAGCGCCACTCAGTCGCATAATTTTCATTGGAAGGTGCTTTTTTCTTGCTGCATTTTCTGCCCTTGTTACTGCATTTTACCCTGCTCACGATGCCTAGGAAGCCTTCTGAGAACCCCAAGAAGCGTCGGCACCTCCCTCAGGCCACCAAGCTAGAAAGCATCGAGAGGAAGAAGAAAGGGGAGAGGAAAGGGATTACAGAGTGCTAGGACAGGCAGAAGCAGGACCTTCCATGGCTGTGGACGAACATAGTGATTCTGAGTGTGATTTCGAAGGATTTATGAGGGAGGTTGAGGAGGAGCAACAGCCATTACCCACTAGTGACGCCAGCAGCCATCCTCCGGGGACCCAGTAGGACTACCTACAGCCTTGGATACTACCTTCCATTCCCAGCAAGCCCACCAACACTATCCTAAAAGGTTAGTTATCATTCATAGCACAGTACCATTTATTATAATTACAATAGTACCAATATATGTATAGGTATATGGTAGGTATTTAGGGTGACTTTTCCTAGGGTTGCTGACATAATTCATTTTTTCCCATAAGCTCTATTGTTTGTCCAACACGTTTTTGGTCAAACATGTGACCCATGCATGACAATATTACCGTGTTGGACGCGAGGGTACTGTATATATATATGTACATATCGGGAATGAATGGGCGAGGAAGATGTAAGAAAGGAGTTGCTCTGTTGATAAATGAGGTGTGGAAGAGTGGAATGAGAGACTACAAATGTGGTAGCCTGAGGTGTATCTATGTTAAGTTCAAGTTTGAGAAGGTGAAAGTGGCAGTGATTGTAGCATACGCACCGTGTGAGGACAGGAGTGAGCTGGATGAAGTAGTGGGAGAAATGCCCAGGAGCTACAAGGTGATCATAATGGGGGATATGAATGGAAGAGCAAGCACTGGTCATGAGGATGACATAATGGGTTGTTGTAGAGTACCAGGAGAAAATGATAATGGGAAGCGACTAAAGGATATGTGTTCGGAGAGAAGGTTGTGCACTTGTAACTCGTATTTCAAACACAGAGATGCACATTAATATACATGGTATACAGGAAACGGGGATCATGTTGAAAGAAGCCTGATTGATTACGTGCTCGTAGAAAGGTCAACGATGGAAATGGTTGCGGATATGAGGGCCGTGAGAGGACGATGTGGAGGTCTGTCAGATCATATGATTGTGGTATGCAAGATCAAGCTGAGAGGAGTGAGGTGGATCAGGAGAGAGAGAGGAGCAGTCAGGGAGAAAGACTGAAAGTTGAGAAGCTGAGGATCAAAGAAATGGCAGATGATTAATGGACCAAAGTAGAGGAGGAGTTAAAATCAGTGAACTGAAATGAAATGGATCTGGACAGCCTGTGGAATGCATATATGGATTGCTTTGTTAGGAACGCTAAAGTGGTGTGTGTTGTGGCAAAAGTAACAACAAAGAAGAAACGTACGGCATGGTGGGATGAGGAGGTTATGAATGCGGTGGAGGAAATGAGGAAGAAGTGGCTAAAGTGGTTACGGGATAGAGGTTCAATTGAAATGAGAACTGAGTATACAGAGTGCAAGAAGCATGTAAAGAGACTAGTGAAGAGGAAAAAGGAGAAGGTAAATGATGATCTGGGAAGAAAAATGAATGCAAACAACTCTCAAAACAAGAAGATATTCTGGAAATACATGCGAAAATGTAGAAGTGAAAGTGGAAAGAAATGTGATGGTGTGAGGGATGCAAGTGGTAGATTATTAACCCAAGGAGATGAAGCAGGGACCAGATGGAAAGAATATTTTGAAAGCCTGATGAATGGGAATAGAGAGAGCAGAGCGGCTGTAAACACAATTGGTTTCGGGGGGGTGCAGAGAAGGAATGCAGTGCCGGGAGACATGACACTCGCACAGGTGAAGAATGCTGTGAAGCGGCTGAAAAATGGGAAAGCAGTTGGGGTTGATGAGGTGTATGCAGAGATGCTTAAATGTAGTGGAGAGAATGGAATGAAGTGCTTGTTTGAGATATGGAAGTAGGCATGGATGAGTGAAATTGTGCCTGCAGAGAGGAAAAAGGCTGTAATTGTACCCCTGTACAAAAATAATGGTGAGCAAAGTGAGCGCAAGAATTATCGTGGCACAAGTTTATTGAGTGTAGGGAAGTATATGGAAGAATTATTATAGAGAAAGTAAGAGAGATATCATTAGTCCTAGTGAATGATGAACAGGGTGGCTTTAGGAGTGGCAGAGGATGTGTGGATCAAGTATTTGCAGTGATACAGATAGCAAAGAAGGCTTGTGAGAATGACCATAAGATATTTATGGCATTCATGGATCTAGAAAAAGTATATGACAATGTGGACAGAGAGAGATTGTGGAAAGTTTTGCGGATGTACAGGTTTTTTTCTTTTTTTTTTTTTTTTTTTTTTTTTTTTTAATGCGAGGAAGAAGGAACCAAAGGCCATGAGCCCGCAATAAGTTCCCTCCAAAAGAAAAACAAAATACAATAGAAAGCCAAATTCGAGATCCATTCATTTCGAGATGCCTGGACACACTGTGTTTGAAAGACTGGAGATCATAGGCAGCAGGAAATACAGACAGAGGAAGACAGTTCCAGAGTTGACCTGTTGCATAAATGAAGGACTGGGAGTAACGGTTAACTCTTGCATTAGAAAGTTGGACAGAAAAGGGATGAGAGTTTGCTGCTATACCGGTGCTACACGCCCGTCGTAAAGGTGGAGGAATGCATGCAGACAGTTCAGAGGAGCAGTGACCATTAAAGTAGCGAAAGAAAAGAGATAAAGATGCAACAATGCGGTGCAGAGACAGAGGTTGAAGGAAGTCAGTAAGAGGAGGAGAGTTAATGAGACGAAAAGCCTTTGATTCCACCCTATTGAGAAGAACTGTATGTGGGGAGCCTCCCCACACATGAGAGTTGTACTCCACACAAGGGTGGATAAAACCCCTGTATAGAGTCAACAATTGTGCAGGGGTAAAGAAAGAATGGAGCTGGCTTACCACACCTAATCTCTTGGATAAGCTGCTAGGTGCTGTCAGGAGTTTTTATGATAGTAGTGAAGCATGTGTAAGGGTTAATGGGCATCTAAGTGAATGGTTCACGATCAGTGTGGGCATGTGACAAGGATGTGTGATGTCCCCATGGTTGTTCAATATACATATGGAGGGGGTGATGAGAGAAGTAAAAACATGAGTAATGGAGAGGGAGATGGCATTGGTAATGCAAGGTGATGGATGGAATAT
Source organism: Coenobita brevimanus (assembly GCF_032717465.1). NCBI lineage: Eukaryota > Metazoa > Arthropoda > Malacostraca > Decapoda > Coenobitidae > Coenobita > Coenobita brevimanus. Next base: position 28,998,469 of record NC_137033.1, on the reverse strand, counting down.
CTCAAATTTGTTGTATGCTGATGATCCAGTACTGCTTGCAAGTACCTGACAAGAACTTGGTAGGCTAATGCAGAGTTTTGCTGATGTCTGTGAGCATAATGCCTTGCGAGTATATGTAGAAAAGAGTAAAATGATGGTTACTGAGAGAGAAGGTGACTCCCAGTGTGATGTTACTGTGAATGGAGAGAGACTGGAATTGGTGAGAGAGTTCAAATACCTGGGTACAGTGATAGAAAAGAGAGGAAAATGTGCAAAAGAAGCTGAAAGTAGAGTGACACAAGGAAGAAAAGTTGCTGGTGCAATGAAGCCCTTGATAAGAAACAGAGGCTCGAGTGCTGCAGCTGTACAAGGCTTACATGAGGGAGTGTTAGTGCCAACTTTAACATATGGATGTGAGACTATTTTGTGGCATGAAAATGAAAAGTCAAGAGTAAGAGCAGTGGAGATTGAAAAGTCAAGAGTAAGAGCAATGGAGATGGGACTGCTGAGGAATGTATGTGGAGTGCAGAGGATTGATAGGATACGAAATAATGTGATTCGTGAAAGGTGTGGAGTGAGGAAGTCTATGGACAACAGAATCGAAGATAGTGTACTGAGATGGTATGGTCATGTGGAGAGAATGGATAAAAATAGAGTGGTGATAAAGGTATATCTAAGCTAATTTGAAGGAGGGAGGAGGTGAGGTAGGCCAAGGAGAAGGTGAAGAGATTCGGTGGATGAGTGTGTGAGGAAGAGAGGTTTGGATGTCAGTGAGGCTATGGAACTGACAAGAGATCGAGCTGGCTGGATGAATGTTGTGAGGAGCAGTGCATGATCAGGGATTTGGCACCCCTTTTAATGTGGCAGCGTCCGGATTGACTCAATCGGATACATTTATGTGATGCTACAGAATGTGGTGGATGTTTTTGGCGTATCCGATACAGCCAGGATTCCGGGGACTTGAATGATGAGTGCATGGAAGCATGGCCCATTAGACTGGGTGAAATTGGGCTGCCTTGACATTGTTACCCCTCATCCTGCCCTTGGGTGGGAAAGGAGGTCCAGATGATGATGATGATGATGATGATGATATACTGTATATATATATATATATATATATATATATATATATATATATATATATATATATAATATAATATAATATAATATATATATATATATATATAGCAGTGGACTTGTAATGGATGATGATGATGATGATGATGATGATGATATATTTATATACAGTATTTATAAACTGTACACAATCTGGCCGCACTATGGGGTGGTACTACTACTCTGCGGCCAGGTTGTGTTAGGAAGAATACTGACACCATACTCCCTGTGCGTCATAAAAGGCGACTAAAAGGAGCAGTGTGAGGGGACTAGGAACCCCTTCCACTGTTTTTTAATTCCTAAAAAGAGGCAGGCCAGAGAAAACAATGGGGGATTAAGATCTCCCCGTACCCTGAAGATTGGGTCTGTGAATGTCTGTGGATGTAGTACGACTGAGGCTAAGGGGGAGGAGATTGGGAGAACGTTTGTGAGAAGAAAGTTGGATGTGTTGACTTTGAGTGAAACAAAGATAAAAGGGAAAGATGAATCTAAGTTTGGAAGTGTCAATGGAAGATTGTCAGGTGTTGATAGAGGAAGGGCAAGAGAAGGTATGGCCTTGTTAGTGAGTCTGGAAGTACAGCAGTGTGTGATTGAGTGGAAGGAGGTGTCATTGAGACTGATGTGGGTGAAAGCGAAATATGAATGTGTTGTGGGTGTTTGTGAGTGCATATGGGCCTAGTAGTGAAAGGAATGAAGAAAAAGGGAGTGTTTCTAGAATGATGCTGATGAGTGTCTGCAGAGTTTTGGAACAAACATGAATGTGGTAATGATTGGAGATCTGAATGCTAGAGTTGGAAATGCAGCAGTTGAAGGTGTACTTGGTATGCATGGTGTGCCTGGAAGAAATTAAAATGGGGAATGAATGATAGGGATGTGTGCTGAGTAGTAGTAGTAGTAGTTGTTCCCTAGGCAGTCTGGCCGAACAGCCCAGAGTCCCTTAGGTAGGCCATGGCCGAGACTGGGCTTTCCCACAGAGCTCTCAAAGAGTGTATGTTGTGTTGTTGGCGTAGGTGATTGTGTGCAATGCAGTCTTCCATAATGTGCTTAATAGTATGGGGTGCTGTGTTGCATCCTGGACAGGCATCAGCGACGGAGTCATCCAGCCTCTTCTGGTAGCTTAAGAGGGCTGGATGGTGCCCACATCTCAGCCTGGCCAAGTGGACCCTGTCCTCACAAGGAAGATAGGATTCAGAAGGGTAGATGTCAGGAGGACATGCATGCAGCTGTGTGTTGTCTTTAAGTGACTGAATGGAGCGGCGAGTGATCTGAGTGTGGATATGTTTCTGGAACCTGGTCTGAGGTGGGCGAGGGGGGAGAAATGACAGTATTTATGTATGGTATCGTGTGCTGGGTGTTGTTTTGATGTTCCTTGGTGTGGGTGGATGTGCTGCCATGTACTGTAGTGGATGTTGTGGGTTTGTGGAGGCTGCAGCAAGAAACTGGGTGCCTCTCATGTCTAGGTGATCCTTGACTTTGAGGACTTTGGTTTCTTGATGTAGGTGGTCTGTGGGTGTAGTAGCTGTGCAGCCTGTGATTATTTTTAGGGCCTTGTTCTGTATGGTCTGTAGTGTTGTAGTGTGTTTTGGTCAGGTTAGAAGCCCAGGCAGGGCTTGAATACTTCATCACTGAACGTATGTATTGTTTGTATACTGTGGTGGTGGTTGCTTTGTTGTGTCCGAAGCACTGAGTCTTCGTGTTATTTTATTTTTAATGTTTGTGATGTACAGTATTGTTTAAATGACACTGATGTATTGTATGTTACACCAAGGATTTTGTGTGTGTGTGTGTGTGTGTGTGTGTGTGTGTGTGTGTGTGTGTGTGTGTGTGTGTGTGTGTGTGTGTGGTAGGGGAGTGTTGTTTATGGTGAGGTGTGGGACGTGACTATGTTCTGCTGTCCAGTTTGTGAGAAGAGTCACTGTAGATATGGCTGAGGCTATTTTGAGCCTGTTTGTGGTGAACCATTCGTGTAGTGTGTTGAGGTAAGGTTGAATGATGTGTATGTGTAAGTGTTATATCATCTGCATAGGAAGCTATGTGTATCTGTGGTGTGTGGGGTGTGGGTACATTGTCCATGTATAGATTAAAGAGTGTAGGGGACAAAACAGATCCTTGGGGGATGCCGTTTGTGAAGTTTCTGATGTTAGAAGACTGACCAGCAAATGTTACGTGTGCACATCTGCCTGCCAAGTCGTTTGCCAGCCATCTTTTTGTGTTATTGTGCATGTTTGTGTTGAATATTTTGTTTGTGAGGTTGTGGCAGGGGATGGCATCAAAAGCTTTGCTAATGTCCAGTGTGATTAGGAGTGTTCTGTGTGGTGGCCTAGCTGAATTCATGCCATCGAAAACTCTCTGTATAAGGTCTGTAAGAAGGGTGTTTGTGGAGTGTAGTGGCCTAAAGCCATGTTGTGACTGGGCTAGGAGAATATGAGGTGTGACTAGTTGTAGTACCAGTCGTTCAGTGACTTTAGAGGGGGTGCAGAGGAGTGTGATGGGGCGATGTGAGGAGGGTAACGTGGGGTTTTTGTTGGGTTTAGGGATAGTGATGATACTGCCATGCTTCAAGATGTTGGGTATTATGTTGTGTGAGTAGCTGTAGTTTGATATGTTGGTGAGTGCTTGCATGCCTTGTGGTCCTAGGTGTTTAAGGTGAATGTTGCTTATGTTGTCTCGTCCACAGGCAGATGAGTGCTTGAGGTTGTTAATGATGTGCTTCGTCTGGTTGTAAGTGAAAGGTGCGTAGTCTGGGTCTGTGGGGAACTGTCTCTTAGGTCTGATGATACATCAGTCTTCCGGATGGGGGGTTAGATGTCTGACTCGTGAAAAGTGATTGATGAGAGTGTTTGCTTGTTGCTTGTTTGAGGGTATGGTGTCTGTTGTTGTGATGACAGCGTGTGATTGTGTGCTGTTGCTGTTGGAAAGTGTGATGCTGTTTGGTGTTTTGTAGAGTTTGCTGATGTTTGTTTTGTGGTCAAGTGTTTGGAGGTAATTTTTCCACTTTAGTGTTTGCTGTTCTGATATTTTACTGTTTATCTGAGTGTTGAGTTCTTGTATTTGTTGTATGGTGTCTTGTGTATGGGGTGTTGGGGAGTGTCGCAGTGTGTCCCGTTGTCTGATGAGGCCTTGAATTTCTGGTGTGAAGTTGGGGTTGTGTCTCTTTCTGTTGCCTCTAGGGATGTGTCTCTTGTCTGCGTTTTGTATGATTGTATTGAAAGTGTGCACTGTGGTGTTGATGTTTGTGATGGGTGTACTGTTTAGTGTTTCGAAATGTTGTTCTGTTTCAGTTACAAAGGCCTCCCAGTTGGCTTTCTTATAATTAGTGTGTGTGTGTTTGTGGCCAGCTGGGCTGATTCTGGTTTTGGTAGTGATGATGACTGGGAGGTGATCAGAACCTAGGGTTTTGACCACTCTCCATGATGCAGTGGGAGCGAGGTTTGGGGAGCAGAAGGTGATGTCTGGAGATGATGGGAGGAAGAGGGCTTGGTGTGGGATATGAGTATTTGGTCTAGATTGTTCAGTATGAAAAGATGATCTGTCTGGGATTGTAGTACCAGCCCTCTGTCTGTGTCAGGGTTGCTGACATGCCAGGCTGACGACTTGGCGTTGAAATCACCACCCAGGATGATGTTGGGTATGTTAGTGATGTGGTGTATCTGTGGAGAGTAATTGTGTGGTACTGTGGGAGACGATTGGAGGAGAATGTGTGTGTTAGCGATTGTTATGTGTGATTTGTTACCAGTGCTTATTTTAATTGACTGTATTTCTGTTGTGGTGTCATATGGGTGGAGGAGTGACTTTGTGTGTGCACTGGTATCTGCAAAGTTATGTGCTGAGTGAGAGATGGTGATTGGAAACACCTTGTTTGAGAAGAAAGATATTTAAAAGTATACATGGATGAGACAGGAGGGTGGAAGGGTTGTTGACAGAGCACTGATGGACTATGTGGTTGTGTCCAGGAATGTAATAGGAAGTTCGTTGATGTGAGAGTTTTGAGAAGGGAGGGTGGAGGTATGGCTGACCACTACCTGGTGGAGGGAAAGTAAAGAGTAGGTAAGAGATGAGTGAGAGGTAGGAGAATTAGGTGTGGCAGGGAAGTTTTTAAAGTGAGTGAGTTGGATAAAAGAGAGAAAATGAAAGAGTATCAGGAAAAATTGAAAGATGAGTGGAACGCAGTGAAAGATCAGGAAAATGGCAGTGTGAAGGTGGAATGGCAGTTGTTTTAGAGTGCTGTGGTGGGGCATGCAGAAGAGGTGTGTGGTGTGAGACGAGTGGGTGGTGGTGTAAGAAAAGGAAGTGAATGGTGGTGCAAAGAAGTAAGTATGGCTGTGGCTGAGATGAGACGTGCATATGAAGTGTGGCTGCAGAGGAAGGACGAGGTGTCATATGAGAGGTATAAGGAAAAGAGGAGTAGGGCTGGAAGGGCTGTGCATGATGCTAAAATGGCACTAAATGAGAGGTGGGGTAAGTGGTTGACTGAATTTTCAACAGAATAAGAAAATGTTTTGGAAGGTGAAGAGGATGCAAAAGGAAGAGTCTAAGAGAGAAGAGTGAGTAAACGCAGAGAATTGAAGGATGTTAATGATATGGATGCAGTAAGGAAGAGATGGGCAGAGTATTTTGAAAGATTGTTAAATGTAGAGGAGGAAAGGGAGGCTGAGATTGTGGTGGATGGAAGGGTGCAAGGAATAAATGTGTTGGGAGAGCTGAATGATTCTTTGATCACAATGGAGGAAGTGCAGGAGGCAGTAAAGGAGTGCAGGAGGCAGTAAAGGAGATGAAAACAGGGAAAGCTGCACATATGGATGGGTGTGCTAATGAACACCTGAAAGGTGGTGGAGTGTCTATTGTTTACTGGTTAGTAAGATTGTTGAATGTGTGCTTTGTGAAAGGTATGGTGCCAATTGACTGGGCAAATGTTTGTGTGGTCCCGTTGTATAAAGGTAAGGGTGATAAGTATGAATGTACTAGCTATAGGGGTATAAGTCTGTTGAGTGTTGTAGGAAAGGTGTGTGGCTGAGTGTTAATCAAAAGAGTGTTAGAGAGGGAACAGAGGGAGTGATTGGCGATAAGCAGTGTGGCTTTAGGAGAGGGAGGGGATGCGTGGATCAGGTGTTTGCTGTGAGACAGGTGTCTATCTATCTGTCTATTGCCAGACGCCTAATCTCGTAAGGGGTGGCCATTTGACTTTGAGTTATTTGTTTTGCGGGGAGGGGCACTAACACTCCACCAAACCACTTGTTGACACGTAAGGACCATGTATGGTTTGGTTATAATTGTTACCACCCAGAGTTGTAAATGGTTTCTTGGCTTACAGGAAACCATTTGGCTTGTCACTCAGTGTAAAGCCACATGTAAAGGAAAGAAAAGCATTAAGAATTGACAGGAAAGATGGGAGAAATAGGATGAGAGGAAGGCAGGCACAGAAAAAGAATGATAAAGGCTAGGGAAGAAGTAGGCAGCACTACATCAAGTAAGTGGATGATGGTCGCCACCACCTACCAAGTGTGTGACAAGTATTTAGCGAAAGGTAAGGTTGTGTTTTGGGCGTTCATGGATTTAGAGAAAGTGTATGATAAAATTGATAGGAAGGCTTTGTGGACTGTTTTAAGACTGTATGGACTTGATGGTAGGTTACTAAAAGGAGTGAAAAGTTTCTATGTAAATAGTAGAGTGTGTGTATGAGTGGGAAATACTGAGAGTGATTGGTTTCCCATGAGAGTGGGGCTGCGGCAGGGATGTGAGATGTCGCCTTGGTTGTATAATTTTTATATGGATGGTGTTGTAAGGGTGGTGAATGCAAGAGTGCTAGGTGGAGGTCTGAGTCTGGTGAATGTTGATGAGTGGAATCTGAAGCACCAGCTGTTTGCAGATGATACTGTACTGGTGGCTGATTTAGAGGAGAGATTGAGACAGTTGGTAGAGGAGTTTGGAAGGGTGTGTGAAAGGAGGAAATTGAAAGTAAATGAGAATAAGAGTAAAGTGATGAAGTCCACAAGGTTGGTAGATGGTAGGATGATGAATATAGTTTTGAACGGTGAGTTCCTGCAGAAGGTAGAGTGTTTTAAGTATTTTGGGTCACATGTTGCTGTAGATGGAAGAATAGATGCAGAAGTGAAATTTAGAATGAATGAAGTAGGACAGGTGCTAGGAGGAATGAAAAAAGTGTTTAGATGCCATTCGCTTAGAACTGATGTAAAGAGAAGGCCGTACGAGGGTGTTGTGGTACTGTCTGCATTACATGGGGCTGAAACATGGAATATGGGTGTAGCAGAGGGGAAAAGTCTGAATGTAATGGAGATGAGGTGTCTGGGAGTATGTGTGGAGTGACACGTATGGATCGAGTGAGAAATAATGAAGTGCGAAGGAGAACTGGAGTTGTTTGGGAGACGGCTGATCGAGTTGAGCAGAGGGTGTTGCGATGGTTTGGGCATATGGAGAGAATGGATAATGAGTGACTGGTGAAAAAGATAACAAGATCTGATGTGATAGGTGTAAAGCTGAGAGGAAGACCACGAATAGTATGGATGGACAGTGTGAAGAGAGCACTGGATGTGAGAGGGATGTCTGTTCAGCAAGAAAGAGTGGTTTTGCATGACAGAAATGAGTGAAGAGAAACTGTGAATGAATAAATGACGACGCTGTCCTGAGGGGATATTCTCCCGCATTTTGTCTGATCAGCTGATAAGGTCAGCTGTGGGTAAGGGGATGGGTCAATTATGATGTGGCAGGGGTAAATCAGCTCTGCTGTCGGGCCCTGCTGTGGCTGTCACTGACTGCACTGCACAGTTGACCCTTGTGCAGTGTGGTGAGGTAAGGATCTGTCCCTTCTCCCCTTTGGGGCTAAGATGCGAATGAATGTGTTGTAAATTGGGATAATGTCGTCCTGCCTCAGCTACCTCCCTGTCCTTGGGGGAAGCAGCCTAGGTATATAGATAGACAGATATATATACTGTATGTATATCTATCTTTCTATCTATTGCCAGATGCCATAATCCCGTAAGGGATGGCCATTTGACTTTGAGTTATTTGTTTTACAGGGAGGGGCACTAACCCTCAACCAACCCACTTGCTGACATGTAGGGAGCACGTATGCTTTGATTATATGATTACCACCCAGCGTTGTAAATGGTTTCTTGGCTTACAGGAAACCATTAGGCTTGTCACTCAAAGTAAAGCCACCTGTAAAGGAAAGAAAAGCAATAAGAAGTGACAGGAAAGTTGGGAGAAACAGGAAGAGAGAAGGGCAGGCACAGAAAAAGAATAATAAAGGCTAAAAAAAAAGTAGGCAGCACTACATCAAGTAAGTGGATGATGGTCGCCACCACCTACCACTAATATATATATATATATATATACCCCCCCAAAAAAATCGATCCATCCATCCATCATCCATTCCTACATTGCCCCATGAGGAGCGTAGGAGCCCGGGGCTTGGCAGTTGGTCCCGACATTTAAGATGAGAGTGACCACCCTAACTCATCCCTGAGTGGCATTACATGAGCAATCAACCTCACCCATCCCTTGGATATAAACCTTCACCTGCTCAATCCGATTGGAGTGCAATAATTACCCACTAAACCACCAGGCGCCAAATATATATGTATACTGTATATATATATATATATATATATATATATATATATATATATATGTATATATATATGTATATACAGTACTCGTCAGAAGTATTCAGCGTTGTCCGCCGGGCGCACAATACTTATGGCCCAAAAAGAATCACCCATTTTTGGGGGTAAGAATTGAGCCACAAGTTTGAGCTCCGAGCATGACGTCACGGTAGCCTGAGGCCTTCCGACACACTGGTTGGTTCCCGCCTCAGTCGCCCACGGGCTGCCTGAGAGAGAGGAACTCCGCCGAGTGTCCCTCTCAAATTGCGCCATTTTTTACCAAGTGTCACGCAGTTTTGGCCTTTAAAACTTTGTTATGGCACCTACCCGTGAACTATCGAGTGAAATCATATCCCAGATCATTGCTCTAAAGGAGGCAGGCCACCAGACAAAGGAAATTAGTGAATTGGTTGGTGTGGCACGATCGACAGTGCGTCGTTGGTGTGCGCAGTTTCGGGAGGAAAACAGTGGTGAAGTTCCCACAAAGAAACCGAAGTCTGGTAGGCCTAGGAAAACTTCCCCAAGGTCTGTTAATGTTTTAAAACGTGCAGTGGAGTTTAATCCTCGTGTGAGTGCAAGGAAAATTAAGGAGAGCAACCCAGAAGTGTTTGGTGAGGTGTCAGTGAGAACAGTGTCTCGTAGGGTGCATGAGCTTGGTTACACAAGTCACAGGCCTGTGAAAAAGCCTCTTCTCTCTAGCAGCCAGAGAATTTGTAGGCTTGCCTTTGCTAATAAATATCTAAATTGGGGTGAGGAGCAATGGTTGTCAGTGTTGTGGTTTGATGAGGCAACGTTTAGTGTTACCTGTAACAGAGGAGCACGCAAAGGTAGTGACCCACTTGACCCACGGTATGTAGAAAGCACAGTTAAACATCCTGATTCACTCATGGTATGGGGTTGTTTCTCAGGGAAGGGTTTGGGGAAGCTTGTTGTACTTCCCAAGAACCTCAGAGTGAATCAGGATGTTTACCTGGAGCTTCTGTGTGATCATTTACCAGACTCCTTCGAGCTAACAGGTGCACGAGTGTTTCAGCAGGAAGGTGCACCTGCTCACAAGGCCAAATCGGTCACCAATTGGCTTCGTGACTGCGAGGTATCATTCATGACAGACTGGCCAGGAAATAGCCCAGACCTCAACCCGATTGAAAACCTCTGGTACCTCGTAAAGAAGAGTCTCCAAGGGAAGGACGTGAGCTCTCTGCCTAAGCTGGAAGCCGCCATTCGTGACTCCTGGGACAAAATACTGCTCCAGCATCTCAGGAGCCTCGCCCTTTCACTTCCAAGACGTCTCAGGTCCGTGAAGAAACGTAAAGGCTACCCTACGAAGCACTAAAGGTAAATAAAATGCATTATTTATATGTTTTTTCAATGTTGAAAGGTTTGTTTCTCAGGAGGGACGCAGGGCGCTCCATACTTCTGACGAGCACTGTATATATACCAAAAAAAAAAAAAAATCCATCCATCCATCCATCATCCATTCCTACATTGCCCTATGAGGAGCGTAGCAGCCCGGGGCTAGGCAGTTGGTCCCGACATTTAAGATGAGAGTGACCAGCCTAACTCATCCCTAAGTGGCATTACATGAGCAATCAACCTCACCCATCCCTTGGATATAAACCTTCACCAGCTCAATCCGATTGGAGTGCAATAATTACCCACTAAACCACCAGGCGCAAAATATATATATATATATATATATATATATATATCGTTTTCGTTTTTAAAGGCTCCAACATGCTTGCATGCGTCAGCCTTGGTCATATAATGGCGGCTCTCCATGCTGCACGATCCATTGCAGCCTCCCTGTTCAGTCCCTTAACCCTGAGGTCACACTTAATGACCTCGTCCCATGTCTTTCTCAGTCTAGGCCTTGGCCATCTAATGGCGGATCTCCATGCTTTATGATCCATTGCAGCCTTCCTGTTCAGTCTCTTAACCCTGAGGTCACACTTAATGACCTCGTCCCATATCTTTCTCGGTCCACCCCTCATAACTCCACCCCCAATATCAACACTTCTCACCTTCCTCACCCAATTATCATCCCTCATCCTCTCCACATGTCCAAACCATCTCAATCTACCTCTCCTCATCACAACACCAATACACTCCAATCCCATCCTATATATATATATATATATATATATATACACAGTAATCACTCTCATATCCAGACGCCCAATAACCGAACATCCCCACTACCCGGACCTTATTGTCCTGGGATCCAACATTCCCAAAATGGTCCAAAAAAAAAAAAAAAATTAAAAAAAAAAAATCGATTTTTTGCCGTCCGTAATTTGAACTTGCTGCGTGCGCCGAGGGAGAGCATTGTTTTGGTTCGTCATTCCTCCGATATCCGATAGAGCGCCGCTGCATCCTCCCCACTTCCCGCCTGTCTCTCACCACCACTGGACCTACGCTCTTCGCAATGGCTGAACACGTGCTCGCTTTTGTGGTGGTGCTGTACTTGCTGCAAGGCCTCCTGCTGCTCTCGGCCCTCCTCTTAGTGTGTGTGATGATGGCCCCGCCACCTGAGAAAAGGAAGAGAGTGGTGTTGACTCTGGAAAAGAAGAGGGAGATATTGGAGAAAGTTGATGCAGGTTGGTCTTCTTCCCGCATTCTCCGCGAGTATAACCTGGCCCGGTCGACTTTGTTCGATATCAAATGTTCCCGAGACAAACTCATGCAGTACACGGCTGACTTCTCGTCGAGAAGCAAACGCAACATGGAAAGGAAGGTTATGTTTACCCCCAAGTTTGCAGAAATCGACCGATCCATGTTGATTTGGTACCGACAGCAACGTGCAGCTGGTGTGATGGTACATGGAACGGAGCTGAAGGCTGCTGCTGAGAAGTTTGCAAGGCTTCACGACGCCCTAGACTTCAAGGCATCCGAGGGTTGGCTCTTCGCGTTCAAGTTGCGACATGGCCTTACTAACCGTAAAGCACATGGCGAAGCATTGGACGCTAACGAGGATGGAGTGGACGAGTTTCGGCACAAGGTGAAAGGCTTGATCGACAGGGAGGGCCTCACTCTCGGTCAAGTCTATAACGCAGATGAAACTGGCCTATTCTATCGCTCGCTGCCAACGAACACTCTAGCCGAGGAGACGGAGAAGCGTGTACCTGGCCGCAAGCTTTCTAAGGAACGGATATCTGCTTTGTGTTGTGCCAGTGCTAACGGCATGCACTGGCTTAAGCCCGTTGTTGTTGGCCGTGCAAAGCAGCCTCGGTGCCTTCGTGGGGTGATGGATGTCCTTCCTGTTGTATGGTACCATTCTTTGAAAGCATGGTTCACAGCTGTCATTTTCAAAGACTGGTTTCACCGTCACTTCGTCAAGGAGGTCATCCAGTACCAGACGAAGACACTGGGAATCCCTCGCGACCAGGTAAAGGCTCTCCTTCTGCTCGACAATGCACCTGCCCACCCGTGCGACAAGGACTTCGTTGCTGAGAATGGTCGTATTAGGTGCATGTTTCTGCCACCTAATACGACTGCTCTCATTCAACCCATGGACCAAGGAGTGATCGTGGCAACAAAGCGCCTGTACCATCGGAAGTTCCTGGACGAGGTGATGGTTGTTCTCGAGGACGAGGACGAGCGCAGGGAAGGACGTGACACTCGAGGCAAGCGGACTTTGGAAAACCTTCGCCACTACAACATCAAGTCGGTGCTGTACAACTGGGCTAGTGCATGGAAGGAAGTCCCTGTGAAGACTCTTGGAAATGGTTGGTCTCGTCTGCTTCTCGGGACAGATGTGGAGTACGATTTTCTGGGCTTTGACGTGGATGACTTCCACGCACGGCTACGTACGCACAGCGACGTTGTTGATGTGGACGATGTATGTGAGTGGTTGGACGACGACGAGGGCGATCCTGGGTATCAGACGTTGTCTGATATCGAGATCACGTCTTCGGTTGCTGGTGTCAGTCCCGAACTTGAAGATTCCGACGACGAAGGCGACGATGATGCGGACTCCTCTCAGCAGGACACTACTCCAGCCATCCCCAAGCTGAGCGCACTCTGGGAACATCTAGAGTTCGTCCTAGACTACCTGGAACACCCGGACTGCGACAGGGAGATGGGGCCCTTGGGACTTGTGGAGGAAGTGCGTGCTTTCAGGCAGCACATCATCAATCGCCAGAATCGTCGGTCCTTGCGTCAGTCAACGATTGACAGTTTTTTCAGGCCCGTGACCCCCGCTGTGCCAAGCCCTGGCTCCACTCTGTTGCCTCCCCAAGACAGGCCCTCATGCTCCGAGCCACAGCCCAGCACATCAGCTACAGTGGAGTCACCGCTCGATGTGAGTTTGCGGCTATCTTCAGAGTCTTCTTTAGTCAGTACGCCATCACCACGACCCAGCGATGCACCCCTTGGTCGCCTGCCAGTGATAGTCTCGGACTCTGACAGTGAATAAACAGCAAGAACTTCTCCACTAGACCACATGGGAATTTTGAGTGTTGTGCAGTGAAAAAAACGGTGTGTTGCGTTAAGGTTTTCGAAATGAGAGAAAAGACTCAGTGGAAACAAAATTTAACGTAACTAACCTTCTTTGTTTTGGCTTTGGAAAATAAAAAAAACTTGGGAAAAGTTAATGTGCAACACTAAATTAAACTGGAACATTATTTGGACTAAAGTGAACACTGTGAAGAGAACGGACTTCTGTGTGTTATTGACTAAGTTCAGTGCAAGACTTCAGGAAGAGTGTACTGCAAGTGCTTCAGGAAATCGTTCTTACTGTCAGAGTCCGAGAGGAGGCGGTTATTCATCGAGGTGGCCAGGGACTTGCTGAAAGTAGCCAGAATGTTTCATACTGTACTTTTTTCCATACTATACTTACCAGAATGTTTCATACTGTACTTCTTTCCATACTATACTTACCTCATGCATGTGCAGTAGGAAAGTGTTTTTCAGAGTTAGGCTAGGTTAGGGTCCATAAGTACCAGAATGTTTATTAATGTATGAACATACTTCTAAACCCCTCATTTTATGTTTCTTTTGCGTTTATTTCAGTCATTTAAGTGCCTTATTGGTGTGATTTGGGTGTTAAATAGGTGCTATGCATGTCCGGAGGGAGTTGTATAGGTGTTTCTCTGAGTTAGGGTCCATAAGTACAAGTCCATAAGCTGGGGCCCAATATCCGGACGAAACCAATTACCGAACCTACCGATGGCTCTATTACTCCGGATATTGGAGTGATTACTGTATATATATACTGTAAAAAGGGATATTTTTAAAAATTTCTACTTTAATTTGCACATGGTACAAAAACTGGTGACAGAATAGACACCATATTACGAAGTCTGGCAGTGCAAAGAGATCTATATCAATTATTAAACTGGGTCCAAACTGCAAGATGGAATTCAACTTTGATAAATGTAAAGTGCTAAATGTTAGCAAAGGTGCAGGCCAGCTATAATTTAAACACTAAAATTGATAATGTAAGCAATGAAAAATACTGAGTTATCATAATAAATGATCTTAAACCAAGCACACAATGTACAGTGGCTGTTAAAACAGCAAATAAATTAGATTCATAAGTAGACCATTTCAATACAAATTGGAAAATATTGTTCTCATCCTGTACAGTTCTCTAGCATGCCCACATCTGGAACAGTGCATCCATTGCTGGTCACCTTACTACAAAAAAGGCATGGCTATACTCGAAAAGGTACAGCAAAGGGTGACAAATATTATACCTACATTGAGAAATATGACACAAGAGGAATGTTTAAAAAGAGTTGAATCTGTTTACCCTATCTAAGTGCAAACTGCAAAGGGATTCACGTATGCAGACCCTTTAAAATATATCATGATATGGCGGTTGGAAAGTACATCAGGCAAATTATACTACAGGTATTGGACATAAAATTACCGGCAAGCATTTCCAATCACAAGAAGCAAAGCATTTCTTTTTCAATAAAATTGCAAACATATGTAACAGATTACCTCCTAATGTGGTAAACTCATACAATACCGACATTCAATGACTGCGCTGACAAGTATGTGTATTCTAACCCCAGTTAAGCATATTCACTTCTGATTAATACATTTCTGGATTATGATATTTTACAGTACAAGACATGGAGGCCGAAACTGCCGATCTAATCCCAATTTAAGTATGTTCACACTTCTAAATATATATCTAGTAGTAGTAGTTGTTCCCTAGGCAGTCTGACTGAACAGCCCCGAGTCCCCTAGGAAGGCCATGGCTGAGACTGGGCTTTCCCACAGAGCTCTAAATGATTGTATGTTGTGTTGTTGGCGTAGGTGATTGTGTGCAATGCAGTTTTCCATAATGTGCTTAATAGTATGGGATGCTGTGTTGCATCCTGGACAGGAATCAGCGACGGAGTCATCCAGCCTCTTCTGGTAGCTTAGGAGGGCTGGATGGTGCCTACATCTCAGCCTGACCATGTGGACCCTGTCTTCACGAGGGAGATAGGATTCAGAAGGGTGGATGTCAGGAGGACGTGCATGCAGCTGTGTGCTGCCTTTAAGTGACTGAATGGAGCAGCGAGTGATCTGAGTGTGGATAAGCTTCTGGAAGCTGGTCTGAGGTGGGCGAGGGGGCAGAGATAACAGTATTTATGAATGGTATTGTGTGCTGGGTGTTGTTTTAATGTTCCCTGGGTGGATGTGCAGCCATTTAATATAGTGGATGTTGTGGGTTTGTGGAGGCTGCAGCAAGAAACTGGATGCCTCTCATGTCTAAGTGATCCTTGACTTTGAAGACTTTGGTTTCTTGATGTAGGTGGTCTGTGGGTGTAGTAGCTGTGCAGCCTGTGATTATTTTTAGGGCCTTGTTCTGATGGTCTGTAGAGTGTTGTAGTGTGTTTTGGTGAGATTAGAAGCCCAGGCAGGGCTTGCATAATTCATCACTGAACGTATGTATTGTTTGTATACTGTGGTGGTGGTTTCTTTGTTGTGTCCGAATGTTGTATGGGCAAGTGACCTCAAAGCATTGAGTCTTGGTGTTATTTTATTTTTAATGTTTGTGATGTGTTGTTTAAATGACATTGATGTATTGTATGTTACACCAAGGATTTTGGGTGTGTGTGTGTGTGTGGTAGGGGAGTGTTGTTTATCGTGAGGTGTGGGATGTGACTGTGTTTTGCTGTCCAGTTTGTGAGAAGGGTCACTGTACTGTAGATTTGGCTGAGGCTATTTTGAGCCTGTTTGTGGTGAACCATATGTGTAGTGTGTTGAGGTAAGGTTGAATGATGTGTGCTGCTGTGTCTGCATTTTGGTGCATACATGTAAGTGTTATATCATCTGCATAGGAAGCTATGTGTATCTGTGGTGTGTGGGGTGTGGGTATGTCATGCATGTATAGGTTAAACAGTGTAGGGAAAAAAACAGACCCTTGGGGGATGCCGTTTGTGAAGTTTCTGATGTTAGAAGACTGACTGGCAAATGTTACGTGTGCACATCTGCCTGCTAAGTAGTTTGCCAGCCATCTTCTTGTTATTGTGCATGTTTGTGTTGAATATTTTGTTTGTGAGGTTGTGGCGGGGGATGGCATCAAAAGTTTTGCTAATGTCTAGTGTGATTAGGAGTGTTCTGTGTGGTGGCCTAGCTGAATTCATGCCATCGAAAACTCTCTGTGTAAGGTCTGTAAGAAGGGTGTTTGTGGAGTGTAGTGGCCTAAAGTCATGTTGTGACTGGGCTAGGGGAATATGAGGTGTGACTAGTTGTAGTACCAGTCGTTCAGTGACTTTAGAGGGGGTGCAGAGGAGTGTGATGGGGCGGTGTGAGGAGGGTAACATGGGGTCTTTGTTGGGTTTAGGGATAGTGATGATAATACCATGCTTCCAGATGTTGGGTATTATGCTGTGTGAGTAGCTGTAGTTTGATATGTTGGTGAGTGCTTGTATGTCTTGTGGTCCAAGTGTTTAAGGTGAATGTTGCTTATGTTGTCTGGTCCACAGGCAGATGAGTGCTTGACGCTGTTACTGATGTGCTTCATCTGGTTGTAAGTGAAAGGTGCGTAGTCTGGGCCTGTGGGGAACTGTCTCTTACGTCAGATGATACATCGGTCTTCGGGATGGGGGTTTAGATGGCTGACTTGTGAAAGAAGATTGATGAGAGTGTTTGCTTGTTGTTTGTTTGAGGGTATGGTGTCTGTTGTTGTGATGGCAGCGTGTGACTCTGTGGTGTTGCTGTTGGAAAGTGTGATGCTGTTTAGTGTTTTGTAGAGTTTGCTGATGTTTGTTTTGTGGTCAAGTGTTTGGAGGTAATTTTTCCACTTTAGTGTTTGCTGTTCTGATATTTTATTGCTTATTTGAGTGTTGAGTTCTTGTATTTGTTGTATGGTGTCTTGTGTATGGGGTGTTGGGGAGTGTCACAGTGTGTCCCGTTGTCTGATGAGGCCTTGAATTTCTGGTGTGAAATTGGGGTTGTGTCTCTTTCTGTTGCCTCTAGGGATGTGTCTTTTGTCAGCATTTTGTACAATTGTATGGAAAGTGTGCACAGTGGTGTTGATGTTTTTGATGGGTGTACTGTTTTGTGTTTCGAAATGTTGTTCTGTTTCAGTTACAAAGGCCTCTCAGTTGGCTCTCTTATAATTAGTGTATGTGTGTTTGTGGCCAGCTGGGCTGATTCTGGTTTTGGTAATGATGATGATTGGGAGGTGATCAGAACCTAGGGTTTTGACCACTCTCCATGATGTAGTGGAGGTGAGATTTGGGGAGCAGAAGGTGATGTCTGGAGATGATGGGAGGAAGAGTGCTTGGTGTGGGACATGGGTATGTTGGTCTAGATTGTTTAGTATGAAAAGATGATCTGTCTGGGATTGCAGTACCAGCCCTCTGTCTGTGTCAGGGTTGTTGACATCCCAGGTCAACGACTTGGCGTTGAAATCACCACCCAGGATGATGTTGGGTATGTTAGTGATGTGGTGTATCTGTGGAGAGTAATTGTGTGGTACTATGGGGGACGATTGGGGGGGGATGTATGTGTTAGTGATTGTTATGTGTGATTTGTTACCAGTGCATATTTTAATTGATTGTATTTCTGTTGTAGTGTCATGTAGGGGGAGAAGTGACTTTGTGTGTGCACTGGTATCTGTAAAGTTGATGGATTTGTGTACAGTAGCTCCCAAAAGTATCTTTAAAAAGAAGTACTATACATTCTGACACAATGGACGATGTATCTGACACGTGTTGCGTGAAGCGGCAATAAAATTGGTACACTTGCCTGCTGGGGAGTGGTTGCCATAAACCTGTATATGACCTGGGATTGTATATACCATTTTCTTTCTAATGTAATACTAATCACTTTGTCATATGTACAGTAGATATATTTGATGTTATAATGATGACAAAGACTAGTTTTAACATAGGCACGGTTACTCTTTCTTTGCTTCACCAGTAATGCTTTCATGAGTGCCAGCACAAGGCTATCATCACTCTAGATAAATAGTATACAAGCTTTCCCAGAACTGATATATTTTGAGAAAATGTTTATATAATATCTATGATTATGACTTGGAGATATGACACCCAGTATAATGTGAACGGCACAAAAATATTAGAGAGACAGGTAGAGGTAAACGAAATGTAAAGACAGTAAATTAACCTAACTGAAACTAATCCCCAGAGCAGTGTATAAACCCATGTCACTGATACACCAGCCGTATTGTGGAGGTGACATGCGAGATTCATTCTTATATTGGACATTATATGTAAAATAAATACAAGGTAAGGTTGAAGACACTCTGGGGGCTCCTTTTATTCATTTAATAACCACTGTATCCACCGCCTGCATCCAGACCTCTGTTCAATCGACGCGACACCTACTATGAAGCTGTGCCAGTCACGTAACGAAACACCACAATACCTTCCGAAACCGAGATATCGCCACATTCGGGTAGTATGTATAATAATGATGTGTGGTTAAAACTGTCCTACATGCAGACCCTATAGGCTATTATTAACCTCTGCATTGGTAATCTATTTGTAGTTGTGATAACGAAAGAACTGTGATGGGTATATTTCTCATGCTGTTTAATAATCTGAGTTTCATTTATATTCAAGGGGGGCTGGGTGACTCAATGGTGGCGTGCGTAGCTCAAGACCATGAAGTAGAGAGTTCGCGCCCCACCTGGGTAGCTACTTAGCTGAAAGTTAGAGCTCTCATCACCCTATCAGAGCTATATGGCCTAATACAGGCCTAGCTCGGAGAATTCATTCCTTCATTTATATTCCAACATGACAACTCAGCCCATTGCAGTCAGTATTCCAACATGGCAACTCTGCCCGTCGCAGTTACTGTTTCCCAAGATGCATTTATCACAATATAATGTGTGTAATGAGTTATAGTCTTTAACACAGAGGTATAAATATTACTGAACTGTCACCATTTACAAGTCGATGGATGTTTGCAGTCACACAGTGGCGCTGATGTGTTTATTAGCAGTACCACCAACCATACCTAACCATGCGTACCAACCGCACCGAGACGACAAGTGGCCGGGAATAATGTTTCATTCTGTTCATTTTGTTATTCTTCACACCACACTTTAAAGATACTTTTGGGAGCTACTGTACCATGGTGATAAGTCCACCGCCACCGCCGTCGGCCCGGTCTTGTCGAATGGTGGTGAAGTTATGAAATGTCAGTGTTTTCTGTGCTCTGTGTAGTTTTGTTTCTTGTAAGATGGCAATGTGTACATTCTGTTGTTTGATGAATTGTGTGAGTTCTTGTTTTTTGGTGTTTATGCCATCTATGTTTAACTGAAGGATGTTTATGTTGTGTGTGCAATGTGAGTTGGTTGCTGCAGCACGGGGGGGAGGTGGTGTGGGTGAAGGGGAAAGGGTAGGAGAAGGTTGTGATGGAGGTAAGGGTTGAGGTGGATTAGGATGGGTTGGAATGGGAGGAGTTGGGGGGACTGGATGGTGTGGGGAGGATCGGTGGGTTTGGCTGTGGAGGTGTGAAGGAAGTAGGAGTACGATTGGTAGGCGGGTTGGTGGGTGGAGGGAAGGAGCATAAGAGGCAGGTCCAAGTGTTTGTGTAATGTTTTCTGGATGCAAGTGCTGTGCTGGTGTGATGGGTCCAGTTCTTGCAGGAATTGCACTGAACTGAACCCTTTGTCTGTCAGCTCAATGTGATAGGGTTTGAGCATGTTGGATATATGTATTTGTTGGTGGGTCCTGGATTGCTCTCAATGTCCCCGGCTAGAAGAAGTCGTCGAAAAATGACAGCTAGGGAGTCATTTCTCAGTGTTGAAAAAACGCTGTTGTTGTGTGTGTTGTGCTGGGAGATGTGGTACTTGCCTGGGCGACCAAAGCCACTCCCAGGTACTCGAGCCCCGTGAGGGGCCGGGGGAGTTTGCGGTGGTTTGGCCCCCATGCTGTCCTCCTGTTTTCTTCGACAGCCTCTAGGGGGTAGACCCACGATGAAGACGCCACCGTTTCTGGTCCTAAATACATTTCTTAAGTACGTTGCTTTAGAGTACAAAACATGAACATTGTAACTACACAACAACAACAGTATGCTCTTTGTTCTGGTTATATGTGTTTCCTTTGCAGGTTACTTTAGTGCAGAATATTATTTCCTTTCATTCTTTCCTATGAAATTTCCATGACACCTTTCCTGTGCTGCATGGTGGTTCTTTTCACTATTTCCTGTTAACTTCGGCTGGAGTGTTTTGTGGGCTGGGGGGGGTAAGGAGCTTTCCTGCATTCCTGTCCTTGTCTCTGATCTATATAGTTACATTAGTTTTGATCTCTCTTATAATAAACTCTCGAAAGGACCAATAAGTCTGTTGTTGTTTGCTTTCCTCTGTACTCCTTTGTACTATTCTGCCTCAGTGTTTCTTTTGTTTTTACCTCTCCACAGCTGTTGGTTTTGTTCAGAGGTCTTACTCTACACTGTTAAGTACATTCGCATATGTGCTCTCCTACAGTGTATGGAGTCAAAGGCATTTTGTTTCACCAGCTCATCTCATCTCACTGACTCCCTTTAACATTTCTTCAACAGTGTTTTATCTTCATCTACTCTGCTATCGATGTTTCAATGGCCACTGCTCCTCTGAACAGTCTACTTGCATTCCTCCTTCATTACAGAGGGTGCATACTACCCGCCTGGCAGCACACTCTCGTCCCCGTTTCTGCCATATTCTCTAATGCAAAAGATTATTAATACTGTCAATAAACCCTGCATGCAACAGGTCATTTCAGGAACTGTCTCAGTGTCTGTTTCTTTCTGCCAAATGATCTCCTATCTTTTGAACACAATGTGTCCTGACAAATAGAAATTAATAGATCTTGAATTTGTCTTTCTTTTCATCCATTTTTCATAGAAAGAACAGCTTTACGAGCATTTGGACTTTAATTCTTTCTTCTCTGCATAACAAAGACAGGCAGATGGTTAAAGACAGAAACAGAAAGGCAGATAGACAAACTTTAAATTTTTTTATGCATGCCATTTGGCCTGTGAGGTGAATGAGGTGAACCAAGATATTCAAGGGATTCAGTGATAAGCGAATGAGGGTGTGGCCCAAAATTACTGAGGACATTGATGAGTGTTCTCCTGTTTAATACTTTCCTGTTATAGGACCCCACCCACCCCAAATATCTGCTACTTATAACAATGACAATGATGATGATGGCATTAATGAAGGTGATACAGTTTTGTCTTACCTCCAGTCATGTATTCAGGAAACTTGTGGCCCCACACTTGAAGTTTTTCAATAAAAGATAACTCATCCACATTCTCAGCTTCCTCTTGATCCTCCTTGTCTTCCTTCTCATCTTCATCCTCGTCATCATCCTTGTCTTCCTTCTCATCTTCATCCTCGTCATCATCCTTGTCTTCCTCCTCATCTTCATCCTCGTCGTCATCCTTGTCTTCCTCCTCACCGATCGCGCACATATGGAGGTATATTGTCCCTCTAAACCTAAAGAGAATTATTATGAGCCTGTCAAAATACATTAACAGCAATATTATGAACACTCCCAGGTTCCTAATACAGTACAGTACTCTGCTAGATAAACTGTCCAGCAGTACAAAGAAGATCCCAGAATTTTTTTGATCATGAGATTGCAACTGGTGACAGTTTTAACCTTGTCAGTCTCCCTGGACTCATTCCTGACTGATTAAACTGTTTGGCATTAACTGCCACAGAATACTAAACTTATCCCAGTTACGAGATGGATAAACCCTCAGGCTCCATTGACTCACTCTTAGCTGAACAGAATCAGCTGCTGTTTATTGGAATGGAATACTCAAGCTGCTCTAATCATGAAAATATTAATGGTGACTACAATTAACTGTTGAAGGCTGTGAAGAGTATATATGAGGGTGCTAAGGCTGCAGTGTGTGTGGATAGTGAAATGAGTGAATTTTTCTAACTGAACATTGGACTGAAACAAGAATGTGTCATGTCTCCATGGTTGTTTAATCTGTATATGGATGAGGTTATAAAAGAGATACAAGGTAGGGCAGTGGATGTTGGAGTGGCCCTGGTGAGAGAGGGCAGTGTTTGGAAACTCCCTGTACTGTTGTTTGCAGATGACAATGTGTTGTTAAGTGAAGACGAAGGGGAGCTGCAAGGCTTGGTGAATGAGTTTGGGAGAGTGTGTAAGAAACAGAATCTAGAGGTGAATGTAGGGAAGAGTAAAGTGATGGTCTTCGAGGGAAGTGAAGTCAGTGAATGTACAGTGAGATTGGATGAAGAGGAAATGGAGAATGTGAGTGTGTTTAAGTACTTGGGTAGTATGATGAGTAAGGATGGAAGTTTAGAGGTTGAAGTGCTTGAAAGGGTGCAGCAGGGAAGAAAGGTTACTGGTTCCTTGAATCTGATAAGAAACAGGGAAGTGAGCATGGAAGTGAAAAAGCTACTACATGACAGTATTGTGATACCAACTTTAATGTATGGAAGTGAAGCTTGGACCTTGTTGGGGGGACAGAAGTCAAGAGTGAGAGCAGTGGAAATGAGTTATTTGAAAGGAGCATGTGGAGTCACATGGAGAGACAGACTGACAAATGAGGAAGTGAAGGAGCGTTGTGGTGTGGATGTGGATGTGATAGGAAAAAGAAACACATTAAGGTGGTTTGGCCATGTGGAAAGGATGGAGAGTGAGAGACTGATGAGGAGAGTGTACGTGATTGAGGTGGAGGAGGGTAGAGGGAGGGGGAGGCCAAGGATGAGATGGAGGGATGGAGTGGAGAGGTATATGAGAGAGGGGGGCATGAGCTGGGAGCAGGGCAGTGAAATGGTGGGGGACAGAGTGACATGGAGGTGATTTGTTTGTAGCCACCCCTTACGGGATTAAGGTGTCAGGCAATAGATAAACTGACAGACAATTAACTCTGACACATATGATTCATTCTCAGCTATAAAATTGTCTAGTGTTTGCTGGATAGAATACTGAGGATCTTCCGATCATGAGAGGGTTAAGAAATCATCACCATCATCATTTTCATCAACATAACATTCGTGCCATCTTCCTCTTCCTTAACCTCATACAGGTAGTCATAGTACACCGTCCCTTAAAACTAAGGAAAATTATTTACAGTAAATTTTCTTCATCATCATAATCATTATCATCATCATCACCATCTGTGTCATCACCATGGTCTCACTCCTTGTCTTTCTGGCACATTCAGGGACAAAAGTTGACCTATTCTACTGTGCTTACTTCATACTTTGGGCATGTCCCTCATTTACTGTGCCCATCCTCTATGGGCAGAGAAATGTACTAGATCTTTTTCAGATTAAAAATGTTATCCAACAGTGGAAAGAAAGAAGTAAAAGAAGTGAAAATATTAGCCAAACTTTTCTACCTGTGTTTAAAAGATTTACGAAGCCTCTCTCAACTTAGGAATATTAGCCAGTAAAGTTGTATGCAAGTTGCTGGAAACAATAATAAGAGAGAAAAAAAGGCTTTGCAGTTAGAACAAAATAGCTTCATCAAAGACTCACAGCATGGATTCTGGAACAAACTATTTTGTCCAACCAATTTTCTTCATTTTTTCATTTATAATATTGATATGTACGATGGAGAAGAAGGGAGAAAAAAGTGAGCAGATGGAGAGAACACTTTAAAGAACTCTTAAACATAAAGAATGAAAGTAATATGAGTATAAGTGGCTGGGGAATGGCTGGGAGAACGGTTGCAAGAAATAAGGAAGAGATCAGTAGGATGGAAGTACTGCATGCAGTAAAGAAAGTCAAAATGGGGAAAGCCCCAGGAATTGATGGAGTGTGGTGAAATGCTGAAGCATAGGCAAGAGATAGTAGCCTACTGAATATGGCAGAAGTGCAGATTGGCCTTGGAAGAAGGCATAGGTCGGGAAGATTGGAAGCCAGGTATAATTATTCCCCTACAAAGGAAAGAAGGAAAAAAGAAGTGTATGGGAATCATAGGGGCAGATGTTCATCCTTAACTATTTAGTGGAAAAGTTTCTAGAGAGGGGATACAAGTTGCATGCGGTCTTCATGCATTCGGAGAAGGCTCACAGCAAGAGTGGCTAGACAAGAAATGTGGAAAACATTATGAATGTTGGAGTAAATGGGAAGTTTCTGGATGCCATAAAGAGTATGTATGAGGGTGCTAAGCTGCAGCACCTGCAGATAGTGAACTGACTAATTTTTTCTATCTAAGAGTTGGATTGAAACAGGGTTGTGTCAAGTCTCCACGGTTGTTCACTCTGTATATGGATGGGGTTATAAAAGAGATACAAGGTAGAGCAGTGGATGTTGAAGCAGTCCTAATGAAAGGGGGAAGCATTTGGAAACTTCCTGTATTATTGTTTGCAGATGATACTGTATTGTTGAGTGAAGACAACAGTGAACTGCAAGGCTTGGTGCATGAGTTTGGAAGAATGTGTAAGAAACGAAATCAAAAGGTGAATGTACAGAAATGCAAAGTTATAGTCTTCGTGAGAAATAGAGAGAAGTAAAGTCACTGACTGTACAGTGAGGTTGGATGATGAGGCAATGGTAAAACGTGAGTGTATTTAAGTACTGTACCTGGGTAGCGTGATGAGTAAAGATGGATGATTGGAGGATGAAGTGCTTGAAAGGGTACAGCAAGGAAGAAAGGTTGCTGTTTCTTCGAAAGCAGTGATAAGAAATTGGAAATTGAGCATAGAAGTAAAAATGTCACTGCACAACAGTATTGTGATACTAACTATAACGTATGGAAGTGAAGCTTGGACCTTGTTGGAAGGACACACGTCAAGAATGAGAGCAGTGGAAATGAGTTATTTGAGAGGAGCATATGGAGTTACATGGAGAGGCAGAATGACAAATGAGGAAGAAAAGGAACGTTGTGGTTTTGTTGGAGTTTGAATTCACACGGGATTTTTCCCGCCACCGTCTGTGCACGGGCCTTGCTTTGTGCGGGTGGGCAGTCTGCCTTAGGCCTCCCTTGAGGGAGGACGGGCCCTTGCCTGTACATATTAGAATAAATCTCAAGCTGGCCTCGCTGTTTCCATCTCCTTCCTGGTTCACACCCCAACATGGTGCAGTGGAGTTATACGGGTGACTCAGGAGTGGCGCCGCCGGTGCCCGAGCAGGCGAACTGAGAGTCAAAAGATTGGTTCCGCTGCATGGTGCCAGGAGACCAAGTACGCAGCAACATGTATAATGTGCCAACACCCCAGCTACAACCTCCAGGAATGGGGACAGTCTACCAGCTGGTGTACCCAACCCTGCACCCGGAGGCATAGGCCCAGTGGCAAGTACCTGCACCACCAGCAGCTCCAGGTAAGGCTACCATGGGAATGTTCCCATCTCAGATAGAAGCGTGAGCCTGTGGCATCAAGTGCTACAGCAGTGGTTACAGGTGGGTCCCACCCTTGGTCATGGGTTACATGAGATTGCTGTGTGATCCTGAAGTGCAGCTATGCATGGACATACAGGTGGCCAGGCATAGATTCGAGGCCATGTGCACAGAAGAGACCACCGGTGAGGTAAGGAGCGTGCTGGTGGGCCCCAGGTGCACTGTGGGTGCATGGTCAGGCTTCTTCACATACACGCAGGAGCCCAATGATAGTGTGTTTTCATATATAGTAAAATGTAGAGCCAAATTTAGGTGCCTCCAGTGTCCCATAAATTTTGACGATTTCATGCTATCAAAAAAGCTTCAGGCTGTGCAACCTCAGTATGAAAACAGAAGTGCTGCGGCAACTTCCAATGTTGCGATCTGTGGAAGAAATCACAAACACTTGTGAAGTGTTCGAATCGGTGGAGAAAACAGCGGAAGTGTGCAGCCATAGAGGTGTGGCAGGTGCTTCAGTGAGTGGCAAGAAGGAAACAGAAGCCGCCGGTGCCACTCAGACATGGCAGACGGGTGAAGAGCCACCCCAGCCTCATGCCCCTCGCCCAAAACCAGCAAAGGGCTGCCAAAGGTGAGGCAGCAGCAAGAGCAGCGGGAGCGCCAGTGCCCTGCCGTCAAGGCCACCTGCCGCAAATATGGGAGGGTCAGCCACTTCCAGCGAGTGTGTAGGTCAGCGAAGCAGCCCAACACCACTGAAACCATTGGCAGCATCACAGTACCCAATGCTGAGGCATCAGTGTGCCTCAGGGTGGAAGTGAAGTGTAATGACCCACCCGCTACAAGCAAGATGACAGCGGTAGTCGACACAGGTGCACAGGTATGCATAACGGGACGCCACTTCATGCAGGGCCTCGGGCTAACCCCGCGAAGTCTACAGAGACCTACCGTGAGTATTAATCACCTTGCAGGCAGGAGCTTAAGGGTTGTGGGATGCAAGAAATACAGCATCAACGTGGGCGGAAGGTCTGCTAGGGTGAACCTGTACTTCGCTGATGGGATGCAGCAGTTTTATCTGTTGCTGGAGATGTGCAAAATGCTAGGCGTGGTGCCACACAACTTCCCCAACATGCCTGCAACTGTAGGGGCCATTGAATAGGTGGAAGAGCCCCCAATTCCCGCCCAACCTGACACTCCTCCATATGCCCGAACGAAAGAAAATGTGAACCTGTTGGAAAAATGGTTCCTGGAGCCCTTTGGGCGCATGACATTCGCAGTGAACCACACCCCCCTGCCGGAGATGAAGAGGCCAGCCCACCACATCCACCTGCACCCCTGTTCAAAACCCTACATGGTCCATACTCCAGTGTCCATCCCCCACCATTTCTACGACGAAGTTCCCCAGAGGTTGGAAAAGGACATGAGGGAGGGTATCCTCGAGCCCGTACTAGCTGGAGAACCCACGGAGTGATGTTCTCCTATGATGGTGGTCCTGAAGAAGGATGGGCGGCCACGCAGAACTATGGACTATCAGCGACTCAACCGGGCAAGCCAACGGAAGACCGACCCACCACATCCGCCTCCCATTTGATGCAATCACCAGCATGCTGAAGCACATGCTCAAAACAGTAGTGGACGCTTATGTGGGGTACCACCAGATCCACCTGCATGAGGAGAGCAAGAAGCTAACCACCTTCATCACCTATGGGGACATTCCACTACTGGTGCACACCCATGGGCCACTGTGCAGGGCAGGATGCCTTTACCAAGCGCTTTGATGACGCAACAGCAGAGATCCCCAGGAAACTGAAATGTGTCATCAACACGCTCCTGCACGACCATAGCGTTGCTGATGCTTTCTGGCACACATACAAGTTCTTGGCAACATGTGCAGAAAACAGGATCACGCTCCACTCAGACAAGTTCCACTTCTGCAGGAGAAGCGTGACCTTCGCAGGTTATCAGATCGTCTGGGAGGAGTATCAGCCTACCCAGGACTTGCTAAGCAGTATAACCAGTTTCCAGATGCTGCCATGCCCCTCCCTCACAGATATCTGATCATGGTTCGGGCTGGTGAACCAGGTGGCTCCATTCCTCGCCGCTGCACCACTCATGGAGCCCTTCAGAGAATTATTGAAAAAAACCATCAGGGAAAGTGGTGTACTGGGCTGGCCAACTCCAGTCTGTGTTTGAGTCAACAAAGGAGGCTATTCACAAGCTTGTGGTGGAGGACTTCCAGTATTACGACTTCACACGACCCACAGCAGTGTTCACCGACTTCAGCAGGATTGGCATTGGTTTCGTGG
The DNA here is from genome assembly GCF_032717465.1 of Coenobita brevimanus. Classification (NCBI taxonomy): domain Eukaryota; kingdom Metazoa; phylum Arthropoda; class Malacostraca; order Decapoda; family Coenobitidae; genus Coenobita; species Coenobita brevimanus. The sequence continues at coordinate 28,970,722 of NC_137033.1, read as the reverse complement.
TCATGCAGCAGTACAGACAGGGTGTTTCTCAAAGGGCCCCCCTGTGCTGCAAAGGCAGCTGGAAACTGGCCCTGTGTAACAGCTGCCATCTAACAGCCACCGAAAAGAACTACTCAATGTTGGAGGGGGAAGCCCTTGCCATTGCATGGTGCCTGAAAAAGGTATGCCTGTTCCTGCTGGGATGTCCAGACCTCGCCTTCATCATGGACTGATGTGCACTCACCAAGATCTTCAAGGACAAAGAGCTGGAAGACATCAGCAACCCCTGCATACTCAACCTCAAGGAGAAGACACTAATGTACTCATTTCACATAAAGTATCTAAAGGGGGAGGTGAACCGTACAACAGACGCACTCTCAAGATATCCCCTGCTATGGAGCAGACCGGACAAGACAGACCTGGCAGAAGACAAGGCTACATGTGCCGTGGTCACGGCAGCGATGGCCTGTGCCCTAGAAGACGAAGAAGGCACCATTGTGGACTTCCATCAAGTGGAGGAGAAAGCACTGCAAGATGAGGAGTACAGGCTCCTCCATGAGCACGTGAGCACCGGGGACTGGGCAGACTGGAAGAATGAGGAGCCAACAGCACTCCACCCATACCACAGGATGATGAGGCACCTGTCATGCCAGGGGGACACCGTCATGTACACCAGCGACGAGGGGCACCTGCGACTTATAATTCCCACAGCCCTTCACCACGCAGTCCTAGCCAACCTCCATGCAGGTCACCAGGGCAGAGACTTCATGCTCAGACATGCCAGGCAATGCGTGAACTGACCCGGCATAGATGCGGAGGTGGAATAGAAGAGGAGGCACTGCTAAGTGTGCGAAATCAACGCCCCATCACAACCTGTGGAAAACTTGTTGCCCACATCCCAACCCAAGTACCCTTTCCAGCAAATAGTGGCTGACCTGTTCTAACTGGAGGGGGAAGAGTACTTCGCTTATGCAGACAGGTTAAATGGCTGGCTAGAGTGGAGCATCTGCCCATGGGCACCGCCAGCTCACGGCTCATAACGGCCTTTTGTTAGTGGTTCAAAAGTTTGGTATCCTGGGGGTCCTATCTTGTGATGGAGGTACGAACCCCATGAGTGGGGAAATGAGGGTGTTCCTAACCGCCTGGCATGTGCAGATGAGGGTGTCATCGGCCCATTACCCATAGTCCAATGGCCGGGCAAAGGCCACAGCCAAGTCTGTCAAGAGGCTACTGAGGAATAACACCAGCCCAGGAGGCTCCCTGGACTTGGATGCGACCGCCAGGGCTATATTGCAGTACCTCAACACCCAGCTACATGACACCGATACGTCCTCAGCCCAGCTGCTGGTGGGATGTCAGCTGAGAGACTCCATACCCGCCGCCAAAGTACACTGCAGGATCAGCAGGCAATGGGCCAGGATGCTGAGAAGCAGGGAATGGTCCACGGCCCACACTGGGGATGCAGCAGCCACGAGATTCAACCAGACGGTACACAACCTCGTCCCTCTCAACCCAGGACAGTGGGTGCACCTACAGAACCAGGAGACGGGGTGGTGGAACCATGTAGGGGTTTTTGTTGACACTTCAGCTCCAAGGCAATACCTGGCACAGCTGGATGGCAGTGGTTGAGCCTCCCTCAGGAATCCCCGCCACCTACGCCCCTACGAGGAGACAGGGGAACAGACAACCACCATGCATGTTGAGGATGGACGCCCCTAAGAGGAAACAGGGGAACAGATACCCACCATGCATGTTGAGGATGGTCCCCGGCGGGAGGCTCACCGCAGGAGAGAGGCCCCTCAGCCTCCCCCCCCCCCAGAGAAGCTGTGGCGTGCCAAACGCACTCCAAGACACGTAGAAAACCATGTACCATGACATTGCAGTGTTTTGTACCCCCTAGGCATGCTAATGTGTTTTGTAATGTGTATGACCTTGTTGTGCTTGTACCATGTTACCAGAGCAGTGATTGCTCCAACGCACGTAAATGAATTCCTTATTGTAGCAATTACACCATTCTAAAGTCAGAACGTATGAAACATGTAAATTTTGCCAGCATTATGTCATGTAACACCTAGTCTTAAGTTATGATGAGTGTAAGTATCTGCCAATTGTTTTGTTATTGCAGTGAACCCCCTCCTCCTCAGCCAATATGCTTTGTATCAATGCTGCAGGAAGTGGGAAGTTCTCTGCAATGGAGGAGAGGTGTTGGAGTTTAAATTCATGTGGGAAGTTTCCCGCCAACCCATGTACCCGGGGCTTGCTTGGTGTGGGCAGGCAGTCTGCCTCGGGCTGCCCTAGAGGGAAGACATGCCCTTACCTGTACACGTTAGAATAAATCTCAAGCTGTCCTCACTGTTTCCATCTCCCTCCTGGTTCTCGCCCCAACAGGTGTGAATGTGGATGTGATAGAAAGCGTTAGGAGAAATACACTGAGGTAGTTTGGCCATGTGGAGAAAAAGGAGAGTGAGACGCTAATAAGCAAAGCATATGTGAGTGAGGTAGAGGGAAGTGAAGGAGGGAAAGGCCGAGGATGAGATGGAGGATGAAATGGAGAGGTACAGTACGTGACAGAGATGGGTGTGAGCTTGGGGGAGGGCAGTGAAATGCCAGGGAACAGGGCGACGTGGAGGCGATTAGTTTGTGACCACCCCTTTCGGGGTTAAGGTGTCTGGCAATAGGCAGACAGACAGATGTATGGATAAGTACGATAAAAGTAAATCAGTCAATGTAATCATACCTTGATTTTCAGAAAGCATTCAATAAAGTTCCCCATAACTGACTTCATCAGAAACTTAATCTATGGTTTCACTGACCAATTATTTGGATGCATTGAAAACAGGGTTAAGAAATGTAAAGAGATTTGTAATTAATGGAAAGGAATCAGACTAGATGAATGTTGCAAGTAGAGTGCCACAAGGTTTCGTTTTGGATCTGAACTGTTTCTAATTTATATCGACGATATACATGAAGGATTATATTGTAAAACAGCCAAAGTCACTGACTAAACAAAGTTCGGTAACAGAGCAGATACTTCCAAACAAATAATGATGATTCAAAGATCTGATAACTGTTCAACTGGGTTCAAACATGACAAATGGATTTTAATACTAACAAATGCACACTTTTAAATTTGGGGAGAAAAAATGAGAAATGTAGCTATACTATGAATAATACTCTGCTCTTGAATGCAAATCAAGACAAAGATTTAGGAATATAGTAACTCCTCATTTTTCGCTGCTTGGATGTTCTGCCAAAACCGCGCGAAATGCAAAACGTCGAAGTGTGAAGTTAAGAATCAATGGGAAAAATAGAAGAGTGTTCAGGTGGGACACATACTTACTCAATCAGGAAGCACCATAACACCAACAGAATGTACTATAACATGAAACAAGCCCTACCCAAAATTAAATGAAGAGTGTTTACTAGTGCTAAAACATCACAACACAATAAACATGTACCTGAAAAGACATTAAAACTGTCATGAAGAGCTGCAACACCAAAAATCCATACCAGAAATAAAGTGAAGATTGGTTTGAGTCGCAAGTGAATGTGTGTTGAGGGTGGATAGGCTGGTTCCCATGCTGAGCATTTGTCAGATCATTGCACTCTAAATACAAAATGCTCTTGTCCCTTAGTATCTTCTCAAATATCTTTATCATGTGGGAAGTGAGGGCCACAGGTCTGCAGTTTCTTGCTTGACTCCCAATGTCATTAACCAAGAAAAAACTGCCACTTTTCACCAGATTATTTAATTTTCGACATCAAAGTCTGTAAACTAAATTATGGTCATTTTATGTGCCCTCTTTGTCACTATAAGGAAAGGAGAATTATAACAATATTATTACTCACTGCTACAAGGAAGAGAGGCTGTAATAACAGTCAAATAGAATAAAAAAACTGGTGGGCTGAGTCTACCATTCATTTCATGGGTTGGTTATTATTCTTTTCTTCCTTAAACATTGATAAGCTTTACTTTACATCCATTTCAAGTATTTGTCCATCAAAATAAACATAAATAGTGTTATGAGAAACATGTAACAATTCTTAGTTAAGAAATAATATCACGGCAAGGCTGAAGATTGTACATGCGGTACATTACGATTGTAAACAATAACACACTGACATGTGTCTACTGCCCCGCTGGACCTGCTGTGTATTCACGACACGGCTGAGGATCGTACGTTACTATCATACACAGTAACAAACTCACGTGTGTCTACAGCCCCGATGGACCTGCTTTATACAGATCATGGAAAACTGTTGCATAGAAAAATGGACAGAGCCTAGACTGAGCGTCAGTACGCATCGTCTGCTGAGTTTGTGCTGCCGGCTGGGAGCAGCGAAATGTAGGGAAACTAGCGAAGTGTGAGACAACTCGGAAACTTTTTTCTTGTGCGAAAAATGAGACTTTGAAGTAAAATGCATCGAAAAACGAGGAGTTACTGTAATTTAAAAAAAAAAGAAAAAAATTAATACAATAATCACTCAAATATCCGACGTAATAAAGCCATAGGTAGGTCCGGATATTGGTTCTGTCCGGATATTGGGCCCCAGCTTATGGACTTGTGCTTATGGACCCTAACTCTGAGAAACACCTATACAACTTCCTCTGGACATGTATAGCACCTATTTAAGACCCAAATCACACCGATAAAGCACATAAATGACTGAAATAAATGCAAAAGAAACATAAAATGAGGGTTTAGAAGTATGTTCATGCATTAATAAACATTCTGGTACTTATGGACCCTAACCTACCCTAACTCAGAAAAATACATTCCTACTGCACATGCATAGCTCCTAACACCCTATTCACACCAATAAAGGACATTAAAGAGTGAAATGAGGTAAGTATAGTATGGAAAAAAGTACAGTATGAAACATTCTGCCTATGTACAGCAAGTCCCTGGCCACCTCGATGAATAACCGCCTCCTCTCGGACTCTGACAGTAAGAAGGATTTCCTGAAGCAATTGCAGTACACTGTTCCTGAAGTCTTGCACTGAACTTAGTCAATCACACACAGAAGTCCGTTCTCTTCACAGTGTGCACTCTTGTCTAAATAATGCTCCATTGTAACTTCCTAAGTGTTGCACTTTAACTTTTCCAATTCTTATAATTTTCCAAAGCCAAAACAAACAAGTCTATTTACATTAAACATTTTTTCTATTGAGTCTTTTCTCTCACAACTGTAAATCCTTAAAACAACACGCTGTTTTTTTCACTGCACAACACTCTAAATTCCCGTGTGGTCTAGTGGAGAAGTTCTTGCTGTTTATTCACTGTCAGAGTCCAAGAGTATCACTGGCAGGCGACCTAGGGGTGCATCGCTGGGTCGTGATGATGGCGTACCCACTGCAAACGACTCTGAAGACAGCCGCAAACTCACGTCGAGCGGTGACTTCACCGTGGCTGATGTGCTGGGCTGTGGCTCGGAGCATGAGGGCCTGTCTTGGGGAGGCAACGGAGTGGAGCCAGGGCTGGGCACAGCGGGGGTCACGGGCCTGAAAAAACTGTCAATGGTTGATTGACGCAAGGACCAACGATTCTGACGATTGATGATACGCTGCCGGAAAGCACGCACTTCCTCCACCAGTCCCAAGGGCCCCATCTCCCTGTCGCAGTCCGGGTGTTCCAGGTAGTCTAGGACGAACTCTAGATGTTCCCGGAGTGCGCTCAGCTTGGGGATGGCTGGAGTAGTGTCCTGCTGAGAGGAGTCCGCATCATCGTCGCCTTCATCGTCGGAATCTTCAAGTTCGGTACTGACACCTGCAACCGAAGACGCGATCTCGTTATCAGACAATGTCTGATACCCAGGATCGCCCTCGTCGTCATCCAACCACTCACGAACATTGTCCACATCTACATCGTTGCCGTGCGTACGTAGCCGTGCATGGAAGTCATCCATGTCAAATCCTAGAAAATCGTACTCCACATCTGTTCCGAGAAGCAGACGAGACCAACCATTTTCCAGAGTCTTCACAGGGACTTCCTTCCATGCACTAACCCAGTTGTACAGCGCCGACTTGATGTTGTAGCGGCGAAGGTTTTCCAAAGTCCGCTTGCCTCGTGTGTCCTGTCCCTCCCTGCGCTCGTCCTCGTCCTCGAGAACAACCATCACCTCGTCCAGGAACTTCCGACGGTGTAGGCGCTTTGTTGCCACGATCACTCCCTGGTCCATTGGTTGGATGAGAGCGGTCATATTAGGTGGCGGAAACATGCACCTAATATGGCCATTTTCAGCAACCAAGTCCTTGTCGCACAGGTGGGCAGGTGCATTGTCGAGGAGAAGGAGGGCCTTGACCTGGTCGCGCGGGATTCCCAGTGTCTTCGTCTGGTAATGGATGACCTCCCTGATGAGGTGACGGTGGAACCAGTCTTTGAAGATCACAGCTGTGAACCATGCTTTCAAAGAATGGTACCAGACGACAGGAAGGACATCCATCACCCCACGAAGGCACCAAGGCTGCTTTGCACGGCCAAAAACAATGGGCTTAAGCCGGTGCATGCCATTAGCACTGGCACAACACAAAGCAGATATCCGTTCCTTGGAGAGCTTGCGGCCAGGTACATGCTTCTCCGTCCCCTCGGCTAGAGTGTTTGCTGGCAGCGAGCGATAGAATAGACCAGTTTCGTCTGCGTTGTAGACTTGACCGAGAGTGAGGCCCTCCCTGTCGATCAAGCCTTTCACCTTGTGCCGAAACTCGTCAACTCCATCCTCGTTAGCGTCCAATGCTTCGCCATGTGCTTTACGGTTGGTAAGGCCATGCCGTAACTTGAACGCAAAGAGCCAACCCTCGGATGCCTTGAAGTCTAGGGCATCGTGAAGCCTGGCGAACTTCTCAGCAGCAGCCTTCAGCTCCGTTCCACGTACCATCACACCAGCAGCCTGTTGTTGTCGATACCAAATCAACGTGGATCGGTCGATTTCTGCAAACTTGGGGGTAAACATAACCTTCCTTTCCAAGTTGCGTTTGCTTCTCGACGAAAAGTCAGCCGTGTACTGCATGAGTTTGTCTCAGGATCTCTTGATATCGAACAAAGTAGACCGGGCCAGGTTAAACTCGCGGAGAATGCGGGAAGAAGACCACCCCGCATCTACTTTCTCCAATATCTCCCACTTCTTCTCCAGAGTCAACACCACTCTCTTCCTTTTCTCAGGTGGCGGGGCCATCATCACACACACTAAGAGGAGGCCCGAGAGCAGCAGGAGGCCCTGCAGCAGGTAAGGCACCCCCACAAAAGCGATCACGTGGGCAGCCATAACGACGAGCGTGCACTCGCGGCGAGAGACAGGCGGAAAGTGGGGAGGATGCAGCAGCGCTCTATCGGACGTCGGAGGAATGACGCGCCACAACAATGCTCTCCCACGCCGCGCGCGGCAAGTTCAAATTACGGGCAGGAAAAAATCTTTTTTTTTAATTTTTTTTGGGGGGAGGGGGACAATTTTGGGAATATTGGATCCCAGGACGATTATGTCCGGGTAGTGGGGACGTTCGGATATTGGGCGTCCGGATATTAGAGTGATTACTAGTCAAAATTGACAGAGGCAATAAAGGAAGCTAACAAACTTTTTTTTTTTTTTTTTTTTTTTACAAATCATTTTTATTCAACATGAGGAATATTGTTTTACCTCGTACACTTCCCCAGTACATCCACATCTAGAGCACTATAGGGTATTCAGTTTTGGTCGGCATATTTCAAGAAATACATTGATAAGTTGGATAAAGTACAGCGAGGAGTAATTAAAATGGCACCCAAATAACAAAACAAACCATCTGAGAAACATCTCAAAGAAATTAATCTATTTAACTTACCAAACAATAGATTTTGAGGAGATTGGATTCAATTACAGTCCATTCGCTTAATACTCGAGAATATGGGCGGTTGAAGACCTCGCTTGCTAGAACTTTCATGCTTTACAAGTAACATACCTTATGGGGGAAATTCTGATTGGTGGGGTAGTTGCCTCAAAAGTCACCTCTTTGGCCCCTAGTCTGTCATTTTGCATATGTATTATGGGACATTAAACACATGTACAGTACCCTCGCGTCCAGCACGGTAATATTGTCATGCACGGGTCACGTGTTGGACCAAAAACGTGTTGGACTAACAATAGAGCTTATGGGGAAAAATGAATTATGTCAGCAACCCTTGGAAAAGTCACCCTAAATACCTACCACATACCTATACATATATTGGTACTATTGTAATTATAATAAATGGTACTGTGCTATGAATGATAACTAACCTTTTAGGATAGTGTTGGTGGGCTCGCTGGGAAAGGAAGGTAGTATCCAAGGCTGTAGGTAGTCCTACTAGGTCCCCGGAGGATGGCTGCTGGCGTCACTAGCGGGTAATGGCTGTTGCTCCTCCTCAACTTCCCTCATAAATCCTTTGAAATCACACTCAGAATCACTATGTTCGTCCACAGCCATGGAAGGTCCTGCTTCTGCCTGTCCTAGCACTCTGTAATCCTCGGCAAAGTGCATGCTTCTCACACTGTTGCCAGAGCCCCGTCTCGTGACTGTGGAAAGTGATCGCTGTCGCTGACTCGGTAGAGAATAAGAAGAAGCAACTTTGTTTATAAACTGGTACGCACGCTGGTGAGAAGGGTTTCAAAACGATTGATATTTATTCTAAAATATTAATATGTATTCAGTGTCAGGCTAAATGTTCAATGCCGTAGTACGATACATTCTCTGTCGAGTCGCCTGGGTTTTGATCAAACTATTTTGCCCGTCGTATCCTCGGCAGGAATCCATCCAGATGAATTCCAAATGCCCGTGGTATCGTTGGCAATTTTACCACGTTACCGTTCTGATTTACCATCATGTCCTCGGCAAACCTGGTATGAAGTGCCGTGTGATAGCCTTCGGCTGCCAGGATCTTGTCTTAGTTTTTTATTATGATCCTCATGTTGGCTTCATTCATGTCATAGGCCTTGGCAATGTCAACTTTCCTCTCCCCTTTCTTCTTCCTTTTGATGCTTTCTAGCTTGGTGGCCTGAGGGAGGTGCCGACGCTTCCTGGGGTTCTCAGAAGGCTTCCTAGGCATCGTGAGCAGGGTAAAAAGCAGTAACAAGGGCAGAAAATGCAGCAAGAAAAAAGCACCTTCCAATGCAATTATGTGACTGAGTGGTGCTGTGGTGGGAGAAATTTAAACAAAACATCATGTGAGAGCAGAAGCGTTTTTAATTGGGCGGCATCACGATCATGTCACGATAGCGGGCCGGGAAGGCTACTTGATCAGAAGTTTTCATTGGCTATCATCATCATGGGAATGTCCAGTATCACCGTGTCGGACCGAGGGTGATCGTTCTAGAGTGAACTCTGCAGATTTCACCCACTTCTCAGACCTCTGTGCGTGTTATGCTAACACACTCGTGTTGCAGTAATTAAATCGTATTAAATAATACTAATTAATTGCTCTCCGTGCTGGACCAAAGCGTGTTGGACGCAAGGGTACTGTACACAGTAAGTGTAACCCACACAATAGCCACTCATCTTACAATCTATGCAGGCAATTAAGGTGCCCCAACCCCAGCACCCTACACACCATCCGACTCCACCACACCACCCCCACCAACAACAACAACATGCTCTACAACTGTCATGAACCCTTTAATGTCCAAGGCAGACACAACAGATGCAACATCATCACCCCTGGCTGAAGCTGAGGGCACTGGATCTTCTTCTTGTGGTGAAGTAAAGAAGGTGGTAATCAGAGTCTGATGCCTTCGGTTCACTTCCTCAGCATGGCTGTCTTGGTAGTAACGGAAGATGTTTTCTATGGCATCCAGAACCTCTTGAGCTTTCACTTTTACAGTTTTCATTCATTTTCACTTGATCTTTAAACTCAACAAGGCTGCCAGGATTTTGCTTACATTTCGGATCGGCAGATCTTCACTAACCATAGCCATGACTTTGACGATGATACAGGTTACTTCTTCACACGCTCTACAAGGGTAGGTCATGATCTGCGATGTGGCACTGGATTCGTCTCACTTTACCACTCCGATTTCCTGTTTTCAAAACCAACACGTGCACTACCGATTATTTAATTTTTTAATTCCACCCATCACACACTATGCATTTTGCGTCGTAGAAACTCATGTACTAAGCAAGTAAACTGCAGATAAAAATTTTTTCAAGGACATGACAATATCTATCTATATCTATCTACAGCCCGACGCCCCAATCTCACAAAGGGTGGCAGCAGACAAAATGCCTCCAAGTCGCTCTGTCACCCACCATTTGACTACCCTCTCCCCAACTCACTTCCCCTTCCCTCATATACCTCTCAACTCCATTCCTCCACCTCATCCTCGGTCTACCCCTCCCTCCACCTCACCTACATACACCCTCTTAGTCAGTCTTTCATTTTCCATTCTCTCCACATGTCCAAACCACCTCAGTGTATTTCTCCTAATCTTTGCAACCACGTCCACATTCACCCCACAACGTTTCTTCACTTCTTCATTCGTCAACCTGTCCCTCCATGTCACTCCACATGCTTCTCTCAAGTAACTCATTTCCACTGCTCTCACTCTTGACTTGTTCCCCTCTTGCAAGGTTCACGCCTCGCTTCCATACGTCAGGGTAGGGATCACAAGACTTCCATACTCACCTCCCTATTTCTCATCACTGCTTTCAGTGTACCAACTACCTTCCTTCCCTGCTGTACCGTTTCATGCACTACATCCCCCAGAGTTCCATCCTTACTCATCACACTACCCAAGTACTTGAATGCACTCACATTCTCCATATCCTCACCATCCAACCTCACTGTACATTCTGTGACTTCATTCCTCTCAAACACCATAACTTTACTCTTGTTTACATTAACTTTCAGATTCCTCTTCCTACACACTGTCCTAAATTCATTCACCAAACCTTGCAACTCCCATTCATCTTCACTCAACAATATTGCATCATCAGCAAACAGAAACACTGGAATCTTCCAAATCTCACCCTCATTCATTATAATCACCCTCACATCCACTGCCCTACCTTGCACCTCCTTTACGACCCCATCCATGTATATATTAAACAGCCATGGAGACATCACACAACCCTGCTTCAGTCCCACACTGAGATCAAAGAACTCACTCAGCTCACCATCCACTCGCACCGTAGCTCTAGCTCCTTCATACATACTCTTCACAGCACTCAACAATTTCCCCTCCACTCCATATATTTTTAATATCTTCCACATACCTTGCCTATCTATTCTGTCATAAGCTTTCTCCAAGTCCATGAGGGCAGCATACACTTTCTTTCCCTTCTCTAGATACTTCTCCACTAAACATCTTAGAACAAATATCTGATCTACACACCCTTTTCCCCCTCCTAAATCCCCCTTGTTCTTGTCCAACTAGCTCCTCTGTTATATGCCTAACCCTATCAATGCATATTCTACCATATATTTTTCCAGTCACACTAAGAAGGTAAATACCCTTATGGTTACCACATACTTCTCTCTCCCCTTTTCCTTTGTATAAAGGAACAATTATACCTGATTTCCAGTCCTCTGGAACCCTTCCCTCTTCCCAAGCCAATCTACACAACTTCCATATCCGCTCCACAACTATCTCACCCCCATATCTCAGCATTTCACCACGCACTCCATCAATTCCTGGGGCCTTTCCCATCTTGATCTTCTTCATTGCTTCCACTACTTCTGCCCTACTGATCTCGTCCTCCCTTCTCTCATCTCTTCTTCTCCCAGCCATTCCCCAACCACTTATATAAATGACAATATGGTAACTTATAATGGAAGTAATGCGAGTATAAGTGGCTGGGAAATGACTGGGAGAAGGAGGGAGGTGAGAAGACAGGAAGAAATCAGTAGGATAGAAGTTGTGGAAGCAATGAAGAAAGTTAAATCGGGGAAAGCCCTAGGAATTGATGGAGTGTGTGGTGAAATGCTGAAGCATGGGGGAGAGATCGTAGTAGAATGGATGTGGAAGATGTGCAGATTGGCCTGGGAGGAAGGTAAAGTCCCAGAGGATTGGAAGTCAGGTATAATTATTCCCTTGTACAAAGGAAAAGGGGAAAAAGAAGTGTGTGGTAATCATAGGGGCATTTGTCTTCTTAGTATAATAAGAAAAGTGTATGGTAGGATACTTATTGACAGAGTTAGAGAAAGAACAGAGAAATTAGTTGGAGAAGAACAGGGAGGCTTTAGGAAGGGAAGAGGTTGTGTAGATCAGATATTCATTCTTAGATCTTTAGTGGAAAAGTTTTTAGAAAAGGGAAAGAAGTTGTATGTGGCTTTCATGGATTTGGAGAAAACACATGAGAGTGGATAGACAAGGATTGTGGAATGTGTTAAGAATATATGGAGTAGATGGGAAGTTGTTGAATGCTGTGAAGAGTATGTACGATGGTGCAAAGGCTGCGGTGCGTTCGGATGGTGAACTAAGTGAATTTTTCTCTTTGAAAGTTGGGTTGAAACAGGGATGTGTCATGTCTCCATGGTTGTTCAATCTGTACATGGATGGGGTAATAAAAGAGGTACAAGGTAGGGTAGTGGATGTTGGAGTGGCCCTGGTGAGAAAGGATAGTGTTTGGAAACTCCCTGTACTGTTGTTTGCAGATGATACTGTGTTGTTGAGTGAAGACGAAGGGGAGCTGCAAGGCTTGGTGGATGAGTTTGGGAGAGTGTGTAAGAAACGGAATCTAATGGTGAATGTAGGGAAGAGTAAAGTGATGGTCTTTGAGAGAGGTGAAGTCAGTGAATGTACAGCGAAGTTGGATGGTAAGGAATTGGAAAATGTGAGTACGTTTAAGTACTTGGGTAGTGTGATGAGTAAGCATGGAGGTTTGGAGGGTGAAGTGCTTGAAAGGGTACAGCAGGGAAGAAAGGTTGCTGGTTCTTTGAAAGCAGTGATAAGAAACAGGGAAGTGAGCATGGAAGTGAAAAAGTTACTACATGACAGTATTGTGATACCAACTCTAACGTACGGAAGTGAATCTTGGACGTTGTTGGAAGGACACAAGTGAAGAGTGAAAGCAGTGGAAATGAGTTATTTAAGAGGAGCCTGTGGAGTCACTTGGAGAGACAGGCTGACGAATGAGGATATAAAGGAGCGTTGTGGTGCTGATATGGATGTAATAGGAAGCGTTATGAGGAACACACTGAGGTGGTTTGGCCATGTGGAGAGGATGGAGGGTGAAAGACTGACGAAGAGAGTGTATGTGAGTGAGGTGGAGGGGGGAAGAGGGAGGGGAAGGCCGAGGATGAGATGGAGGAATGGGGTGGAGAGGGATATGAGAGAGGGGGGTGTGAGTTGGGAGCAGGGCAGTGAAATGGCGGGGGACAGGGCGACTTGGAGACGATTTGTTTGTGGCCATCCCAAACGGGATTGAGGCGTCTGGCAATAGATAGATAGATAGATATTTACTTCATATTAGAATGGTCTTTTTAGAACAGAGGTAATGGTTATAGAATTATGGGCATATGTTGCTAGTCAAATGAAGCAAAACACCTGTTCTTCATTAGGTGTCAACACATGGAACAAATTGGCAAGGAATGCAGTGGATTGTAATAGCATTTAAATGTCGCCTGGATAAATTTCTTGCTTCGAATCCCCAGATAAATGCATTCATTGTTGAATAATATGAAAATTTAATTAACTGATGTCCCGCTTTTTCAGGTACTGGTAATGAAGACTGCGTAGCACTGCAATATTTTAACAGTATAATATTACTTTTCTTTTGCAGAGATGACAGTGCAGATTTTTTGTTTTCATTTCAGTCTTTCATGTGAAATTTCCATAGCAATTTTTATATGATGCATGGTAGTCCCTCTCACTTTTTCCTGCTGGTTTTGGCTGGAAGGTTTGGTGGGCAGGGATGGGGAAGCCTTCTTGCCTTGCTCTCCTTATCTTAACCTCATACAATTAGATATCATAATCATAGTCTTCTCTGTAACGGTCTTGAAAGGACCATTTGGTCTGTTGCTTTTTGCTTTACTTTGTACTGATTTGTACTCCTTATTAAAACAAGAGGTAAAATATTCAACTAACTTTTGTCCCCGACTCTACATCATCATCCTCAATCTAAGAAGAATTTGCTGCACAGTGAGGTCAGTCATATAGAACAGGGATATGAGTATGGAGGTTAACAAGTTACATGATAGTATTGTACTTCTCACTTTAGGACAGTATTATAATTCTCACTTGAATAGAAGGTTGGACATTGCTGAAAGGACAATAGAGTGGAAAATAGTGATCTGTGAGATGCAGGTGAAGTAACATTAAGCGAAAAAAACACAAATGAGACACATCAAGAGTGTTATGTTGATGGAGATGTGCCGAAAGTGTTCAAAGACGTAACCCAAGATGGCTTGGCCACATAGGGAAAACGGAGCATAACTCAGAGAATGAGTGAGATGAAAGGGGAGAGGGATGGGGGAGGTAGAGAGGGAAGGTATATGAATTAGGGTGCTGTGAGATGGTGGGAGGGTAGCCAGACTGTGGAAGATATGGTGACATGGTACAGTACTTTGTTTTTGGTCATCCTTGTTGGAATTAAAGTCTGACCACAGACAGAGATAACACTTTCAAAATTAAGGCATATGGCTATACGGAGAGCTATATCATCATCAGAATCATCACCATCATCATTATTCCAGCCCTGAAACCAATTAAACCCATTTAATGTGATTTTTCTTTTTATAGTACTATAATATGGGGGAGGCAGTGGCTCAGTTGGTGGAGTGGTGGTCTGCTGTGCTACTGGACCCAGGTTCAAATCCCAGCTGGGGCAGGGAACAGTTTAAGGATTTGAATTCCATTAAAAAAAAAAAAAAAAAAAAAAAAAAAAAAAAAAAAAAAAGCAGACTTTACTGATCCACCACAAGACCCACCGACATGTCGTAAAAATACCCCCGCTAATACCAGTGCACTAGTCCTGTATGAGACAGCCCTAGCATGTATTCAATATGGACAGTGGGTGTTAGTGCCAAAGTGGTGACATGTGGAGGTGTATGGAATGTAGGAGGACCACTGGGCCTTGAGAGCAGGCTGTGAAGCCTATGCCCAGTCGGATACATTATAAAAAAAAAAAAAAAAAAAAAAAAAAATCGGGATGCCACAAGAAATTTGTACTATGATTAAAGGAAGTTCCTTTTAGTGTCTGATTAATGTTGGCCATATGTAACCTTGTCAGTTCAAAAAATCTCTCCTAAGGTGAACAAAAACTTTTGGGGAACTTCGGACTATTATTTGGAATGGGTTGGTATCTATCTATCTATCTATTGCCAGACGCCTCAATCCTGTTTGGGTTGGCCACAAACAAATCGCCTCCAAGTCGCCCTGTCCCCCGCCATTTCACTGCCCTGCTCCCAACTCACACCCCCCTCTCTCATATACCTCTCCACCCCATCCCTCCATCTCATCCTCGGCCTCCCCCTCCCTCTTCCCCCCTCCACCACACTCACATACACTCTCTTCGTCAGTCTTTCACCCTCCATCCTCTCCACATGGCCAAACCACCTCAGTGTGTTCCTCATAACGCTTCCTATCACATCCACATCCACACCACAATGCTCCTTCATATCCTCATTCGTCAGCCTGTCTCTCCACGTGACTCCACAGGCTCCTCTTAAATAACTCATTTCCACTGCTCTCACTCTTGACTTGTGTCCTTCCAACAATGTCCAAGCTTCACTTCCGTACGTTAGAGTTGGTATCACAATACTGTCATGTAGTAACTTTTTCACTTCAATGCTCACTTCCCTGTTTCTTATCACTGCTTTCAAAGAACCAGCAACCTTTCTTCCCTGCTGTACCCTTTCAAGCACTTCACCCTCCAAACCTCCATCCTTACTCATCACACTACCCAAGTACTTAAACGTACTCACATTTTCCAATTCCTCACCATCCAACCTCGCTGTACATTCACTGACTTCACCTCTCTCAAAGACCATCACTTTACTCTTCCCTACATTCACCATTAGATTCCGTTTCTTACACACTCTCTCAAACTCATCCACCAAGCCATGCAGCTCCCCTTCGTCTTCACTCAACAACATAGTATCATCTGGAAACAACAGTACAGGGAGTTTCCAAACACTATCCTTTCTCACCAGGGCCACACCAACATCCACTACCCTACCTTGTACCTCTTTTATTACCCCATCCATGTACAGATTGAACAACCATGGGGACATGACACATCCCTGTTTCAAACCAACTTTCAAAGAGAAAAATTCACTTAGTTCACCATCCACACGCACTGCAGCCTTTGCACCATCGTACATACTCTTCACAGCATTCAACAACTTCCCATCTACTCCATATATTCTTAACACTTTCCACAATCCTTGTCTATCCACCCTGTCATATGCTTTCTCCAAATCCATGAAAGCTGCATACAACTTCTTTCCCTTCTCTAGAAACTTTTCCACTAAAGATCTAAGAATGAATATCTGATCTACACAACCTCTTCCCTTCCTAAAGCCTCCCTGTTCTTCTCATTTAACTTTAATTGGTCGGGACCCCCTGGAGTATTCCATTTCAGCTAATGCTAGATCACTTTATTTAGTTTATAGATCATGGGAGACTTAGTGTTAAAATGCTGTGACCATTAAAACTGTCACGGATGGGAAACTCTTACACTGTATTGCAGTTAATGCCAGACTTTTTTTTTTTTTTTTTTTTAAAGACTGGGTTATACGAGCATTAGTAACAATGTTGCTTCCATTGGCTATGTCAAGGTTACACATCTCTAGTATTCTATCTCAACTACTGCCAGATTATTTTGTTCAGTTGAGGGTAAGTTGTAAAAGCATATCATAAATAATAAGTAATGGTCACCACCACCTACAATATCAACATGATCGTCATTGGAACCTTTATTCGCGCTTTGTTCTTTCATTTTTATTTTAATCTTTGCTGGGAACAGATGCTTTTATTTACCTCTGAAGAGGTTTTTCAAGGTGAAAAGGACAGAAGGAGCCTTCACTAACTTCTCCACTTTGGAGAACTCGCTAATGTTTAGTAAACTTGCCTGGAGGCAACAAAGATTAATGTAAATGATGTCACCATATTGGAACGAATAACCTCAATTTTCTCTCTATGTCTGAAAATAAATTACAAAAAATGATATTTTACAAGCATGACTCCACCCTATGTAAATACAATTAGGTAAGAGCACACACACTTTGTGAATCTGGAGTCCGAAATTACATCCCACAGCACAAAGAAGCAGAAATGAAAATAAAGAAAATGATATTGACAATATAATGTATCACCCTCCCTCCACTTGGCAAAAGCGACCATCTGTATTAAACTGCAACTTCAGGACTGCATATGACATAATTAACAGTAATGAAAGTTACAAAATGAGCCTAAATTACATAAAGGGCAACTACAATGACCTAAAGAAGTCTATCTATCTATCTATCTATAGCCCGACGCCCTAATCCCGCAAAGGGTGGCCGCAGACAAAACGCCTACAAGTCGCTCTGTCACCCACCATTTGACTACTCTCTCCCCAACTCACCCCCCCCTCCCTCATATACCTCTCAACTCCATCCCTCCACCTCATCCTCGGTCTACCTCTCCCTCTTCCTCCCTCCACCTCACCTACTCGTACATACACCCTCTTAGTCAGTCTTTCATTCTCCATTCTCTTCACATGTCCAAACCACCTCAGTGTATTTCTCCTAATCTTCCCAACCACATCCACATCCACCCCACATCGTTCCTTCACTTCTTCATTCGTCAACCTGTCCCTCCACGTCACTCCACATGCTCCTCTCAAGTAACTCATTTCCACTGCTCTCACTCTTGACTTGTTCCCCTCTTGCAAGGTCCATGCCTCACTTCCATACGTCAGGGTAGGGATCACAATACTATCATGCAGTGACTTCTTAACTTCCATACTCACCTCCCTATTTCTCATCACTGCTTTCAGTGTACCAACGACCTTCTTTCCCTGCTGTACCTAAAGAAGTACTTCTTGGAAATAGATTGGGAAAAAGAGCTTAGAGGAGAAGATTTAAATGTTATATACAGAAAATTCTATGACCATTATGAAATAAGAGTCCAAAATTACATCCCACAGCACAAAGGAGCAGAAATGAAAATAAAGAAATGGTTTAATACAGAATGTAAAAAATCAAAAGAAAAAAGAGACTTGTTATGGAACAGATAAAGAAGACACAATAGTGAGAGGGCATATAATAACTATAAACAGGCAGGAGTGAAGCCCAAAGACAGTTTGAGGAAGACATTATGAATAAAACTAGTGATCAACCGATGCTATTTTACAGCTACATCCGAACCAAAACCAAAGTAAAAGATAAAATACAATCCATTACGGACAAGGAGATCACCTATCCACAATAGAAAAATACAATATTTGTGAAGCATTAAATAAAAATTTCCGATCAGTTTTTACAAACGAAAATAATTTTGAGTGATATGATACGGAACATGCATCCCCACACATATTACCAGATATACAAATATCAGAAAAAGAAATACAGGAGGAGTTAAGTAAATCAGACAAAGCAAAAGGAAATGGTCCTGACGAAATTTCATGTTGGGTGCTACATGAATGTGCAAAGGAGTTAAGCAGACCAATACATTTAATATTCAAGGAATCCTTGGGTCAAGGTAAACTACCTGATATTTGGCAGAAAGCAAACATTGTTCCCCTATTCAAGAAAGGGAATAGACAAAATCCATTCAACTTCCAACCAGTATCACTAACCAGTGTTGTAAGCGAGGTACTAGAAAAGCTGATAAGTAAAGCTTGGATAAACCATCTAGAAGAACACAATATGATAACAGATAGGCAGTTTGGTTTCAGAAAGGGGAAATCATGTGTTACTCATCTATTAAGCTATTATGACATTATGACAGAGTTGCAGAAATATTACAAAAAACAGAAGGGTGGGTGGATAGTATTTATCAAGACTTCAAGAAAGCCATTGACAGAGTACCGCACCAAAGACTTTTATGGAAACTGCTCCATCAAGGAGGAATCTGAGGCAGACTGTGCTATTGGATGCAAGACTTTCTTGGAAACAGGCAAATGAGAACAGTATTAAGGGGAAATTACTCATCACAGAGGGAAGTGACTAGCGGAGTTCCACGGGCTCAGTGCTGGCACCAATAATGTTTTTAGTGTATATAAATGACACAGACAGTAACACTGGAAATGAATGCTACCTAAATATGTTTGCTGATGATGCAAAAACACAAAGAAGCATTACTAACACAGACTTTTGTATAAAGCTACAAGAAGAATTAAATAAACTTCATGAATGGAGTAACAAATGGCAAATGGAATTCAATGTGGACAAGTGTCATGTAATTAAGTTTGGTAAAAGTGGAAAAAGATCAAACTGGGATTATAAGTTAGGATGTAAAACCCTACACATTTCAGAAAGAGAGAACAACCTAGGTGTGATTATCAATAACAGACTACCTCCGGCTGACCACATCAATGAGAAGGTACTGAACATGTACACACTGCCTGCTACAATGAGAATAGCATTCACATACATAAATGAAGACATGCCGAGAAAAAAACATAACATCATTCATCAGACCAATCCTGGAGTATGTATCTGCAGTCTGGAATCCTCACCTCAAGAAACACATAGATAAGATTGAAAAAGTTCAAATGGCTGCTACAAGATGGGTACCAAGCTTAAGGGATCTAAACTACGAAGAAAGACTTGAAAAACTGAATCTGCCAACACTACAGGAGAGAAGGAAGAGAGACATGATTATGCTACATATATGCATATCAGAGAAGGAGAAAATAGACATAAATGAGTATATAACCTGTGCAGAAACATCAGCATGAGGACACTGCAAAAAACTGCATAAAAAGGGAGGTGATAAACATGTATGGAAATACAGTTTCCCTAATAGGGCAGCTAATCAGTGGAATGTGCTACCAAATGAAATAGTGTGGGTTAAAACAATTCATAAATTTAAGGATGTGTATTATAAAAATGGTTTAAAACATGGGACAGTACAAGCCTGACTCATTCCTGAAAAGATACAATTAAGAACACACACACACACACACACACACACACACACACACACACACACACACTACCAAAAATGTAAAGATTCGTTGGCAATAGTATACATGAATGTTTGTGGCTTATTCGGTAACAGCTGTTTAGGTACTTTACCGGAACGTTAAAGATGGCCGAAAATGTAAACAATGAGGGGATGGAATTTCAAGGATTTGATGCTAATACTAATGTCATGGACCTGGTGAAAACATTAATTATGAGGATTAGTGAACTCGAAAAAAAAGTAGAGAATCTAGTGATAAAGGATGTGTCAGGAAATACGGAAACCACCATACAGAGTCTAATCCAGTCCAACGAAACAGCCAATGAAGAGATTAAGAATTTGAAGAGGGAAAATGTTGAACTGAGGAGGAAACTTGAAGAGAGTACTAATAAAACGGAGAAGGTGAGTAATGTACTAGAAGAACACAAGGCAAAGTGGGCACACGTAGAAGAAGAACAGAAAGAAGTGGTCAGCTTAAGAGAGATCATCCAGGAAGAAAGGGAAATGAACAAGAAAGAAATGGAAGAAAATGTAGTGAAAATACTGAAGAAAAAAGAGAAAATAGTGAGAGAAACTGTAGAAAGGAACAGATGTGTGGTAGTATTTGGAAACAGGGAAGAGGAAGAAAAGGTTAGGTTCGCAAGACTCGAGAGAGACACGAACATGGTGAGAGGAATATTAGGCAAGATTGACCCCGAAGGAGACAAGTGGGTAAAAGAAATTGAGGAAGTAAGGAGGACAGGGCCTTATAAGAAAGGGGAAACAAGACCAATGAGAGTCAAGTTTACATCAGAAAGTGTAATAAATGAGATACTTAAAGTGACCTGGAAATTAAGCAAAGAGGCGGGGATGGAAAATATTATAATAAGAAAAGATCTGAATGCAGAAGAAAGAGAAGTTTTAAAATCATTAAAGGAAGAAGTAAGGAAAAAAATGATAAGAGGACAGAGGAAGAACGTAATACTTTTTTTTGGAGAGTATTGGATATGAAAGTAAGGAAATGGTATTTAAGGAAATAGAAGTGAAGGAAACTAGGGGGGATGGTTGTGAAAGATCAGAAGTTGAGGAAGTGGTACGGACTGAGAGTAGGAGAGAAGAGGGTATTAATAATGTCAAAAATAATTTGAAGGTGATATATACTAATGTTGATGGTTTCATATCGACAAGGATCGATATTAATGATTTCTTGAGAGAACATGAACCTGATGTCATGTGCTTTGTAGAGACCAAATTAAGAGAAGATATTGATGTTCATTTGGGAGATGGTAAATACAAACTGTGGAGAAAAGACAGAAAAGAAAAAAAGGGAGGAGGAGTGATGATAGCAGTGAAGAACAACATAAATGTAGATACTGTGGAAATGGGAGAAGGCAGGGCTGAAGTGATATATATGAAATTAGAAACTGGAGAGAATGTTAAGAGAGATATGGCGGTAGTGTATGTTCCCCCAAAGACGAGAGCATGGAAGGATGACGAATACCATGAGATGTTGTCAGATATGGCTAGCTACTTGCAAAAAATAATTGAGAAAAGCAATAATATAATTTTGGTGGGTGACTTTAATTGTAAAGAGGTGAACTGGGAGGAATGGTACTCGGGAGGCGGCGAGGATTCGTGGGGTACTATGTTATTAAATATAATAATGAATAACGTGATGACGCAGTGGGTCAAAGAAGAGACACGGTTTCGAGGTGAGGACACACCAGCAAGGTTAGATTTACTGTTCACCAAAGAACCCGATGTAATAGAATCATTGGAATATCTCTGTCCTTTGGGAAAAAGTGATCACGTGGTCATTGAGTTCCAGATGTTAATAGGAAACGTCGAGCCAAGAGACGAGCTTCATAGACAGGGAAGATACAACTTTGGCAAAGCAAATTTTACAGGATTGAGAAACTTTTTTGAAAACGCGGATTGGAGAAAATTCAGAGAAACAAGAGAGATACAGAGGAAGTGGGATATCTTTCTAGACCTCTATAATTTGGGAGTGGAAAAATTTGTACCAAGAGTAAGAGGGAAAGAAAATAGGAAAAAGGAGTGGTTTAATAGAAGGTGTATGATAGCAAAAAAAGAGAGAGATAAGGCGTGGAACAATTGGAGAAAGAGAGGTAACGACAGAACAAAGGAAGAATATAAAAGAACAAGAAATGAATACACAAGAATACGTAGGGAAGAAGAAAGGAATTTTGAAAAAGGTATAATTGACAAATGCAAGGATGAACCCAAACTGTTTTATAGATTTGTTATTGGCAAACTGAAACAAAAGGAAGGAATCACCAAGCTGAAAGTAGATGGAGAGGTCTTTAAGGATGCAGCAATGCAAGCAGAAATAATGAACAAACGTTTCCAGTCAGTTTTCACTAAAGAAAAGGAGCTTGTGGAAGGGGAGGGAGTGATTAGAAATGTTCCGGTGATGAAAGATATAAAAGTGGAGGTGCAGGAAGTGTATAAATTACTGGAAACTCAAGATGTAAGGAAAGCCCCAGGACCTGATGGAATTTCTAATTGGGTACTGAAGGAATGCAGAGAACAACTGGCGGATAAAATTCACAGCTTAATTGTATGCTCACTGGAAGAGGGGAAAGTGCCAAAAGAATGGAAGAGGGCAAATGTGGTACCAATTTACAAGGGAGGAAACAGGGAAGAACCCCTGAATTATAGACCAGTGTCTCTAACCAGCGTGGTCGCAAAATTGTGTGAGAGAATCCTGAAAGACAGATGGATAAAATATCTGGAAGAGATGAATATTTTGGCTGAATGTCAGTTTGGATCCAGAAGTGGAAGGTCATGTGTTTCTAACTTGTTGAGCTTTTACTCAAGAGCGATTGATGTGGTACAGGAGAGAGATGGTTGGGTGGATTGTGTGTACTTAGACTTAGAGAAGGCCTTTGACAAGGTACCTCATAAGAGGCTAATGTGGAAACTAGAATATATAGGAGGACTAAAGGGGAAACTTCTGGAATGGATGAGAGACTTTTTGAGAGACAGAGAAATGAGGACAGTAATAAAGGAAAAGATGTCTGGATGGAGGGAAGTAACAAGTGGAGTCCCTCAAGGCTCAGTGTTGGCGCCAGTAATGTTCCTGATTTACGTAAATGATATGGTAGATGGAGTGAACAGTTATGCAAGTCTGTTTGCTGATGATGTAAAGATCTTGAGGAAGATAGAGGTTAAGGAGGATTGTAAAATACTGCAGGAGGATTTGGATAGGATACACAATTGCAGCCGGACATGGGAAATGAACTTTAATGTAAAGAAATGTAAAATATTGGAAATGGGTAAAAGTAGCAGGAGACCATCACTGAATTATTTTTTAGGTAATGAATTAATCACAAAAAGGAGAGAAGAGAAAGATTTGGGAGTGCTGGTCCAAGATAGTTTGTCACCAGAAAAGTACATTAACAAGATAGTTGGAGAGACTTATAAGCTCTTGACTAACATAAGAGTAGCATTTCATTATATGGATGAGGAAATGATGAAAAAATTGATTGTGGCCATGATCCGCCCCAGGGTAGAATATGCAGCGGTAGTGTGGTCCCCACACAAAAAGAAAGATATAAACAAGATTGAGAGAATACAAAGAACAGCAACCAAGATGGTCCCCAGTCTGACAGACCTGTCATACAGAGAGAGGCTGGAAAAACTGGATTTGCCTTCGTTAGAGGAAAGGAGAAAGAGGGGAGACATGATTGCGGTGTTCAGGACCATGGTGGGAGTAGATAAAATTGACAAAGAAGATCTGTTTGTATGGGATAAGAGAGCAACAAGAGGACATGGAATGAAATTGAAAAAGTCAAGCTGCTTGAAGGATATCAAGAAATATAGCTTTCCTTACAGAAGTATAGACTTATGGAATAGCCTGGACAAAGAGATCATCCAGTCTAAAAACTTAAACGAGTTTAAAGTTAAATTCGACTTATTGAGAAACAGCGACGGAAACCCACGAGCATAGTACATTCCGTGTATATCACAATTAGGTATATTCTTAAATATTTGGAACGACTTAGACAAAGAGGTGGTGCATGAGAAAAACATTCATGTGTGTAAAGGTAGACTTGATAAATGTGGATATGGAGACAGGACAACACGAGCATTGCTCAATTCCTGTATACTACAAATAGGTAAATACAAATAGGTAAATACACACACACACACACAATATGTCCTTATTATTAATACTTACACTTGAGCCTCTATTAGGGACATCGTTCTCTGATCATTGGGCATATCCATTATCCCGGTCAGTGTAATCTTCCTGCAGATGATGTCAGCCGCCAACCTTAATGCATAGGCAAGAATTATTATTTAACCACTTAAATACTGATGTCTTACCACTTAAAAAATTATATTATCTTCGATTCAATACTCTGAGGCCCTAGATATATCCGTTATTAACTAATATATTTATCTGAAACTCCGTACTTACACACTTTGTGTCTGTCAGTCAAATATTGTATTTCAGACACTCTTCGACATGTGAATACAATGAGACATCTGCAGGTAATAAAATGCCGCGCTCCTACCTGCAGTGGGGACTTTCACTGGCCATCAGTAATGGTACTGTACTGATCCAGTGCTGATGTCACGTTCATTAACTGAACATGTATTCTTAATTCTCCAAATTGAACTCGTTTTTTACTTTCCTGTGGGGCTATATCAAGGAAAAAGTATCTAAAAAGAAACCAACAACACTCCATGTGTTAAAAGAAAATATCGTATTAAGAAGACTGATGACATCCCACACACCTCACTCACCATATATTCACTAATATTAAACATGACTGAACTGTATTCATGCATTAACTATATCATCTTGAACATGGTACATGGGGGTGCCTATCATCCACTCAGTGTAGCAGTACCTTGTTTCAGGGTATCTCTACTCTGAGTGGCATGCCAAATGATTTCCTATGTACCAGAAAATCATTGTCAACGATGGGTGGTAACCTTATAACCAACCAAAACGTGTTCCCTACATGACAACAAATGGAGTGGCGGAGGATTAGTGCCTTTCCCTGGAAAACAACTAACTAAAAATACAAACAAGAAGCCTCAGACCAGGGCTGACCAACAGATGACAACTAAGGACCGAGCAAAGGACATGGTTCGGATTGTGACATGGAATGTAAGGGGTGCGAATGATAAGATGAAAGAGAGAGAGATTGTCCAGGTGCCTTAGGGTGCAAGAGTGGATGTATGTGGAATAACCAAGACTAAATGGAATGGTGAGAATGTGAGAGAATGGGAGTTTGGCTGGGGTATATGCTTGGGAGTAGGTGAGAATGAGAAAGCAAAAGAATGTGTGTGTATTGTTGTATTCAATAGATAGAAGGTGAATATAAGAGAGCATGGATCAGTTGGCTCAAGGATTGTGTGGGTAGGACTGAGAATTAGACTACAAATGTGGGCGATTGTGTGTGTGTGTACTGTATGTGCCAACGCAAGATTGTGTAGGTTGAGTGAAAGAAGAGTTTTGGACAAATGTGAATGCATGCATAAGTTTGAAAGGTATGAGAGAGTGTTTTTGATTGGAGATATGAACAGAAAAGTAGGGAATGTGAAGATGGATAGAGTAGTTGGTAAGTGGGGTGTTCCTGCAGAAGTGGATGAGCATGGCAGTGCTTTAGAGGACATTTGTGCAAGGAGGGGGTTGGTGATAGCCAATATCCTCTTTAGACACAAAATGATCCACAGGTAAACGTGGCGAGTATTGAGAAGGGTCAGTGGTGAACTGAATGCACTGAAGGCAATGATTAATTATGTGTGTGTGGATGATAGAATGAGAAGGTGTGTAATGGATGAAAGAGCATATAAAGGTTGGGGGAGTGGACTTTCTGACCATCACTTGGTGGTGGTGAAAGTCAAGGTTCAAATGAAATGAATGAAAAGAAGAAAGGAATGACAGGAGAGAGTAGATCATACAAGGAGGGTTCAGAGGTTGCAAGAGGATGGAAAAAAGGCAGAATATAGGAGAGAAGTGGAGCAGCGATTAGTTAAATATGATCTGGAACAGATGAGAGACGTAGAAGGTGTGTGCAAGATAATCACAGAAGAAATCTGTGCGGCATGTGAGGTGGTGTGTGAGGTGAAGAGAAGATGAAAGGGAGTGCAAGGAACAGCATGGTGGGATGAAGAAGTGAGCCAGGCGATGGCATAAGAGAAGAAAGCACATAGCGAGTGGATGAGAAACAGGGGTATGGAAGAAGTTGAGAGACAGAAGACCGAGCTATATGTAGAGACGAAGAGATAGGTGGAAAGATTAATAAGAGCGAGTAAGAAGAGAGTGGATGAGAAATTTGAAAGGAATTTGAGTGTAAAGTGGAGGAAATGTAAGAAAACGTTCTGGAAAGAGGTAACGTGCATTAGACAGGGTGATAAAGAAGTTAGTTGGGAGTGAAGGATAAAAATGGTACATTGGTAGTGGAGAAGAAAAGGTGAACAGATGGAGAGAACACTTAATGGAATTGTTGAAGATAGAGAATAAAAGTAATGCGAGTATAAGTGGCTGGGGAATGGCTGGGAGAAGGAGGGATGTGAGAAGAGAGAAAGAAATCAGTAAGACAGAAGTTGTGGAAGAAATGAAGAAAGTCAAAATGGGGAAACCCCGGGAATTGATGGAGTGTATGGCAAAGTGCCGAAGCATGGGGAAGAGATAGTAATAGAATGGATATGGAAGATGTGCAGATTGGCCTGGGAGGAAGGTAGGGTCCCGAAGGATCGGAAGTCAGGTATAATTATTGCCCTGTACAAAAAAGTACAAAAAGAAGTGTGTGGTAATCATATGGGCATTTGTCTTCTTAGTGAATAGGAAAAGTATATGCAGGATACATATTGACAGTTAGGAAAATAACAGAGGAATTAGTTGGAGAAGAACATGGAGGTTTTAGGAAGGGAAGAGGTTGTGTAGATCAGATATTCATTCGTCAGTCTTTAGTAGAAGAGTTTCTACAGAAGGGAAAGAAGTTTAATGCAGCCTTCATGGATTAGGAGAA
The DNA here is from genome assembly GCF_032717465.1 of Coenobita brevimanus. Classification (NCBI taxonomy): domain Eukaryota; kingdom Metazoa; phylum Arthropoda; class Malacostraca; order Decapoda; family Coenobitidae; genus Coenobita; species Coenobita brevimanus. The sequence continues at coordinate 28,943,693 of NC_137033.1, read as the reverse complement.
AGCATATGACAGGGTGGATAGACAAGGAATGTGGAAAGTAATAAGAATATATGGAGTAGATGGGAAGTTGCTGAATGCTGTGAAGAGTACATATGAGGGTGCTATGGCTGCAGTGCATTTGCACTGTGAACTGATGAATTTTTCTATTTAACGGCTGGACTGAAACAAGGATGTGTCATGTTTCCATGGTTGTTCAATCTGTATATGGATGGAGTTATAAGAGAGATACAAGGTAAGACAGTGGATGCTGAAGCAGCCCTAATGAGAGAGGGCAGTGTTTGGAAACTCCCTCTACTGTTGTTTGCAGCTGATACTTGTTAAGTGAAGACGAAGGGGAGTTGCAAGGCTTAGTGAATGAATCTGGGAGAGCGTGTAAGAAACAGAATCTAAAGGTGAATGTATGGAAGAGTAAAGCTATGGTCTTTGAGAGAAATGAAGTCACTGAATGTACAGTGAGGTTGGATGAGGGGGAAAAGGAAAATGTGAGTGCGTTTAAGTATGTGGGTAGTGTGTTCAGTAAGGATGGAAGTTGTGAGGGTTAAGTGCTTGAATGGGTACAGCAGGGAAGAAAGGTTGCTGGTCCTATGAAAGCTGCGATAAGAAACAGGAACACAGTATCATCCACTATCCACACCTGTGTCACTTTACTTCCCACTTCCTTCACACAAAAATCTCTCTTCTATCATGCACCAAGATACTTAAGCTCTCTTGAAACCTTCTTGCAAATGTTAAGTTTTTATTAAGTTTTCCAGCACACAATTTTATTCCACCCCCCTCCCTGCCAGCCCCCCTGCACGCCACTGAAAACATGTATTCTCGCTTTATTTTCGCCACCCAAACATATATATATTGCCATGAAACCTACAGCATCTTGTTCGCTGATGTTTGCTCTAGCCGAGAAACAAAAAAACAAAAAAAATTACAGAAAAGTACGAATAGAAGTACATTATGTCGGTGTGAATAAACAGTTCAGAACATCAATCTCATTTCCCAACATCATAGTTCGAATGTTTTCCATAATACAGCAAAATGTTATTAGAAGTTTTGAAAGAGAATTTCGTCAGCTTTCTAATAAGCTTTGTCAGGTTGTGATAAGATTTGTAGTTTTCAAGAAAATATCTAAAAACTAAAAGCCATTTTTTACCAAAAACTGATTTTTTCAAGGAGCTCTACTGCAAAAGTTTTCTCACACGTTGTTTTTATTTCATAATCTTGTGTAGAATTTCATGAGCTTTCTCATGGTACCTGCAGATTTTTCATGTGCCTCATAGTTTCTGAGTAATGCACAAAAAACTACTGGGTACCCACACCCGTGCTGCACTTCTGCAATGTGCGCACAATAACCATTATATTCCTGCCTAGGTAACACCGACTTTTCATCAGAGATATTACATTGTTATATCCTGTACTTATGTAGAATTCACTGACTTTTATCATGGTTCTTACAGGAAATCGATATGTCCAATACTTTTCGAGTAAATGGATGACAAAGGTAGAATACTCCTCCGAGTGCTGCATAGTTTTACCGCAAGCGAGAAAAAAACACTCTCTTCCCCCCATCATTACCAAAAAATAAGCTCCCAAAGGCTTATTTTTTGGTCATGTACATACACAGAATTCACTGATCTTTATCATGGTTCTTACTAGAAATCGATATGTCCAATACTTTTTGAGTACCGGTAAATGGACAACAAAGGTAGAATACTTCTATGAGCACTGCATAGTTTTACTACAAGCGTTATGAGGAACACTGAGGTGGTTTGGCCATGTGGAGAGGATGGAGGATGAGAAACTGACGAAGAGAGTGTATGTGAGTGAGGTGGAGGGGGGAAGAGGGAGGGGGAGGCCAAGGATGAGATGGAGGGATGGGGTGGAGAGGTATATGAGAGAGGGGGGTGTGAGTTGGGAGCGGGGCAGTGAAATGGCGGGGGACAGGGCGACGTGGACGCGATTTGTTTGTGGCCATCCCAAACGGGATTGAGGCGTCTGGCAATAGATAGATAGATAGAAAAAAACCACTCTTCCCCTTCCTTTACCTAAAAAATATGCTCCCAAAGCCTTTTTTTTTTTTTTTTTTTTTTTTTAAATCATCATCAGCCATTATAAGTCCACTGCTGAACAAAGGCCTCCCCCAGCCTTCTCCACGAATTCCTTGGCTAAGCCAATCTTTGCCATATTTTCCCTGCAAATTTCTCTATCCCATCTCTCCACCTCCTGTCTGGCCTTTTTCTGCTACGCTTTTCATCTCTTGGTGTCCAGTCAGTCAACCTCTTGCTCCATCGATTATCCCTTGTTCTTGCTACGTGGCCTGCCCACCTCCATTTCTGTTCTTTTATAACTTCTATAATATCTTTGACTTTAGTCTGCTCTCTCACCCAAGTTGATCTTTTCCTGTCTCTTAAAGATATTCCCAACACTGACCTTTCCATTGCTCTCTGAAACGAATTAATTTATTTTCCATCAATTTTGTCAGTTTCCAAGTCTCACAACCATACGTCATAGCTGGAATTATACAATCGTTATATACTTTTTGTTTCATACAAACTGGCAAGCTATTTTTCATAATGTCTCTATGTTTAGCGAAAGCTTTTCATCCAACTGTAATGTGTCTTTTTATTTCGCTATCATTATCTTTCGTTAATTTTAGTATTTGTCCCAGGTAATTGTACTCCTCAACTTCTTCAAGAATTTCTCCACTTATTCTTATGACGCTCTTTGGTGTTTGAGGATTAAACATTACTTTAGTTTTACTCCAGTTCATCTTTAGCCCTACTTTGAGACTTTCTCTGTTCAGGTCATATAACATTTCTTGCAAAGTCTCTGCTTTTTCTGAGATTAGGACAATGTCACCTGCATATCTTAAATGGTTTAGCTTTTCTCCATCTATGTTTACTCCTTTGTTTTCCCAGTCTAGCTTTCTGAAAATACTTTCTAGGCATGCTATAAATAACTTTGGTGAAATTGCATCTCCCTGATGCACGCCCTTCTCAATCTTAATTTTCTCTGAGTCTTTATGTAATTTAACTGTAGCAGTTCCCTCTTTATATATGTTTTCAAGCAGTTTTACAATGTTCTCATTCACTTCTTGTTCTCGCAATGACTTTATAATTGCTATGTGCTCCACTGAGTCGAAAGCCTTTTCGTAATCAACAAAACTTAAGCACAGTGGTTTATTATATTCTGTAGTTTTCTCAATTAGCTAATTCATTGTATGCAGATGATCAGTAGTCGAATACCCGCATCGGAATCCTGCCTGTTCACGAGGTTGGTTTTCCTCCAAATTTGTAGCTATTCTGTTTGTAAGGACTTTAGTGAAAAGTTTATAAATGACTGATAGCAAGCTAATGAGTCGATAGTTACTCAGGTCTTTTAATTTGCCTTTTTTATAAAACAGAATAACAATTGCATTACACCATGTTTTGGGAATTTTCTTCTGTTTTATACATTGGGTAAATAAGTGAGCAAGCCTATTTTGTACTTCTGCTCCTGCATCCAACAGTAAATCTGCTACTATTCCATCTTCTCCCGGAGCCTTCCTTCTTTTCATATTTTTAAGAGAAATATTTACTTCGTCTGGTGTTATCTCAAGTATTTCACTTGTGTCAACAGAAAAGTTAGCTATTGGTACTACTGTCTTTGATGTATACAGTTCTTCTTCAAGTCGCTTCAGCATCATATCTCTGCATTTAATGGCTTTACCGTTTTTGTCTTTTAGTGATGTAATTTGTTGCTTTCCAAGTGCCATTTTATTTCGAACCTGTTTCAGACTTTTTCTTTTTTTGATGGCTTCTTTGATTTGATCCATGTTTCTCTTTCTTTTTTCTTCTCTTTGTCTTTTGTTGATAAGCTTATTTAATTCTGCTCGTTCTATTTCATCTTTCTTTGTTTTTACTTTCATTACCTTTCTTTTTTTCATAAGTTCGAGTGTCTTCTCTGAATACTTTCCGGCTTTGGTTGTATTAGGTTTTCCTACTACCTCCGCTGATTCTTTTAGGACTTTGTCATATACAGATGTTTATTTTTATATGCTTCCTCATGATGCTGTCAAAACATCAATGCAACTATTACCTGGACGAAAGAGAACAACATACCTTCAAGAGCACTGTCAATTTTTCCTGCCTCACACACACCTACATATTTTCGCTCAATAGAGGTTTTACTTTGTTTTCTTCGAAGTCTACAAGTAAAATCTCCAAGGTTTTTTTTTACAGTGCTATAAGAAACTCAACATGACCACTAGTCTTTTTCCTAGTTACTGATACTGAAGCTGTACATTCTGTAATAGGTGTAATATGTACAAAACAATGCTCACATGTGTGGAAAATATAGAAGTATTGAAATAGGTCAACATACAAATCAATAAAATTCGGAAAACTCACTTCCTCCAGAGGTGTTGAGCTGCTGGCAGGACCTCGTGAGGTTTGAAGAGTTATATATGGTGTGTGTGTGTGTGTGTGTGTGTGTGTGTGTGTTCTTACCTAATTGTTCTTACCTAATTGTATCTTTACAGGAATGAGTCAAGCTCGTACTGTCCCGTGTCTTAAACCATATTTATCGTACATATCCTTAAATTTGTGAATTGTTTTGGCACACACTATTTCATTCGGTAGTGCATTCCATTGATCAATTGCTCTGTTTGGGAAACTGAATTTCCTTACGTCTTTATCACCTCTCTTCTTATGCAGTTTTTTGCAGTGTCCTCTTGCTGATGCTTCTCCATATGTTAAGTAATCATTTATGTCTATTTTCTCCTTTCCTGATATGCATTTATATAGCATTATCATGTCACCTCTTTTCCTTCTCTCCTGTAGTGTTGGTAGATTCAGTTTATTTAGTCTTTCTTCGTAGCTTAGGTCCCTTAAGCTTGGTATCCATCTTGTAGCGGCCCTTTGAACTTTTTCAATCTTGTCTATGTGCTTTTTGAGATGAGGACTCCAGACTACTGATGCATATTCCAGGGTTGGTCTAATGAATGATGTTATTATCCTTCTTAGCATGTCTTCATTTATATTAGTGAATGCTATTCTCATATTTGCAAGCAGTGTATACATGTTCCGTACCTTCTCGCTGATGTGGTCAGCCGGAGATAGTCTGTTATTGATAATCACACCTAGCCCCTTCTCTCTTTCTGAAATGTGTAGGGTTTTATTTCCTAACTTATAATCCCAATCAGGTCTTTTTCCACTTTTACCAAACTTGATTACATGACACTTGTCCACATTGAATTCCATTTGCCATGTATTACTCCATTCATGAAGTTTATTTAATTCTTCTTGTAGCTCTTTACAAGAGTCTGTGTTAGTAATTCTCCTTTGTATTTTTGCATCATCTGCAAACATATTCAGATAGCTCTCATTTCCAGTGTTACTGTTTATATAATTTATATACACTAAAAACATGATTGGTGCCAGCACTGAACCCTGTGGTACTCCACTAGTCACTTCTTTCCATGATGAGTAGTTTCCTCTTAGTACTGTCCTCATTTCTCTTTTTATGAGAAAGTCTTGCATCCAACAAAACAGTTTGCCTCGAATTCCTCCTTCATGGTACAGTTTCCATAAAAGTCTTTGGTGTGGTACAGTGTCAAAAGCTTTCTTGAAATCTAAATAGATACTGTCCACCCATCCTTCCCTTTCCTGTATTGTGTTTGTTACTCTGTCATAGTAGCTTAACAGATTAGTAACACATGATTTTCCTTTTCTGAAACCAAACTGTCTTTCTGTTATCATACTGTGTTCTTCTAGATGATTTACCCAAGCTTTTCTTGTAAGTTTTTCTAATACCTTGCTTACAACACTGGTCAGTGATACTGGTCGGTAGTTGAGTGGATTTTGTCTATTTCCTTTCTTGAATAAGGGGACAATATTTGCTTTTTTCCAAATATCTGGAAGTTTACCTTGACTCAAGGATTTCTTGAAAATTAAAAATAATGGTTTACATAACTCCTTTGCACATTCTCGTAATACCCAACATGAAATTTCATCAGGACCACTTGCTTTTCCTCTGTCTAATCTACTTAACTCCTCCTGTATTACTTTTTCTACTATTTGTATATCTGGTAGTATGTGTGGACATGCGTGTTCCACATAGTCCCTCTCAAAATTTTTTTCTTCTGTAAAAACTAATTGGAAATTCTTATTTAGTGCTTCACAAATATCTTTCTCTTGTGTATAAGTGATTCCCTCGTCCGTAATGGATTGTATTATAACTTTTACTTTAGTTTTGCTTCTGATATAGCTGTAAAACAGCTTTGGTTGATCACTACTTTTATTTATTATATCCTCCTCAAACTGTTTTTGGGCTTCCCTCCTTATTCTTGTATAGTCGTTTCTTGCCTGTTTGTAATTATTGTACGCCCTTTCATTATTGTGTCTTCTGTATCTATTCCACAACAAATCTCTTCTTTCTTTTGATTTTTTACATTCTGTATTGAACCATTTCTGTATTTTCTTATCTGCTTCTTTGTGCTGTGGGATGTACTTCTGGACTCCTATTTCATAAAATTCACAAAAATTTTTATATACAGCATTTAAATCTTGTCCTCTAAGCTCATTTTCCCAATCAACTTCTAAGAAATACTTCTTTAGGTCTTGATAATTTCCCTTTTTATAGTTTAGGCTCTTTTTGTAACTATCATTGCTGTTTACTATGTCATATGCTATCCTGAAGTTATAGTTTAGTACTGCCTGATCGCTTTTGCCGAGTGGAGGGTGATATATTAACTGTCAATATCATTTTCTTGCCTTGTAAATATTAGATCTAGCACTGAAGGTACATCAAGGCCTCTTTTTCTGGTGGTTTCCCTCACATGTTGCGTTAAGAAAAACTCTTGTACGAGATCCAGGAGCTTTTGGTCCCAACAGCTTTCTTGGCTATTTATATCTAGAGTATTCCAATTTATATTTGTATTGAAGTCCCCAGTTAGTATAATTCTTTCCGATTTCTCTTCCATTTTATGTAGCAATGATCTTACACTCTGAATTGTACTCTCTGCCAGGTCCTCATATTCGTCTCTTTCCCATGTGTTTGATCTGGGTGGCATGTACAAATTTGCTACAAATACTTTACCTTCAGATGTGTCGATCTCTACTGCAATCAGTTCTACTTGTGATGGTATATCTAGTTTTATTTCCTTGACTTTTAGATTTTTCTTAGTTAATATTATAATTCCTCCTCCTTTTTTTAAATATCTGTCTCTTCTCCATATATTGTATTCCTCTAAGTTTAGTATGTCATTTGATATCCTTGGTATTAATTTTGTTTCAGTTAGGCATATTACTTGTGGTTCATTTTCTCTGACATAATCATTCATCTCTAGTAATTTAGATACCATTCCATCCACATTTGAGTACATCAACTTTATCATCTTGTTTATATACTTGTCCTGACATGGTTCTACTACCTTCCTCCTTTTTCTTCCATCCTGTTTGTGTACCACTTTCGTACCTGCAATCCTATTACTTTGTAAAAAAATTTCTTCTTGTCCTCTTCTGATCTTCCCTCATTTTTTGTTTTTGCTTCCTCCCTTTTCTCTTTCAGTAATTCCATTTCCTCTTGTGTTAGACATCTTTTTATCCATACATTTTTGAACTCCTCTTTTTCCTTAAGATTCTTTGCATTTTTTAGTATCTCTTCCACATTGTTTACACTCTGGAAAGTCACCTTTAGAGGTCTCGTCTTGCTTTTCTCGTATTTCCCTAACCTTTTGTGTTCCTCTATGTCTTTACTACAGATTTCCTCTGATACTTCTTTCAGTAAGCTCATTACATGTGCCATCTCCTTTTTGTCTCTTGTGATCTTGTTTTTAACTTCATCCTCTTCTATACCAGTGATTACTATTGATTTGTTTATCTCTACTGAATCTCTGACTAACTTTGGATTGTTTTGGATTATTCTTTTCACCTCCTTTTTAATGCTTTTTTCCTCCACCCTTGTTTCTAAGTCTTTCTTTACTTTCACCATTTCTGCATACGTGGTTTCTACATCATTTTTGTAGCTTTGCACAGCTTCATTTACTTGTGTTATCTTCTCCTCAATATTACTGCTCTGGTCAATAAGACTGCTAACTTGCCTAATTGTCTCTGTGTCATTTTTGAACTCTTCCATAACACTCTCGTGATTGACTACTGTACTTGCCATTTCACTCATTTTCCTCCTAACTGTACTCAATTCCACGGTTAGTTCACTGATGGTTGTGTCTTTCTTATTGACCTCCCTTCCTAGTTTTTCTATTTCTTCCTTTTGCAAGTGCATCTGCTTCTTTATTTCATCAATTTCATTTCTGAAAGCCATTTCTAGTTTGTTTACACGTTCAACCAGTCTATTGTGGGTCTCTACTTAACCAGTTCTTGGTAGAAATCATCATTTTGCTTTTTACCTTTATCCCTTTTCTTTTCCAAATTTGTGTGTGTGTGTGTGTGTGTGTGTGTGTGTGTGTGTGTGTGTGTGTTCTTACCTAATTGTTCTTACCTAATTGTATCTTTACAGGAATGAGTCAAGCTCGTACTGTCCCGTGTCTTAAACCACATTTATAATACATATCCTTAAATTTGTGAATTGTTTTGGCACACACTATTTCATTCAGTAGTGCATTCCACTGATCAATTGCTCTATTTGGGAAGCTAAATTTCCTTACGTCTTTATCACCTCTCTTTTTATGCAATTTTTTGCAGTGTCCTCTTGCTGATGTTTCCCCTTACGTTAAGTAATCATTTATGTCTATTTTCTCCTTCCCTGATATGCATTTATATAGCATAATCATGTCACCTCTTTTCCTTCTCTCTTGTAGTGTTGGTAGATTCAGTTTATTTAGTCTTTCTTTGTAGCTTTGATCCCTTAAGTTTGGTGTAGCGGAACTTTGAACTTTTTAAATCTTGTCTATGTTTCTTTTTGAGATATGGACTCCAGACTACTGATGCATACTCCAGGGTTGGTCTGATGAATGATGTTATTATCTTTCTTAGCATGTCTTCATTTATGTATGTAAACGCTATTCTCATATTGGCAAGCGGTGTATACATGTTCCGTACCTTCTCACTGATGTGGTCAGCCGGAGATAGTATGTTATTGACAATCACACCTAGGTCCTTCTCTCTTTCTGATGTGTGTAGGGTTTTATTTCCTAACATATAATTCCAATCAGGTCTTTTTCCACTTTTACCAAACTTGATTACATGACACTTGTCCACACTGAATTCCATTTGCTATGTATTACTCCATTCATGAAGTTTATTTAATTCTTCTTGTAGCTCTCTACAAGAGTCTGTGTTAGTAATTCTCCTTTGTATTTCTGCATCATCTGCAAACATATTTAGATAGCTTTCATTTCCAGTGTTACTCTCTATATCATTTATATACACTAAAAACATGATTGGTGCCAGCACTGTGCCCTGTGGTACTCCACTAGTCACTTCTTCCCCTTAGTACTGTTCTTATTTTTCTTTTCATGAGAAAATCTTGCAGCCAACAATAAAGTTTGCCTTGAATTCCTCCTTGATGGTACATTTTCCATAAAAGTCTTTGGTGTGGTACTGTGTCAAATGCTTTCTTGAAATCTAAATAGATACTGTCCACCCATCCTTCTCTTTCCTGTACTGAGTCTGTTACTCTGTCATAGTAGCTCAACAGATTACCACGTTGAGTGCACCGCTTCCCGTCCAATCAGCGAAGTTAAGCAACGTTGGGTCTGGTTAGTACTTGGATGGGTGACCGCCGGGGAACACCAGATGCTGTTGGTATCCCTACGTGTCAAGTGGGGTTGGTGGAGGATTAGTGCCCCTCCCTGTAAAACAATTAACTCTAAGCCCTTGGCCACCCTGTTTGGGATACATGGCGTCTGGCAATGAATGAATGAATGAAACTTTCCCTTTTATAGTTTAGGCTCTTTTTGTAACTTTCATTGCTGTTATCTGAGATCTAGCAATGAGGGTACATCGAGTCCTCTTTTTCTGGTGCTTTCCCTTACATGTTGCGTTAGGAAAAACTCTTGCACAAGATCCAGGAGTTTTTGGTCCCAATAGCTTTCTTGGCTTATTATATCTAGAGTATTCCAATTTATATTTGTATTAAAATCTCCAGTTAGTAAAATTCTTTTCAATTTCTATTCCATTTTATGTAGTAATGCTCTTAAACTCTGAATTGTACTCTCCGCCAGGTCCTCATATTCGTCTCTTTCCCATGTGTTTGATCTGGGTGGCATGTACAAATTGGGTACAATTACTTTCCCTTCAGATGTATTTATCTCTACAGCAATCAGTTCTACTTGTGAGGGTATACAGTAGGCTCGCACAGTGCGCATCATAGCAGTGTGCGATTCGCATTGTGCGCGAGTGACCAAAAATCATAACCAAAAACACTTCAATGCACGAGTTTACCGCACAGAACGCCGTAGCACGGGCCGAACAGGGTAGTGCTCCTGAGGGGAATGGGAATGCTGGTGATAGGGAGAGCTGGAGCTCCTGTTTCACTAGCTATCTAACCATCCCCCTTTGCTGACCTTTTCAGTTTGACAGTAACATGGAGAGTAGACCAGCATACTCTCCCAAACATTTCCTCTAACTATCTATGCACTACACCACATGCACTTTACATTTCACACAACGTATCCCACTACGTTACAGGGGTTGGCACCAACAAGGGCATGCGGCCAGAAAACTTTGCCCCTGCTACCTAGTGGCGGACTTCTGGGGGGGAGGCGTGGCGGGGGTTCCGCCGGCATAGATCATGGGTCCAGGGCGAGATGGGGCTCGGGCCTGTGCTAGAGGGTACAGGGCATTGCGGTTCCCAGGCTGCCGCTTCCGCCCAATAGAGAGGGGCCCGAACCTGGGAGTAGCGCCCCAGGAGGCTGCCCTATCAGTGGGAGTATAATGGAGGGATAGTTGCAGTGCCAAGACGCGCTTGGAGGGTGTCCCTGCAGCTGTCCTGGCAGGGTGCCCCGAGGCCACTACCACAGCCACTGGTAAGCTGTTGGGCTAGGGGTCCCAGATCCATTGCCTGGACCTGGGACTGTGCAGTGAGTGGGACCTGTGCTGTGTCTGTCCCCATTTATTAATACTGAAGATGACAAAACAAAATAAGTTTCAAAGCAAGCCTGAGGACAGTAAATCACCCATGGGGATGAGGGTGGGTTCATGGAATGTGGGAAGTTTGAGGAGAAGAGCAGGGGAAGTCGCTGAGGCATTCAGTAGGAGGTGGGTGGATGTGGCGTGTTTGCAGGAAGTCCGGTACAGGGGTGGATCAGCCAGAAAGATTGTTGGGAAGGACTGTTGCTATAAGTTGTTTTGGCAGGGGGGGACAGACGGATATGGAGGTGTTGGTATGATGGTTGCGAAGAAATGGGTGGAATATGTTATGAATGTTCTGAGAGTAAGCGATAGGATATTGGTAGTGAAAATTCTGTTGGGAAGAAAGATATCTGTGATTATATCGGCATATGCTCCAAAGGCAGGATTGGATGAATCAGAGAAAGATAGATTTTGGGATGATTTAATACGTGTAGTAGGTGGTATGCAGGATGATGAGATAGTGATTTTGGGAGGGGACTTAAATGGTCATGTAGGTGAAGCAGCACAAGGTTATGAAGGAGTGTATGGGGGATGTGCATATGGTCTAAGGAATGCAGAAGGGGAAAGGATACTCGAGTTTGGGGAGGCAACGGACATGATTGTGTGCAACACATATTTTAGGAAAAGAGACAGTAGGTTAATTACGTATGAGTCTGGGGGAAATAGCAGTCAGATAGATTATTTTCTGGTTAGGAGGGCCGATAGGAGGTTAGTGAGGGATGTTAAAATTATAGGAAGTGAGGAGTGTGTGCAGCAGCACAAACTATTGATTTGTGATATGGTGCTTAACGAACAAGTGATGAAAAAGAGGACTTACGTACCCAGGAGGAAAATATGGAAGCTGAAAAACCAAGTAGTAAGGGATGCCTTCTATAGCGAGCTGAGGAGAGTGGTGGCTGAACAGGGAGCTGTAGACAGAGGCGTTAATGAACAGTACAAAGCCCTCAAGAACAATTTCTTGAGAGTTACTGATGTAACATGCGGCTGGACAAGAGGACCACCAAGACATAAAGTAACTTGGTGGTGGGATGAGGGTCTAGAAGCTGCAATTAAGGAGAAAACAAGGTTTTTCCGGGAATGGAAGAAGGGTGGTAGCAAAGAGGAATATTTGGCTGCCAAGCGTAGGACTAGAAGAGAGGTATACAGGGCAAAGTCTGGGTCACAGAGACAATTACTCGATAACCTAAATCATGGGGAAAGGAAAAATATATTTAGGGTGGCAGGTCAGGTGAAGAGGGATAATCGGGATATCATAGGTGAGCAGTGTGTGAAGAATGATGAAGGAAGGGTAGTGGTGAACAGTTAGGATATTAAAGATGCATGGAGAAAGCATTATAACCAGTTGTTGAATGAGGAGTTTGACTGGGACAGGGAAGGTTTGGAGCCAGCAGATTCAGTGTCTGGCCCTTGGCCTTTGATTGATACTGCTACTGTGAGTGAGGCAATAGGCAGGATGAGGGTGGGGACGGCAGCAGGTGTGTCTGGGTTGACTGCCGAAATGTTGAAGGCCTCAGGCGATATAGGGGTGAGTTTAGTCACTGACCTGATAAATAGGATTATTTATGAGTGTGTTGTCCCAGATGATTGGCTGAAGAGTGTAATTGTAAATGTGTATAAAGGGAAGGGTGATGCCCTGGAAAGAGGAAATTATAGAGGTATAAAGCTTTTAGATCAGATAATGAAGGTAATGGAGAGAGTTTTAGAAGGTATGATTAGAGAAAGAGTGAATATTGATGAGATGCAGTTTGGGTTTATGCCAGGTAGGGGGACCACTGATGCCATATTCATTGTTCGACAGCTTCAGGAAAAATATATTGGTAGGAGAAGGGATCTATATTTTGTTTTTGTTGATTTGGAAAAGGCCTTTGACAGAGTCCCTTGAGAGGTGCTGAAGTGGGCAATGAGAAAGCTTGGCTTGGAGGAGTGGCTGGTTAGGGTGGTTATGGCTATGTATGTGGGTGCTCACACCCAGGTGAGAGTGAATGGAGATTTGAGTCATGAGTTTTCCGTGAATGTTGGTGTGCATCAGAGGTCAGTCTTGAGTCCCATGTTGTTTATCATGGTACTTGAAGCCCTTTCACGTGACTTTAGAAACGGACTCCCGTGGGAGTTGTTGTATGCTGATGATTTGGTGTTGACTGCAGAGAATGAAAGGGAGGCGGAGGAAAGGTTTAGGAAGTGGAGAGATGGTATGGGGCAAAAGGGTTTAAGGGTAAATGCAGATAAAACAAAAGTGATGATATCTAGGGTTGGTGGCGGTACTGTCAAAGACGAGGGAGAGCGGCCATGTGCAGTTTGCCACAAGGGCGTGGGAAGTAATTCCATCTTGTGCGGTGTGTGTGATAAATGGGTGCATAAGAGATGTAGTGGTATCAGAGGTAGACTGCGAGATAATGTTGATTTTATGTGTACGGCGTGCCGGGGTGAGCAGGTGGAGATCGTCAGACGTGAAAGGATTGAACTTGCTGGTGAATCTCTTGAGTGTGTGGAAGAGTTTTGTTATTTGGGAGACATGTTGTGTGCTGGAGGTGGGGCTGGAAATAGCTCTGTGGCTAGGGTGAGAAGTGGTTGGAAGAAGTTCAGGGAGCTCTTGCCTCTCCTGACATTGAGAGGGCTCTCCCTACGTGCTAAGGGGTCTTTGTATGCAGCATGTGTTAGGAGTGTAATGCTGTATGGCAGTGAGACCTGGGCAGTGAAGGAGGAAGACATTCACCGGCTCAGACTTACAGAAATGACAATGATTAGGTGGATGTGCAGTGCGTCCCTGCGTCCAAGGCCTGGAGGGGCTGGGTTTACAATAGAAGAGTTGAGAGGTAGGATGGGACTGGAGTGCATTGGTGTTGTGATAAAGAGAGGTAGATTGAGGTGGTTTGGACATGTGGAGAGGATGGGGGATGATAATTGGGTGAGGAAGGTGAGAAGTGTTAATATTGGGGGTGGGGTTATGAGGGGTAGACCGAGAAAGACTTGGGACGAGGTCATTAAGTGTGACCTTAGGGTTAAGGGACTGAACAGGGAGGCTGCAATGGATCGTGCAGCGTGGAGAGCCGCCATTAGGTGACCAAGGCCAACACATGCAAGCATGTTGGAGCCTTTAAAAACGAAACGAAACGAACGCAAGGCAGAGGCAAGGAGTGGCTCAAAAATGCCAATTTCTACTAGTGCGACCACCCCTCACACAGCGCATCACGTGTCATCATGTTGATGCACAGAAATTCGCGGGCATTCTACTGCGCAGCTTGGGGTACAAGGGAGCGGGCGCGCCATAACAGTCCTGGCTTGTGCACTGTGCGGATCCGCTCTCTACAGCTAACCTGTCATGTACAATGTGTGGTGTTTTTTGTGCTGCCTGTACTTCGCCGCACCATGGCTCCAACCCCAAGAGTTAAGAAATTTCTGACGCACGCCACCAAGTTAAAGATCATTAAGATGAAGGAGGAGGGTCAAGGAAACACAGTTATCGGGAGAACCCTGGGATTGGCTGAATCTACAGTGAGAACTGTGTGGAAGAACCGTGAAGCCATAAAGGCTGTAGTGAAGACGTACATTGCCTCTGACCTAGACAGCCATTCGCGGGTGGGAAATCGTGCTATGATACTAATGGAGCGCTATCTTGCCACCTTCATAATGCAGAAAGAAAAGGAAGGCGTTCCACTCAATGGAAGATTTATTTGGAACCAAGCCCAGCTCTTTTACAAGGCTGCATCTCGAAGGTTAAAAGTGGAAAAACCTTTCAGGGCATCGGTTGGATGGCTGGACCGTTTTCTCAAGCGCAAGGATCTCCGTTATGTGAAAGTGTCTGGTGAACGTGCCTCTGCCAATGAGCTGACCGCAAGAAACTATCCTGCGATATTTCGAGCGATTATTGAAGAGGGACAGTACACCAAGGACCAGATCGACAACATCGATGAAACGTCGTTATATCACAAGGCCATGCCAAAATCAACGTACATCGCTAAAAGACAGAAACAAGCCCCTGGTCGCAAGCTCCAGAAGTGTAAGACGGTAATGTTCGCTGTAAACCTGTCTGGGAGCCACAGGATGAGGCCAGTTGTTGTACACACAGCTTCACAACCAAGGTGCTACAAAAACCTCACGAACATGGATGCAAGTGGCGTGTATTGGTACAAGTCCGCAAATGGTTGGATGACCGGGAACATTATGGCAGACTGGTTAACGAGGCGGTGTGTCCCTGATGCCAGGGCCAAGTGTCGGGAACTGGGCATTCCATTTAAGATGCTCCTTGTGCTTGATAACACACCAAGTCACCCTCCATACCTTGAAGATCTTCATAAGATTGTCGTGTTGTGTTTCTGCCGCCCCGCACGACGTCACTAGTGCAGCCACTAGATCAAAAACTAATTGCCACAGTGAAGCATTTCTACCATAAGCAAGTGTACGACTACCTACGCAGGAAGACCGACACACAAAAGGAGCTTCATGCCCTACAAGAAGATCACGACGAAAACCTTGATGAGCAATCTGCTCCCATTCCATCTCCACCAGCACCTGTATCCCGACCTGCCACAGATGCCATGACTGTTGAGGCATTTTAGCGTAACTTTACGGTGAAGGACGCAGTTGAATTTCTCCTTCAAGCCTGGCACCAGATTACACCTGCAACGGTGAACCATGCATGGCGAGTGCTCGTGCCTCACTTATGCATCACCCAGGAGACGGCCATTCAACTACTGGCCGAGGCTGAGGCAGCAACATTGACAGCAGCACAAGCTGTACCAGGTTTCGAGGACGTTACATTGGCGGACATACAAGAAGTGCACACTGCTACTGAGGAACAGCCTCCCGAGGAAGTGTTTCAATGGATAGACGAGGCTGATGCAGAGCCCGATGCCAGACAGAGTCAAGCTGAGCAGCCTAGCATGATGGAAGGCAGGACTGAGCTGTGTATGTCAAACATTAGCAAGATCCTTGTTGCCGTGGATAAGCTCAAGGAAGAGGTGAATGAACAGGAAGTGAGAAACCTAAGAATGGAGGAACTTCTGGTTGGTATCGACAAACTCTTCCATTTCTACACAGACAGGCACAGGGAAGAAATAAACAGAAGACAGACGCTCATAACAAGCTACACACAGCGTGCTCAAGTTGGTGAAATTGTGGAACCAGCAACATCGTCTGCTCCTGTTGACGACGAAGAGGATGCAATGTCAGAAGTGTCAGCATTGGACTTTGAAGGGTTTATGGCCAAAGTGAGTGACTTTGATGCTCCTGGGGAAGGTGATCAAGAGGAGCTGTGGAGGGAAGTGTTGGTATGGTGGGAGGTGCGGTGGGAAGTGCGGCGCTGTAAGTGTTGCTGCGCCTCGGAACCCCTGTTATTTAAGGTCATCAGGCCTGTTGTCTACTGTTGTTAAGGTGATTACCCATATTTTTGTTATTGTAGCTATAGCTTTAGTACAATGTCTGAAACATATGACCTTTATTATTTCTCTAAGGGCCAAAAAATGTCCAGGTATGAGGGGGTACCGCTCATATGTAATTATTCCCATAAGATTATGTATTCCTAGTACGCGAATTCCCAGTGCGCGAGGTTGTGGACCACCCAATCTCTCGTGCACTGTGCGAGCCCACTGTATCTAATTCTATTTCTTTGACTTTTAGATTTTTCTTAGTTAATATTATAATTGGGGATGATCAGAGGAAGAGGGCTTGTTGTGGCATATGGGTATATTGCTGGAGATTATTTAGTATGAAAAGATGATTTGTCTAGGATTGTAGTACCGGCCCTCTGTCTGTGTCAGGGTTGTTGACATGCCAGGCCGACACCTTGGCACTGAAATCACCACCCAGGATGACATTGGGTATGTCAGTGATGTGGTGTATTTGTGGAAAGCAATTGTGTGGTACTGTGGGGGATGACTGGGGGAAATATATGTGTTGAGGATTGTTATATGTGATTTATAACTGACTATTTCTGTTGTGGTGTCATGTGGGAGGAGAAGTGACTTTGTGTGTGCACTGGTACCTGAAAAGTTGATGGCTTTGTGTACCAGGGTGATAAGTCCGCCGCCACCGCCGTTGGCTCGGTCTTGTCAAATGGTGGTGAAATTATGAAACGTACGTGTTCTTCTTTTCTGTGTAGTTTTGTTTCTTGTAAGATGGCAATGTGTATTTTTCACTGTTTGATGAATTGTGTGAGTTCTTGTTTTCTGATGTTTATGCCATATATGTTTAACAGAAGGATGTTTATGTTGTGTGTGAGATGTGTGTTGGCTGCTGCAGCACGGGGGTGGAGGTGGTGGTGTGGGTGGAGAGGAAGGGGTAGGAGTAGGTTGTGATCAAGGTAAAGGTTGGGGTGGATTAGGATGGGGTGGAATGGCAGGGGTTGGGGGAAGGATGTGTGAAGGAAATAGAAGTAGCGTTGGTGGGGGAGTTAGTGGGTGTAGGGAAGGAGCATAAAGAGCAGGTGCAGGTGTCTGTGTAATGTTTTCTGGATGCAAGTGTTGTGCAGGTGTAATGGGTCCAGTTCTTGCAAGGATTGCACTGAACTGAACCCTTTGTCTGTTGGCTCAACGTCATAGGTTTTGAGCATGTTGGACATAAGTATTTGTTGGTCAGTCCTGGATTGCTCTCAATGTCCCTGGCTAGAAGAAGTTGTTGAGAAATGACCGCCGAGGAGTCATTTCTCGGTGCAGAAAAAACGGCGTTGTCGTCTGTTTTGTGCTGAGAGATGTGGTACTTGCCCAGGCGACAGAAGCCACTCCCAGGTTCTTGGGCCCCGTGAGGGGCCAGGGGTGGAGGGTTTGCAGTGGTTTGGACCCCATGCTGTCCTCCTCTTCTGCTTCGACAGCCTCTGGGGGGTAGAACAACGACGAAGACGCCACCGCTCCACGTCCGGTTTATATGTTTCACCCTTCATCCACGCAACACACATTATTCTAGGTTTATATGTTTTACCCGTTGCCTAGAATAATATGTGTTTCGTGGATGCCTCAGTCAAGTAGTGGGATGAGCACAAATATTTTGGCTGCCATGTGTCACTACTACAAAAATTTGAATTAACATACGTAAGATGAAAAACATAAACACTAACAGAGCATGAAAAGTTTTATAGGAATTATAAAATTATGAAGGGTTGACATTGGTACTGTTGTCAAAGCTGTTCCATCAATACACAATAATTCGGCAACTAAGAGGCAACAAAACTCAGTATATTGACTACTCAACAAAACCTGTTGGACTGACCTTGCTGGGACCACATCTTTAGCCATAAGCCTGTCGCGGTTCTTGAGGATCCAGTAACAGACATTCTTCCACCAAATCGCACTCGGCACATTGTAGATTTTGTTCTTCTTCCATCCCTTGTTGAGATCCCAATCCACCTGTGACGTACATAATTCTTTCAGTACTCTCATGTATTATCAGTAATTGTGTAGGGTTGGTGCTGGGTCAAAAGCCATCCCCTACACAAAGTACAAGGATGCGAGCACCTAAACGCTTCCAAAGTCCATCTGTATGCAGATGGACTAAAGAAAACCTTGCTATTAAGTGCATAAATAATTGCTAAGCCCCGTTAACCTTCATACAAATCGCAAAATCAAGTCACAGAATTTCGATCTGTTTTTTCTTTCTTCAGCAGCTATAATATGAATATGCTATGTACCAAAACAATTCTTAACAAATAAAAATGTTTTGTTTTCATAGGAAAGCTGCAATCGACGTACAATATGTGAGTTATTGCATAAAAACATTGTGTGTGTGTGTGTGTGTGTGTGTGTGTGTGTGTGTGTGTGTGTGTGTGTGTGTGTTTACCTAATTGTGATAAACAGGAAATGAGCTATGCTTGTGAAGTCCCATCTCTGTTTCTCAGTAAGTCAAATTTAGCTTTAAACTTGTTTAAGTTTTTAGACAGGACAATCTCTTTGTCCAGGCTATTCCACAGGTCTATACATCTATAAGGAAAACTATATTTCTTGATATCCTTCAAGCAGCTTGGCTTCTTCAATTTCATTCCATGTCCTCTTGTTACTCTCTTATCCAATAAAACGGATCTTCTTTGTCAATTTTATCTACTCCCATCATGGTCCTGAACACTGCAATCATGTCACCTCTCTTTCTCCTTTCCTCTAAGGAAGGCAAATCCAGCTTTTCCAGCCTCTCTCTCTGTACAACATCTGCCAGATTGGGGACCATTTTGGTTAATGTTCTTTGTATTCTCTCAATCTTGTTTATATCTTTCTTTCTGTATGGGGACCACACTACTGCTGCATATTCTAACCTGAGGCGAATCATGGCCACTATCAATTTTTTCATCATCTCATCCATATAATGAAAAACTACTCTTATATTAGTCAGGAGTTTATAGGTCTCTCTAAATCTCTTGTTAATGTGCTTTTCGGGTGACAAACTGTCCTGGACCAGCACTCCCAAATCTTTCTCTTCTCTCACTTTTGTGATTGGTTCATTACCCATCAAATAATTCAGCGATGGCCTCTTGGTACTCTTACCCATTTCATTTCCAATATTTTACATTTCTTTGCATTGAATTTCATTTCCCACATCTGGCTCCATTCGTGTACCCTATCCAGATCTTCCTGCAGCATTTTACAATCCTCCTCAACCTCTACCTTCCTCAAGATCTTTGCATCATTGGCAAACAGACTTGCATAACTGTTCACTCCATCTACCATATCACTTATGTAAATCAGAAGCATTACTGGCACCAACACCGAGCCCTGTGGGACTCCACCTCAAAAAATCATTGATTTCTAGCCTTGCCGATATCAAACCATCAACATTAGTATATGCCACCTTCGCATTATTTTTTATGTTTTTTATACCCTCTTCTCTCCTTCCCTCCGTCGGTACCACTTCCTTAATTTCTGATCCATGACTCTCCAATAAAACATTGTCTTCTCTTCCTCCATTCTCTGTTCGTTTTTTACCTTTGCTTCCTTTACTAACTTCTTTATTTTAGGTCTTTCTTCCTCATTTGCATCTCTCCTTATCCAAACATTTTTTAACCCTTACTTGTCTGATAATTTCCATGTTCTACTGATAATTTCGTTTACTGTTGCCTGGGACTTAAACTTTACCTTCAGTGGCCTTGCCTCTCCTTCCTCGTACTTTCCTAACCTAAACACCTCTTCAATCTCTTCTTGAGCTTCGTTGTTTTCCTCCATGACTACTGATATTAGTTCTTGAACCTTTCTCAGATCTTCTCTTTCTGATCTTATTGTCATACGTTTTTCTTTAACTCACGAAATTATTACACATTTTTTCTTATCTGCTACATCCCTAACTAAAGATTCTCTACTTCTCAGTACCCTAACCACTTCCCTCTCTACCTTTTCCTTGCTTTGCTGTTCTATAACCTCTTTCAAATTTACATTTCCTTCCTGAATTTTCTTCCACCCCTTACATTGCTCCTTGATTTCTTTAATGTGCTCGTCCTGTATTCTTGATTTGGATTCATACTCATCTAGTTTGCTTTTCATCCTGTCCCTTTCTTCTTCCAACCTCTTATTCTCCATCTTAAGCCATTTTATTTCATTAGAGGCAGATTCATTGCTCACTTTTAATTCCGTAACTTCTCTTTCTTGTTTGTCACTTAGTGTACAAACTTTTTCCAGTTTATTCTGTAGAATTTTGATCTCATTTTCCTGCTCTATGGTCCGTTCCTTTAACTCTCTAATTACTGCCCATACCTTTTTTATCTCCTGGACATTCCTCTCCGCTGCTTTCTCTACTTCTGCTACTCTTGTCTGGTTCAACTTAATACTTCCATTTCCTACATCCTCGTCAGTGAAGTCCTCAAATTCTCTCTCACCAGTCGTAAACAAAGCACCGTCCTTTTCCGCCATGATTCAACCATTTGGAGTCTTTCTATTTCCACAATGTCTTGTTCTTTTTATGACCAAAACCACGGTTTTTCTTAACTACATACTGTATCTGCAAAGAAATCCAAGTGTTACAGAATGTTTTTAGGTTGTAACTCACATACTGTAGCTCGAGCACTGTTCTAAATAATGTATGTAGGAAATATCCAGTTGCTATGAAGCGTTTTCGTGCTTAACATGCTTGTGTACAACATTTCATTCTGGAGTTAAGACTGATGAAGGAAAGCTGAGGAAAAGAAAGAATAAAAGAGATATTTTTATGATCCAATTTCGCGACTCCTACCATGTTTAGCGGGACTTGCAAGTAGCTTTGCACTCAAATTGTGAAGCCTTTCAGCTAATATGCATAAACCTGGACTTCATACCATTTTAATGTGTGAGCACCTCATCTATGGTATGAGACGCCATTGGAACCTAGTCCACCCCTAGATAGACTGCAATTACTAATACTGTAATACTGATCATAACTGCTCTGAGAATACAGCAACGCAGCACCCAAACTTTCAATTTGACCCACAACCTTGATCTTTAATAGATCAGAAAAAGAAAATTGAATCATTCTTCCCATTCCCACACACAAACTAGGTGCCGTGTTTTATCCAGAGCAGATCTGGCATTTTAGGGAAATTTTAACACACACAGACACAGACACAGACACACACACACACACACACACACACACACACACACACACACACACACACACACACATACACAGGTTGCCAACAAAGACGGAGCTCTTCCTGGATCGTGAGGAAATAATCGCTGAATTAGCGGCGAAAAGGATCCCAGCCGATTGTGATTATGTAAATGAATACATGAATGGTGGTCCCGTCTGGTAGTAGTGAAAAAAGCACAGATTTTGGTCAAACAAGAGAACAAAATACAGTGGAAGTGTGAAATTTTTGTAGGTTGTATCATGGCGGAAGGAGGTAACTCTTTCTTTACACCTGATGGTGGCGAGTTTGAAGGGTTTACTGATGAGGATAAGGGTGAAGGAAGTGTTAAACTGAATCAAACAAGAGTTGCAGGAGTGGAGAAAATGGCAGAGAGGAATGTTCAGGAATTAAAGAAGGTATGGTCAATAATTAGAGAGTTACAGGAACAGACCATAGAGCAGGATAAAGAGATTAACATACTTCAGAACAAGTTGGATAACATTTGTACACACAGTGCTGAACAAGAAAAGCAAGTTACGGAATTAAAATTGAGTAAAGAATCAGCCTCAAATGAAATAAAACAGCTTAAGAGGGAAAATAAGAGGTTGGAAGAAGAAAGGGACAGGATGAAAAGTAAACGATGAGCATGAATCAAAATCAAGGATGCATGATGAACATATTAAGGAAATCAAGGAGCGCATGAGGGGTGGAAGAAAATCCAGGAGGAAGGAAATATAAGATTATAGAACAAGAAAGCCGGGAAAATGTGGAAAAGGAAGTGGTCGGGGTACCAAGAAATAGAGAATCTTTAGTCAGGGATGTAGCAGACAAGAAAAAACGCGTGATAATTTCAGGACTAAAAGAAAAACGGATGATAGTAAGGTCAAAAAGGAAAAGACAAGCACTGAATAAGGCAAAGGAGATAGTATCAGTTGTTAGAGAAGGTAACAATGAAGCTCATGATGAGATTGAAGAAGTATTTAGGCTAGGGAAGTACGAGGAAGGAGGGGCGAGGCCACTTGAGGTAAAATTTAAGTCTTAGGCAATGGTGAATGAAATTATCAACCGAACATGGAAATTATCAGAAACGTAAGAGCTCATGAATGTATGGATAAGGAGGGACGCAAATAAGGAAGAAAGAGCTAAGATAAAGGAGTTATTAAACGAAGCAATGGCAAAAAACAAACAGAGAATGGAGGAAGAGAAGACAATGTTCTATTGGAGAGTTATGGATCAAAAATTGAGGAAGTATGGTCAGACTCAAATATGAAGTCCGTTTGGGTGGGGCCCGAGAGGGGATTTCCCTCTCTACAGCTCTGCCACATCAACCCCAGTACCTATCTCTCTCTCTGTCATATGTCAGCTATTTACTATTTGAAATTGTATATTAAATATTCTGTACTTATTAAATATATTAAATAAGGCTATACAGTACTATGAATGTGTCGCTTTTTAGGATAATAGCAATGATTTGTATAAATTCCACACCACGTGACAACGTCGCTTTCCGACGTTGCCAGAGGTCAAGGACACCCACCTCAGACTACAGGTGACCGGTCACTTCCTCCCTGATCCCCACCCACGATGGCAGCTACTTCGACTCGCTCTCGTGTGCTCCACAGTCGGGAGAAAGAACTTATTTACAATGTGAACAAGTATTTTTTAGAAGAAAGGTCAGAGAGAGGACTTATGCCTACTGGGGAAACCTCTATAAAAAAAATGCGCCAAGAGTTTTACCTCAGTGGTGGTGTGGAAAAAAGGTCGAAACAATATAGAAGAAAACAAAACTTATAAATATATAAAAACTTTCTCAATCAACTGAGAGAGAAAGAGAGAGAGAGAGAGTGAGGAGGTTTGGCAGAGCTGTAGAGAGGGAAATCCCCGTGCGGGCCCCACCCAAACGGACTTCATATTTGAGTCTGACCATAGTACCGACGAAGAGAGGGTGAGAAATGGGAATAAAGAACGGCGAAAAAAGTTGGAAAGTGGTATATACTAATGTTGATGGTTTAATATAGGCAAGGTTAGAAGTCAACGACTACTTGAGGGTACATGGTCCAGAAATTATGTGCTTAATAGAGATCAAGTTAAGAGAGGATATTGACATCCATATGGGAGAAGGCAAATACAAACTGTGGAGAAGATACAGAAAAGAAAAAATGGGAGGAGTGATGATAGCAGTGAAGAACAACATCAGTGTGGAAAATGTGGAACTGGGAGGGGGTACGGCTGAAGCGATAAATATGAAACTAGAAACCAGAAAGAATGGCAAGAGAGATATCGCAGTGGTATACGTTCCCCGAGACAAGGGCATGGAAGGTCGATGAATATCAGGAGGTGTTGCCAGACATGGCTAGCTATCTAAAGAAAGTGACTGAGAAAAGCAATAACATAATCATGATGGGGGATTTCAATTGTCATGAGGTGAACTGGGAGGAATGGGACTCGGGAAGTAGTGAAGATTCATGGGGCATTATATTGTTAAATACTGCAATGAATAATGTTATGATCCAATGGGTCAAAGACGAGACTAGATTCGGAGGAGACGACACGCCAGCAAGATTAGATTTACTACTACCTAAAGAACCTGATGTAGTTGAAAAGTTAATATATCCGTGTCCTACAGGAAAAAGTGATCATGTGGTCATTGAGTTCCAGATGATAAAAGGGAACGTGGTGCCAAGAGACGAGCTTTATAGGCATGGAAGATATAACTATGGGAAAGCAAACTTTACAGGACTGAGGAAATTTCTCGAAAATGTAGATTGGAGAAAATACAGAGAAACAAAAGAGATGCAGAGGAAGTGGGATATCTATCTAGATCTCTATAATTTGGGAGTGGAGAAACATGTTCCAAGAGTAAGTGGGAAAGAACACAGGAAGAAGGATTGGTTTAACAGAAGGTGCATGATAGCAAAAAAAGAAAGGGACATAGCATGGAACAAATGGAGAAAGAGAGGTAATAATAAATCAAAGGAAGAATATAAAAGAACTAGAAATGAATATACAAGAATATGCAGAGAGGAAGAAAGGAATTTTGAAAAAGATATAATTTATAAAAGTAAGGAAGAACTCAAACTGTTTTATAGATTTGTTAATGGCAAATTAAAACATAAGGAAGGAATCATCCAACTCAAAGTAGAAGCAGAGGTCTAAAGAGATGAGGCAATGCAAGCTGAAATATTGAACAAATATTTCCAACTGGTTTTCACTAAAGAAGGGGATTTTGTGGAAGGGGAGGGTGTGACTAGAAATGTAGTGATCATCATCATCATCATCATCATCATCCAATCCTACACTGCCCCATGAGGAGCGTAGGAGCCCGGGGCTAGGCAGTTGGTCCTGACATTTAAGATGAGAGTGACCAACCTCACTCATCCCTGAGTGGCATTACGTGAGAAAAGACATAAAAGTGGAAGTGCAGGAAGTGTATAAATTACTGGAAACTCAAGATGTAAGGAAAGCCTCAGGACCGGATGGAATCTCTACCTGGGTAATGAAGGAATGCAGAGAACAACTGGCAGATAAGATTCACGATTCAGATGTATGTTCTCTGGAAGAAGGGAAAGTGCCTCGGGAATGGAAGAGGGCTAATGTGGTACCAATTTAAAAGGGAGGAAACAAGGAAGAACCCCTGGATTATAGACCAGTGTCCCTGACCAGTGTAGTTGCAAAATTGTGCAAGAGAATCCTAAAAGACAGATGGATAAAATATCTGGAGGAGATGACCATACTGGCTGAGGGCCAGTTTGGATTCTGAAGTGGAAGGTCATGTGTCTCCAACTTGTTGAGTTTTCACTCAAGAGCGATTGACATGATACAGGAGAGAGACAGCTGGGTGGATTGTGTGTATCTACAGTAGATTTGGAGAAAGCCTTTGACAAGGTACCTCACAAGCGACTAATGTGGAAATTGCAACACATAGGAGGACTGAAGGGAAACGTCCTGAAGTGGATGAGAGACTTCTTGAGAGACAGACAAATGTGGACAGTAATAAAGGATAGGATGTCTGGATGAAGGGATGTAACAAGTGGAGTCCCACTGGGCTCGGTGTTAGTGCCTGTAATGTTCCTGATTTAAGTAAATGATATGGGAGATGGAGTGAACAGTTACGCAAGTCTGTTTGCTGATGATGCAAAGATCTTGTGGAGAGTAGAAGTCGAGGAAGACTTTAAAATGCTGCAGGAAGACCTGAATAGGATCCAAGATTGGAGCCAGATGTGGGAAATGAAATTTAACACATAAAAATGTAAGATATTGGAAATGGGTAGGAGTACCAAGAGACCATCACTGAATTTATATGATGGGTAATGAACCAATCAAAAAGGTGAGAGACGAGAAAGATCTGGGAGTGCTGGTCCAGGATAGTTTGTCACCGGAAAAACACATTAACAAAATAGTTAGAGAGACGTACAATCTCTTGACTAACATTAGAGTGGCATTCCATTACATGGATGAGGAAATGATGAAAATATTGATAGTGGCTGCGATTCGCCCCAGGTTGGAATATGCGGCAGTAGTGTGGTCCCCACACAATAAGAAAGATATAAATAAGATCGAGAGAATACAAAGAACAGCAACCAAGATGGTCCCCAGCCTGGCAGATCTGTCTTACGGAGAGAGGCTGGAAAAGCTGGACCTGCCTTCCCTGGAAGAAAGGAGAGACAGGGGCAACATGACTGCAGTGTTCAGGGCCATGAGGGGACTAGATAAAATTGATAAAAATGATCTGTTTTTTGGGATGGGAGAGCAACAAGAGGACACAGAATGAAGCTGAAAAAGTCAAGTTGTTTGAAGGATATCAAGAAATATAGCTTTCCATATAGATGCACAAACCTGTGGAACAGCCGAGACAAAGAGATCGTCCAGTCTAAAAACTTAAACGAGCTCAAAGCATAATTTGATTTAATGGGAAAAAGAGACAGGACCCCATGAGCGTAGCTCATTTCCTGTATATCACAACTAGTTAAATACACGCATGCACACACACACACACACACACACACACACACACACACACACACACACACACCTACGATATACAGAATCTGACTCAATCACAACAGATAAGCCTTTTGATAACAAGTCCTCAGGCTGAAAAGCTTGCTTTAATCTGATTTAATCACACAGAAATAGCAAGAATAATATTGAATGATGTTAAAACTTACTCTGAGTAGATCATCCTTTGGCATGTAATTCTTGTCAATAAATCTGAGCATGGAGGAGTCTTGCCACCAGTTGAAATGAGTATCAGCCGAGCAGCAGGCCAGGACACGTGGTGGGGGCAGAGAAGGAGCTTCGCCCTGATGCTTCCACACAGGCGGGATGAACAAAGTCTCTGCTCCTGGAGGAGGAGCAGGAGGAAATGTAGAATGCAAGCACAGATACCAGGAGGCCTGTTGGCCCATGACAGACTTTTCTATTGGGAAAAAATCTAATATTACTAAGATCTAACCAACAAGTGGGAGAAAAGGACAGTCAAAAGAAAAGCTCTCCCCCACCCACCACACCATATGGTAAAAGCAGAAGGAAAACCATAGGAAAAAAAAAAAGAACACCATGCTCCTTAGAAAGAACAAGCATGGTAATTTTTTAGGTGAGACAGAGGAGGAACGACTATGCACTATGTAATACGTATTCAACAAATCGGTAAAAGAAAAGGAAATACAATCGCCGAGTGTTATGAAGCAAACATCTCATAGTCGTCAGCATACACTTCAACCTGGAAATAAACAAGACTCAGTTTTTTTTTTTTTTTTTTTTTTTTTTTTTTAATGCGAGGAAGAAGGAACCAAAGGCCATGGCCCGCAGTAATAGTTCCCTCCAAGAGAAAAACAAAATACAATAGAGAGCCAAATTCAAGATCCGATCATTTTGAGATGCCTGGACACACTGCGTTTGAAAGACTGGAGATCATAGGCAGCAGGAAATACAGACAGAGGGAGACAGTTCCAGAGTTGACCTGTTGCATAAATGAAAGACTGGGAGTAACGGTTAACTCTTGCATTAGAGAGTTGGACAGAAAAGGGATGAGAGTTTGCTGCCAGACGGGTGCTACGCGCCCGTCGTAGAGGTGGAGGAATGCAAGCAGACAGTTCAGAGGAGCAGTGACCATTAAAGTAGCGATAGAAAAGAGATAAAGATGCAACAGTGTGGCGAAGAGACAGAGGTTGAAGGGAGTCAGTAAGAGGAGGAGAGTTAATGAGACGAAAAGCCTTTGACTCCACCCTATTGAGAAGAGCTGTATGTGGGGAGCCTCCCCACACATGAGAGTTGTACTCCACACAGGGGCGGATAAAACCTCTGTATAGAGTCAACAATTGTGCAGGGGTAAAGAAAGAGCGGAGTCGGCTTAGCACACCCAATCTCTTAGAAGCAGATTTTACAAGAGATGTAATATGATCTTTCCAAGATAAGTCCCGAGTAAATGAAACCCCAAGCATGTTCAAGGATGATGCAGGATTAAGCTGAATATTATTAAACATTAATGGGTATACCTGTGGAAGATTTTGTCGGGTTGATAGGTGTAAGAACTGAGTCTTAGATGCATTAAAGACAACCATATTATTTTTACCCCAGTCAGCGATACGAGCCAAGTCAGACATTAGGTGTGCCATAGCCTCATCCCTTGTTTCTTGAAGTAACTGTTGAGATGGGCGTTGCGGGAACCGAATGGAAAGGTGAAGGGTGGAGTCATCAGCGTATGAGTGGATAGGGTTAGATGTACAGCTTAGAAGATCATTGATGAATAAAAGGAAGAGAGTTGGTGATAGGACAGAGCCCTGAGGAACACCACTGTTGATAGATCTAGGAGAAGAACGATGGCCGTCTACAACAGCGGCTATAGAACGACCAGAAAGGAAGCTAGCGATGAAGGCACAGATAGAAGGATAGAAACCGTAGGAGGGCAGTTTGGAAATTAAAGATTTATGCCAGACTCGATCGAAAGCCTTTGAGATGTCAAGTGCAATGGCAAAGCTTTCGCCAAAGTCCCGAAAGGAGGATGACCAGGAGTCTGAAAGGTAGGTGAGAAGATCGCCAGTGGAGCGTCCCTGACGGAACCCATACTGACGATCGGAAAGAAGGTTGTGATAGGAAAGATGCCTTAAAATTTTTCTATTAAGAATTGACTCGAAAACTTTTGAAATACAGGACGTTAAAGCAATTGGACGATAGTTGGAGGGTTGGGAGTGGTCACCCTTCTTTGGGACTGGCTGAATGAGAGCAAACTTCCAGCAAGAAGGAAAGGTACAAGTTGACAGACAAAGGCGAAAGAGTTTGCCTAGGCAGGGTGTAAGCACAGAAGCACAGTTCTTGAGAACAACAGGAGGGACCCCATCAGGCCCATATGCCTTGTTAGTACTGAGGCCAGTGATGGCAGAAAATACATCAACTGAAGAAATTTTAATGTCAGCCATGAGGAAGTCAGAGGCGAGAAGTGATGGAGGAACAGCACCGGAATCGTCTAAGGTGGAATTGGAGGAGAAAGTCTGTGCGAAGAGATCTGCTTTATCAGTAGAAGAAATAGCTACAGAACCATCAGAGTAGAAAAGAGGAGGGAAGGATGATGAGGTAAAGTTGTTAGAAAGATTTTTGGCAAGGTGCCAGAAGGAGCGGGAAGAATTCGAGTTGGAGAGTTGAGAGCATTTAGTATGGATGAAATTATTTTTAGTAGAGCGAAGAACAGACTTAGCACGATTCCGGGCAGAAACGTAAAGATGATGTGATTCAGGTGTGGGTTGGCTCCGGTACCTTTTGTAGGCCCTCTCCTTGTTGCGGACAGCATTAGAACAAGCGTGATTAAACCAAGGCTTTCTTGCGTTAGTCAAAGGATATGAGAAAGGAATGTATGCTTCCATGCCCGAGAGAATAACCTCCGTAATGCGCGAGGCACACTCAGATGGCTCCCGGCCATGGAAGCAATAATCATTCCAGGGAAAATCAAAGAAGTACTGCCTGAGGGCCTCCCAGTTCGCGGCTCCAAAGTGCCACAGACGACGTTTCCCTGGAGGGTCCACAGGCCGCACCGGAGTGATAGGACATGTTAAGGTAATAAGGTTGTGATCGGAGGAGCCCAACGGAGAGAAAAGATTAACAGAGTAAGCAGAAGGATTAGTTGTGAGGAAGAGGTCAAGTATGTTGGAGCTCTCTCCAAGGCGGTCAGGGATACGGGTAGGGTGCTGTACAAGCTGCTCTAGGTCATTAAGGATAGAAAAGATGTAGGCTTGTTCACCAGGTGGATCCGTGAAAGGAGAGGAGAGCCAAAGGTGGTGGTGAACATTGAAATCTCCAAGAATGGAGATTTCAGAGAAAGGAGAAATGGACAGAATGTGTTCCATCGTAGAAGTAAGATAGTCAAAGAATTTTTGATAGTCAGTAGAATTAGGGGATAAGTAAACAGCACAGATATATTTAGTCAGAGAATGACAGGAAAGCCGAAGCCAGAGTGTGGAGAATTCAGAAGAATCAAGTTCAGGAACACGAGAGCAAGATAAGTCGTTGCGTATGTATACACAACAGCCACCTTTGGCTTTGAAATGAGTATAGAGAAAGTAGGAGGATACAGAAAAGGGTTTGCTGTCGGTTGCCTCAGACAGCTGAGTCTCCGTCAGAAAAAGAAGGTGAGGTTTAGAGGAGGAGAGGTGGTGCTCAACAGAGCGAAAGTTAGATGAAAGGCCGCGAATGTTGCAGAAATGAAGAAGAAGAGAGTCAGACAGTGGTTCCAGGCACCTCGAGTCGTCACCGGGAGAGGGGCAGATGGCGGGGGCATTTATGGTCCCCCCCCCCGGGGACTCCGAGGCTTGATTAATAGACGCCATTTTTGTTGATTTTTGAAAAGGAAGTGTAGTGTGTACTGTGCATGTAGTTTGGTGAAGATAGTTAGAGAAATTTGTACTGGAGAGCATGCTGGCCTACTCTCTGTGTAACTGAGACACTGAAAAAGTTCAGCAAAAGGGGATGGTCAGGAACTAGTCCTGAGGGCTGATGAAACGGGAGCTCCAGCACTCCCTGTCATCAGCTTTCCATCCACCTCGGGAGTACTGCCCTGCTCGACTGGTGCTACAGTCTACTCCTCACAAAGCCTACAGTCTCAAAGTATTTGTCTAGCCAAATTTTAAATGTATCATTTTTTTTCTCACAAACTACTGTTCTTGGTACCCTATTCCACTGTTCCACTACGTGAATATTAAAGCACTTTTTCCCTATATTAGTGTTGTATCTTGTACCAGGTGAGCAAACCAGGTGAGTACTTTTGAGTTTCATCCTCTTATTTCTAGGCACTGTATCATTCAGATTTTGGACAAATTATCATACCTGACATCATCATATTTGTTAAGAATTTTATATAACTCTATTAGATTTCTGGATATGTTTTCTCTAAAAAGGTTACTAACTCAGTTTCTTTAGTCACTCTCTTAGGGCAGTGCGACGAAATACCAAATCAGCAGCCATTTACTGAATTGGTACCGAATCGGCACCTTTAATTGGAAAATATTATAATATATATAACCATATAGGTTCATACACACCTGATTATTGCAATTTCTGGTCAAAATCTTGTGTTTCATTTAGCTATTGATAAAAAAATCACGATTTAGAGCTTAAACGTGCTGAAGTTAGCGGAAGTGTCACCTTCAGCTCGTCTACTTGCCTTGGCAGACTTCTATTTTGCATGAATATTAATTTGGAATGAAAATGAATGTATTTGCAGGCATATTTTAACACATATAACAATATGTTTGTACTTTCCTGTACTTATTATCCAACAGAAAATTTTTAGAATTTCCTGGGGGAGGTTTGGGCTATATTTTGAACAGCAGTGCAATCTGTGGACTATTTTTTGGTGTCTGGAATAAATTCTAACATTTAAGTAGATGATGTTCTTTGTACTATTTAGAGAGTTTATGTTACTAAAACTGTGCTTAGAGCAGGTAAAGAAAGCAGACTTAGAGGTGACTGTGAGACTGGTAGAGAAGAAACTCAAAATTTGTCCATTCCAGTCTTCAAAGACTTCTCACGACACCTAACTTCCCCCCCCCCCCAATCTCTCTCTCTCTCAAGGATTTAGTCTCATGTGTCCAATCTCTCACAATTCAAGCTATGTATATATATATATATATATATATATATATATATATATATAATATTAATATTTATATATATACTACATCAAGATATAAAGTATATATATACAGCACCCCAGGAGGCTGTCCTATCAGTGGGTGTATAATGGCGGGATAGTTGCAGTGCCAAGGTGCGTTTGGAGGGTGTCCATGTAGCTGTCCTGGCAGGGGGCTCCGAGGCCACTACCACAGCCACTGGTAAGCTGTTGGGCTAGGAGTCCCATATCCATTGCCTGGACCTGGCACTGTGCAGTGAGTGGGGCCTGTGGTATGTCTATCCCCCTTTATTAATCCTGACTATGACAAAACATAAGAATAAGTTTCAAAGCAAGCCTGAGGACAGTAAATCACCCAGGGGGATGAGGGTGGGTTCATGGAATGTGGGAAGTTTGAGGGGAATAGCGGCGGAAGTCGTTGAGGCATTCAATACCAGGTGGGTAGATGTGGCGTGTTTGCAGGAAGTCCGGTACAGGGGTGGATCTGCCAGAAAGATTGTTGGGAAGGATTATTACTATAAGTTGTTTTGGCAGAGGGGGACAGACGGATATGGAGGTGTTGGTGTGATGGTTGCGGAGATATGGGTGGAATATGTTATGAATGTTATAAGAGTAAGCGATAGGATATTGGTTGTGAAAATTCTATTCGGCAGAAAGACAGCTGCAGTTATATCGGCATATGCCCCACAGACAGGACTGGATGAAGCAGAGAAAGATAGATTCTGGGATGATTTAATACGTGTAGTGGGTGGTATGCAGGATGATGAGATAGTGGTTTTGGGAGGGGACTTAAATGGTCATGTAAGTGAAGCAGCACAAGGTTATGAAGGAGTACATGAGGGATGTGCTTATGATATAAGGAATGCAGAAAGGGAAAGGATACTCGAGTTTGGGGAGGCAATGGACATGATTGTGTGCAACATATATTTAGGAAAAGAGAAAGTTAATTATGTATGAGTCTGGGGGAAATAGCAGTCAGATAGATTATTTTTTGGTTAGAAGGGTTGATAGGAGGTTAGTGAGGGATGTTAAAGTTATGGGAAGTGAGGAGTGTGTGCAGCAGCACAAACTATTGATTTGTGATATGGTGCTTAAAGAACGAGTGATGAAAAAGAGGACTTATGTACCCAGGAGGAAAATATGGAAGCTGAAAAACCAAGTAGTAAGGGATGCCTTCTATAGCGAGATGAGGAAAGTGGTGGCTGAACAGGGAGCTGTAGACAGAGGTGTTAAAGAACAGTACAGAGCCCTCAAGAACAATCTCTTGAGAGTTACTGATGTAACATGCGGTTGGACAAGAGGACCACCAAGACATAAAGTAACTTGGTGGTGGGATGAGGGTGTAGAAGCTGGGGTTAAGGAAAAAAGAAGGTTTTTCCAGGAATGGAAGAAGGGTGGTAGCAAGGAGGAACACTTGGCTGCCAAGCGTAGGACTAGAAGTGAGGTATACAGGGTGAAGTCTGAGTCACAGAGACTTTTACTTGATAGCCTAAATCATGGGGAAAGGAAAAATATGATATTTAAGGTGGCAAATCAGATGAACAGGGATAATCAGGATATTATAGGTGAGCAGTGTGTGAAGAATATGAAGGAAGGGTAGTGGTGAACAGTGAGGATATTAAAGATGCATGGAAAGAGCATTATAGCCAGTTGTTGAATGAGGAGTTTGACTGGGACAAGGAAGGTTTAAAGCCAGCAGATCCAGTGTTTGGCCCTTGGCCTTTGATTGATGCTGCTACTGTGAGTGAGGCAATAGGAAGGATGAAGGTGGGGAAGGCAGCAGGTGTGTCTGGGTTGACTGCCGAAATGTTGAAGGCCTCCAGAGATACAGGGGTGAGTTTAGTCACTGACCTGATAAATAGGATTATTTATGAGTGTGTTGTTCCAAATGATTGGCTGAAGAGTGTAACTGTAAATGTGTATAAAGGGAAGGGTGATGCCCTGGAAAGAGTAAATTATAGAGGTATAAAGCTTTTAAATCAGATAATGAAGGTAATGGAGAGAGTTTTAGAAGGTATGATTAGAGAAAGAGTGAATATTGATGAAATGCAGTTTGGGTTTATGCCAGGTACGGGGACCACTGATCCCATATTCATTGTTCGACAGCTTCAGGAAAAATATATTGGTAGGAGAAGGGATCTTTATTTTGTTTTTGTTGATTTTGAAAAGGCCTTTGACAGAGTCCCTAGAGAGGTGGTGAAGTAGGTAATGAGAAAGCTTGGCTTGGAGGAGTGGCTGGTTAGGGTAGTTATGGCTATGTATGTGGGTGCTCGCACCCAGGTAAGAGTGAATGGAGATTTGAGTGATGAGTTTTCCATGAATGTTGGTGTGCATCTGGGGGCAGTTTTGAGTCCCATGTTGTTTATCATGGTACTTGAAGCCCTCTCACATGACTTTAGAAACGGACTCCCGTGGGAGATGTTGTATGCTGATGATTTGGTGTTGACTGCAGAGAACGAAAGGGAGGCAGAAGAAATGTTTAGGAAGTGGAGAGATGGCATGGGGCACAAGGGCTTAAAGATAAATGCAGATAAAACAAAAGTGATGATATCTAGGGTTGGTGGCGGTACTGTCAAAGACGAGGGAGAGTGGCCATGTGCAGTTTGCCACAAGGGCGTGGGAAGTAATTCCATCTTGTGCGGTGATTGTGATAAATGGGTACACAAGAGATGTAGTGGTATCAGAGGTAGACTGCGAGATAAAGCTGATTTTATGTGTTCGACATGTAGGGAGAGCAGTTGGAGATTGTCAGGCATGAAAGAACTGAACTTGCTGGTGAATCTCTTGAGTGTGTGGAAGAGTTTTGTTATTTGGGAGACATGTTGTGTGCTGAGAGTGGGGCTGGAAATAGCTCTGTGGCTAGGGTGAGAAGTGGTTGGACGAAGTTCAGGGAGCTCTTGCCTCTTCTAACACTGAGAGGGCTCTTCCTATGTGCAAAGGGGTCTTTGTATGCAGCATGTGTTAGGAGTGTAATACTGTATGGTAGTGAGACCTGGGCAGTAAAGGAGGAGGACATTCGCTGGCTCAGATGTACAGAAATGACATTGATTAGGTGGATGTGTAGTGTGTCCCTGCGTGCAAGGTCTGGGGAGGCTGGGATTATGATGGAAGAGTTGAGAGGTAGGATGGGACTGGAGTGTATTGGTGTCGTGATAAGGAGAGGTAGATTGAGATGGTTTGGACATGTGGAGAGGATGGGGGATGATAATTGTGTGAGGAAGGTGAGAAGTGTTAAAATTGGGGGTGGGGTTGTGAGGGGTAGACCGAGAAAGACTTGGGACGAGATCATTAAGTGTGACTTCAGGGTTAAGGGACTGAACAGGGAGGCTGCAATGGATCGTGCAGCATGGAGAGCCACCATTAGGTGACCAAGGCCAACGAATGCATGCATGTTGGAGCCTTTAAAAACGGAACGATATATATATATATATATACACACAGTATATAAATACAAAACCTCAGTATCTTGCCTATGTACTGTAACGTACAGTGAACAAAGGCTAATATTATACTAGGATTTTCCTAGTCCTGTGGGGTTCTTCTAAACCGGGAGGAACACCAAAGCAGGACTCGACACACTTTAAGAGTACAGGGTAAACACAGAAACTCAAGATGGCAATGCAAAAGATTTGACACTAGCCTTTACACACAGCTTTACATCAGAGATTGTGAGATCTATCTGAAGGAAATGGTCAGTTGGGGCGAAGAGGAACTGGGGAAGAGGAAATCTGGAGGGAGGTGTCTCGGATATGACACTTACACTCGCCGCCAGGGTATGCTCTGGAAAAGGAAGGGGGCCGGGGTATAACTTTAGGTCTGTAAGGGTGTTGTAGTGAGGTGAATTAGCTAAGGGGGAGATTGGCTACGACCCTGGCTCCGTAAAAATGGAGGCCCAACGTCTGGCTCTTTCTCCCTGTTAGTCTGGCGATAGGGTTATGTGATTTGTGCCCAGAGTGGGTCTAGAGGAGAAGTTAGAAAGAACCCGAGACAGTCGTGCCAACAAGTTTATGTCACCAAGCCCGGGATTCCTCTTCCACGGGTAGGACAGCACTCTCTACCTGGGGGAGGGGATGTGTGTGAGTGTGGGAGGTGGGACTGGCTCCAGCTTCAGCATCATGCTGGGGAAGCTTGCCAGATTCTGGGGAGTGCATGGCCTGGAACAAATTCTGCATTGCCAAGCTGCCTCCAGCAAGCTCGGAGGTGCCACATCTGGCAAGCGCACTGGAATGCAGGAACTCCTGCGTAGCCAAGCCGCCACTAGCAAGCGCAGGGGTGCTGCATCTAGAAAGCACACTGGAACTCCTGCATTGGTAAGCCACATCTAGCAAAACCAGTTGTGCTGCTTCTAGAAAGCACTAAGTTGACATGCCCTCGCTGCTGCTGGTACTGGTGGCTCAATTGGTGATATGGGCAGTGTGGCGGTTCAGGGTTAGAGGGACTTCCAGCCACAGGGTGTGCCGGTTCCCTGTGTCCTTCTTGGGCAGACACTCGTATCCCCGCGACTCAGGTGTGGCTGCACGTATTTTCTCCTGTCCCCCTTTTTTGCTGGAATTGCAGTAGATCTTTTGACCTGTCATGTTCAGGCCCCGGGTATAATAATTAACACTACTGAAGATATGTCTGTACTAATGAAATGTAGAGTGAAGATGATAAAGTCTACTCTGATTTAAATTTTAATCATCTGTGTGTGAATACAACTAATGTTCATTTACTTTAGCCAGGCGGAATTTTCAAACTACAGAAGCTTATTGTCTGTCGCTGAATGGCAAAATAACATAGTGATTTGTATGCTTTTCACTGTACTATCTTTGTGATCAAAATCACAATTTAATATTACAGCTTAGAAATATAAGTAAGGAAATTGTTATTTTTCTGCCTAGCTGAAGTGAACAGAATTGACTTTCTGAACCTCATGGCACCATGCTTGTTACATTCATCCACTCCGACTTGTTAATATCAACTCTATGAACTACGTTTCACAAGAATGCCTTTTATGCAGACCTCTATCAAATATTTTGGAGAGAGAGAGAGAGACAGAGAGAGAGGGGGGGTGCATCTTTTGTAATTATAGAATCGAGGACAATTACGGTATGGAATCAGTTGGTGAAACAGGCTGCTTACTAAAGTGTATAAGTCCAAGCACATTAGAGTTAAAATCCATATGTGGTTTAGTTCATTAGTACGATCACTTTGATGCACATCAATCATTGTGTACTAGGTATATTCATATTTGTATATTTGTATTTGTATTTTCTGATATATATATAAAAATGTGGCGGGGGGGACACAATCTGGCCGCACTATGGGGTGGTAATACTACTCTGCGGCCAGGTTGTGTTAGGAAGAGTACTGCCACCGTATTCCCTGCGTGTCGTAAAAGGCAACCAAAAGAGGCAGGGTGAGGGGACTAGGGACCCCCTCCTCTGTTTTTTAGTTCCTAAAAAGAGACAGGTCAGAGAAAGGGATGGGGGATAGAGTTATCCCCGTACCCTGAAGATTGGGTCTATGAATGTGCGCGAATGTAGTACAACTGAGGCTAAAAGGGAGGAGATTGGGAGAATGTTCGTGAGAAGAAAGTTGGATGTGTTAGCTTAGAGTAAAACGAAGATGAAAGGGAAGGGTGAGTCTATGTTAGGAAGTGTGAATGGAAGATTGTCAGGTGTAGATAGAGGAAGGGCAAGAGAAGGTGTGGCCATGTTAGTGAGTCCAGAAGTACAGCAGTATGTGATTGAATGCAGGGAAGTGTCATCGAGACTGATGTGAGTGAAAGCGAAATTTGAACGTGAGTTGTGGGTGTTTGTGAGTGCATATGGGCCTGGTAGTGAAAGGGATGAACAAGAGAGGGAGTCTTTCTGGAATTATGATGATGAGTGTGTGCAGAGTTTTGGAGCGAATGTGAATGTGGTAATGATGGGAGATCTGAATGCTAGAGTGGGAAATGTAGCAGTTGAAGATGTAGTTGGTATGCATGGTGTGCCTGGAAGAAATGAAAATTGGGAACAAAAGATGGGGATGTGTGTTAAGCGAGAGATGGTGATTGGAAATACGCTGTTCGAGAAGAAAGATATTTATAAGTATACATGGGTGAGACGAGGGTGGAATGGTTGTGGATAAAGCATTGATGGACTATGTGGTTGTGTCTAGGAATGTAATAGGAAGATTGTTGGATGTGAGAGTTCTGAGAGGGGAGGGTGGAGGTATGTCTGACCACTACCTGGTGGAGGGAAAGTTAAGAGTAGGTAAGAGATGGGTGAGAGCTAGGAGGGTTAGGTGTGGCAGGGAGGTTTTGAAAGTGAGTGAGTTGGATAAAACAGAGAAAATGATAGAGTATCAGGAGAAATTGAAAGATGAGTCGAACGCAGTGAAAGATCAGGAAAATGGCAGTGTGGAGGAGGAATAGCAGTTGTTTAAGAGTGCTGTGGTGGGGCATGCAGAAGAGGTGTGTGGTGTGAGACGTGTGGGTGGTGGTGTACGAAAAGGAAGTGAGTGGTGGTGCGAGGAAGTAAGTATGGTTGTGGCTAAGAAGAGACGTGCATATGAAGTGTGACTGCAGAGGAAGTATGAGGTGTCATATGTGAGGTATAAGGAAAAGAGGAATAGGGCGAGAAGGGCTGTGCGTCATGCTAAAGTGGCAGCAGATGAAAGGTGGGGTAGGCGACTGACTGAGAATTTTCAACAGAATAAGAAAATGTTTTGAAACGAGGTGAAAAGGGTGCGAAAGGGAGAGTCTGGGAAGGAAGAACGAGTAAAGGCAGAGGATGGAAGGATGTTAATTAAGATGGATGCAGTAAGGAAGAGATGGGCAGAGTATTTTGAAAGATTGTTAAATGTCCCCCCTGTGGCGGGGGGGACACAACCTGGCCGCACTATGGGGTGGTACTACTACTCTGCGGCCAGGTTGTGTTAGGAAGAATACTGCCACCGTATTCCCTGCGTGTCGTAAAAGGCGACTAAAAGGGGCGGGGTGAGGGGACTAGGGACCCCCTCCTCTGTTTTTAGTTCCTAAAAAGAGACAGGCCAGAGAAAGGGATGGGGGATGGAGTTATCCCCGTACCCTGAAGATTGGGTCTATGAATGTACGTGGATGTAGTACGATTCAGGCTAAAAGGGAGGAGATTGGGAGAATGTTTGTGAGAAGAAAGTTGGATGTGTTAGCTTTGAGTGAAATGAAGATGAAAGGGAAGGGGGAATCTATGTTTGGAAGTGTGAATGGAAGATCGTCAGGTGTTGATAGAGGAAGGGCAAGAGAAGGTGTGGCCTTGTTAGTGAGTCCGGAAGTACAGCAATGTGTGATTGAATGGAAGGAGGTGTCATCGAGACTGATGTGAGTGAAAGCGAAATTTGAACGTGAGTTGTGGGTGTTTGTGAGTGCATATGGGCCTGGTAGTGAAAGGGATGAACAAGAGAGGGAGTCTTTCTGGAATGATGTTGATGAGTGTGTGCAGAGTTTTGGAGCGAATGTGAATGTGGTAATGATGGGAGATCTGAATGCTAGAGTGGGAAATGTAGCAGTTGAAGGCGTAGTTGGTATGCATGGTGTGCCTGGAAGAAATGAAAATGGGGAACGAATGATAGAGATGTGTGTTGAGCGAGAGATGGTGATTGGGAATACGCTGTTTGAGAAGAAAGATATTTATAAGTATACATGGGTGAGACAGGAGGGTGGAAGGGTTGTTGATAGAGCCTTGATGGACTATGTGGTTGTGTCTAGGAATGTAATAGGAAGATTGCTGGATGTGAGAGTTCTGAGAGGGGAGGGTGGAGGTATGTCTGACCACTACCTGGTGGAGGGAAAGTTAAGAGTAGGTAAGAGATGGGTGAGAGCTAGGAGGGTTAGGTGTGGCAGGGAGGTTTTGAAAGTGAGTGAGTTGGATAAAAGAGAGAAAAAGATAGAGTATCAGGAGAAATTGAAAGATGAGTGGAACGCAGTGAAAGATCGGGAAAATGGCAGCGTGGAGGAGGAATGGCAGTTGTTTAAGAGTGCTGAGGTGGGGCATGCAGAAGAGGTGTGTGGTGTGAGACGTGTGGGTGGTGGTGTAAGAAAAGGAAGTGAATGGTGGTGCGAGGAATTAAGTATGGCTGTGGCTGAGAAGAGACATGCATATGAAGTGTGGCTGCAGAGGAAGGATGAGATGTCATATGAAAGGTATAAGGAAAAGAGGAATAGAGCGAGAAGGGCTGTGCGTGATGCTAAAGTGGCAGCAGATGAGAGGTGGGGTAGGCGGCTGACAAAGAATTTTCAACAGAATAAGAAAATGTTTTGGAAGGAGGTGAAAAGGGTGCGAAAGGGAGAGTCTGGGAAGGAAGAACGAGTAAAAGCAGAGGATGGAAGGATGTTAATTGAGATGGATGCAGTAAGGAAGAGATGGGCAAAGTATTTTGAAAGATCGTTAAATGTAGAGGAGGAAAGGGTGGCTGAGATTGTGGCAGATGGAAGGGTGCAAGGAATAAATGTGTTGGGAGAGTTGAATGATTCTTTGATCACGAAGGAGGAAGTGGAGAAGGCAGTAAAGGAGATGAAAACAGGGAAAGCTGCAGGTATGGATGGGTGTGCTGTGGAATGCCTGAAGGGTGGTGGAGTGACTGTTGACTGGTTAGTAAGATTGTTGAATGTGTGCTTTGAGAAAGGTATGGTGCCAGTTGACTGGGCAAGTGCTTGTGTGGTCTCATTGTATAAAGGCAAGGGTGATAAGTATGAATGTACTAGCTTTAGGGGTATAAGTCTGTTGAGTGTTGTAGGTAAGGTGTATGGCAGAGTGTTAATTATGAGAGTTAGAGAGGGTACAGAGGGAGTGATTAGTGATGAGCAATGTGGCTTTAGGAGAGGGAGGGGATGCGTTGATCAGGTGTTTGCTGTGAGAGAAGTGTGTGAAAAGTATTTAGCGAAAGGCAAGGATGTGTTTTGGGCATTTATGGATTTAGAGAAAACGTATGATAGAATTGATAGGGAGGCTTTGTGGACTGTTTTAAGATAGTATGGACTGGATAGTAGGTTACTAAATGGGGTGAAAAGTTTTTATGTAAATAGTAGAGCGTGTGTAAGAGTGGGAAATGCTGTGAGTGATTGGTTTCCCGTGAGAGTGGGGCTGCGACAGGGATGTGTGATGTCGCCTTGGTTGTTTAATATTTACATGGATGGTGTTGTAAGGGAGGTGAATGCAAGAGTTTTAGGTGGTCTGAGTCTGGTAAATGTTGATGGAGGAGAGTGGAATCTGAAGCAGCTGCTGTTTGCAAATGATACTGCACTGGTGACTGATTCAGAGGAGAGATTGAGACAGTTGGTAGAGGAGTTTGGAAGGGTGTGTGAAAGGAGGAAATTGAAAGTAAATGAGAATAAGAGTAAAGTGATGAAGTGTACGAGGTTGATGGATGGTAGGGGGATGAATATAGTTTTGAATGGTGAGTTGCTTGAGGAGGTAGATTGTTTTAAATATCTAGGGTCACATGTTGCTGTGGATGGAAGAATAGATGAAGAGGTGAAGTTTAGAATAAATGAAGTAGGAAAGGTGCTGGGAGGAATGAAAAAAGTGTTTAAATGTCGTTCGCTTAGAATGGATGTAAAGAGAAGTGGTACCGACTGCATTATATGGGGCTGAAACATGGAATATGGGTGTAGCAGAGAGGAAAAGTTTGAATGTAATGGAGATGAGGTGTCTGAGGAGTATGTGTGGAGTGACGCGTATGGATCGGGTGCGAAATGATGAAGTGCGAAGGAGAACTGGAGTTGTTCGGGAGATGGCTGGTGGAGTTGAGCAGAGGGTGTTGCGATGGTTTGGGCATATGGAGAGAATGGATAATGAGCGATTGGTGAAAAAGATAACTAGATCTGATGTGAGAGGTGTAAGGCTGAGAAGAAGACCACGAATAGGATGGATGGACAGTGTGAAGAGAGCGCTGGATGTGAGAGGGATGTCTGTTGAGCAAGGAAGAGTGGCTGCGCGTGACAGAAATAAATGGAGAGAAATTGTGAATGAATAAGTGATGTCGCAGCCCTGAGGGGATATTCTCCCGCATTTGGTCTGATCAGCTAGTCAGGTCAGGTGCGGGTAAGGGGATGGGTCTGTTATGATGTGGCAGGGGTAAACCAGTTCTGCTGTCGGGCCCTGCTGCGGATGTCACTGATTGCACTGCGCAGTTGACCCTTGTGCGGTGTGGTGTGGTGAGGATCTGTCCGTTCTCCCCTTTGGGGCTAAGATGCGAATGAATGTGTTTGAATGGATGAGTAAATGGAGAGTGTGTCATCCTGTCTCGGCTATCTCCCTTTCCTTGGGGGAAGCAGCCTAGGTATATAGATATAGATAGATAGTTAAATGTAGAGGAGGAAAGAGTGGCTAAGATTGTGGCAGAGAGAAGGGTGCAAGGAATAAATGTGTTGGGAGAGTTGAATGAGTCTTTGATCACGAAGGAGGAAGTGGAGAAGGCAGTAAAGATGAAAATAGGGAAAGCTGCAGGTATGGATGGGTGTGCTGTGGAATGCCTGAAGGGTGGTGGAGTGACTATTGTTGACTGGTTAGTAAGATTGTTGAATGTAAGCTTTGAGAAAGGTATGGTGCCAACTGACTGGGCAAGTGCTTGTGTGGTCCCGTTGTATAAAGGCAAGGGTGATAAGTATGAATGTACTAGCTTTAGGGGTATAAGCCTGTTGAGTGTTGTAGGTAAGGTGTATGGTAGAGTGTTAATTATGAGAGTTAGAGAGGGTACAGAGGGAGTGATTGGTGATGGGCAATGTGGCTTTAGGAGAGGGAGGGGATGCATGGATCAGGTGTTTGCTGTGAGACAAGTGTGTGAAAAGTATTTAGCGAAAGGCAAGGATGTGTTTTGGGCATTCATGGATTTAGAGAAAGCGTATGATAGAATTGATAGGGAGGCTTTGTGGACTGTTTTAAGATGTATGGACTGGATGGTAGGTTACTAAAAGGGGTGAAAAGTTTTTATGTAAATAGTAGAGTGTTTGTAAGAGTGGGAAATGCTGTGAGTGACTGGTTTCCTGTGAGAGTGGGGCTGCGACAGGGATGTGAGATGGCACCTTGGTTGTTTAATATTTATATGGATGGTGTTGTAAGGGAGGTGAATGCAAGAGTGTTAGGTGGAGGTCTGAGTCTGGTGAATGTTGATGGTGGAGAGTGGAATCTGAAGCAGCTGCTGTTTGCAGATGATACTGCACTGGTGGCTGATTCAGAGGAGAGACTGAGACAGTTGGTAGAGGAGTTTGGAAGGGTGTGTGAAAGGAGGAAATTGAAAGTAAATGAGAATAAGAGTAAAGTGATGAAGTGTACGAGGTTGGTAGATGGTAGGGGGATGAATATAGTTTTGAATGGTGAGTTGCTTGAGGAGGTAGAGTGTTTTAAATATTTAGGGTCACATGTTGCTGTGGATGGAAGAATAGATGCAGAAGTGAAGTTTAGAATGAATGAAGTAGGTAAGGTGCTGGGAGGAATGAAAAAATTGTTTAGATGTCGTTCGCTTAGAATGGATGTAAAGAGAAGGCTGTATGAGCGTGTTGTGGTACCGACTGCGTTATATGGGGCTGAAACATGGAGTATGGGTGTAGCAGAGAGGAAAAGTTTGAATGTAATGGAGATGAGGTGTCTGAGGAGTATGTGTGGAGTGACGCGTATGGATCGAGTGCGAATGATGAAGTGCGAAGGAGAACTGGAGTTGTTCGGGAGATGGCTGGTAGCGTTGAGCAGAGGCTGTTGCGATGGTTTGGGCATATGGAGGGAATGGATAATGAGCGATTGGTGAAAAAGATAACTAGATCTGATGTGAGAGGTGTAAGGCTGAGAGGGAGACCACAAATAGGATGGATGGACAGTGTGAAGAGAGCGCTGGATGCGAGAGGGATGTCTGTTGAGCAAGGAAGAGTGGCTGTGCGTGACAGAAATAAATGGAGAGAAATTGTGAATGAATAAATGATGACGCAGCCCTAAGGGGATATTTTCCTGCATTTGGTCTAATCAGCTAGTCAGGTCAGGAGTGGGGAAGGGGATGGGTCTATTATGATGTGGCAGGGGTAAACCAGCTCTGCTGTCGGGCCCTGCTGCGGATGTCACTGATTGCACTGCGCAGTTGACCCTCGCGCGGTGTGATGCAGTGAGGATCTGTCCCTTCTCCCCTTTGGGGCTAAGATGCAAATGAATGGGTTTGAATGGATGAGTAAATGGGGAGTGGGTCGTC
Source organism: Coenobita brevimanus (assembly GCF_032717465.1). NCBI lineage: Eukaryota > Metazoa > Arthropoda > Malacostraca > Decapoda > Coenobitidae > Coenobita > Coenobita brevimanus. The sequence continues at coordinate 28,899,820 of NC_137033.1, read as the reverse complement.
CTGTCTCGGCTACCTCCCTTTCCTTGGGGGAAGCAGCCTAGGTATATAGATATATAGATAGATATATGTATATATATATATATATATATATATATATATATATATACAGTATATATATATACAGTATATACATACAGTAAGACCTCACTATAACGGACTAACCCCTAAAACGCGGATCGTCGCATTTGCGACGGTCGGCCCAAAGGGCAGAACGGCAGATCGTCGCATTTGCGATTTGAGTTAATTTTGAATAACCGCGGGCAAGCAGGCTCCAGCTGGTATTGTCTATCAGTCCCGCCACCCGTGAGCTACGTTTAGCACACTTGACCTTTGTACTACTGACCTCGGTTGTTGCCAAGTATCATTTTTTTTACCCACCCACGCACCGATGCGCGGCCCTCCCTCGTCGTGCGATATGGCAACGCGCGGACGGCTGATACGTGTCAATCTGCGCCGTCATCTCGCAAGCACTTTTTGCTATTGGGAAACGCTTGTTTCCCCAGTTGTCACACTGTCATTTTTTCGCGCGGTTTGCCCCAGAATAGCGTCAGTCCACGCGAATCTTCCACGGTGACACCATGTCCAACTCGAGCTCTTCCGAGTCTGTGCCTTCTAGCCCTCCGAAAAAGGGTTTTGTTACCTCAACCCCCTTCAAAACCTTACCAGGAACTACTAAGGGCCTAAGTGACTCTGCAATAGCCTGTGAACTTTTGAAAGCCTCAATGGACTATGGCAGTGACGTTGGTGTGTGGTCCAGCCTGGCAGAGTCTGACACACAATCCAGTGCAGAGTCCGGGCCAGAAGTGATTGTTTCTGTGCCTGAAGAGAGTGTGTCAGTGCCTAGCACCTCAGCAGGGAAGGCTCCTGTGAGAAGGGGCCATGAGTATGGGAAGGGGGCAAAAAGGAAAAGGAGCGGTGACCCCAGCTCACCGCCATTGTCCCCTACGCCACGTCACGCCACCGCCAGCCCGCCACGTACTCCCAGCCCTATTCTCTCATCCTCCTCCTCTGCTGCCCTGTCTCATGAGTCATCGGAGTCACCTTCACCACCTCGAAAGGGAAGTAGACGTGCAACATTACGTTCTAGAGGTTTCCGTAGGCCAAGTGTTCGTGTTGGTAGAGCTAAAACTTTGTCCCCTAATATAAGGCTAGCTCGTAGTAAGGAAACTCGCACTAGGCAACTCGGCAGTCACGCCACCGCGAGTGACCTTGAGCCCAGTGATAATGTCCCCACCACCAACACCACCACAACACCAACACGACCTGGGATAGCCTCAGCCTCATGTACTGTCGCACCGCCTGCCTCACCCCCCGCCGCCCCAAGCACCTCCCAGCCTAGGCAGGGAACGCTGGATGCCTTCGTGTGGTCAGAGGGATCAGATTTTGTGCCGGAGGATCTGCCCTTTGACGACAGTGGGTGTGGACTTCAGGCTGACTTCACTGTCGACGAGGATGGCGAATGCCTTGACTACCTGTTGGCCTTCCTTGACGACGAGGTTATGGAGCACATCTGTACCGAGACAAACAGGTACGAGGGGCAATGTGCTACAGTTCGCAAAGGAGAAGGTGAGGCAGCCACGCCATCCACGTCGCGGATGGCAGCATGGGTGCCTCTTATGATCAGAGAACTTTTTGTATTTATTGGATTGATGTTGCTAATGCCCCACAACTGGAAACACAAGCTAGAAGAATACTGGACTTCCAACGAGCTGTGCCCAACACCCATTTTCAATAAATACATGAGCCGCAATCGTTTTAGCAGCTGATGACTTACCCTCACTTCGCGAACAATGATGAGCTTCCCAAACTGACCCATTATGGAAAGTGAGGGGAATCCTGAACATGATCAAGGATAAGTTTAAGAGGTTCCTGCGCCCTTTCAAGAAAGTCGTGATTGACGAGTCCTTGGTTTTGTTCAGGGGCCATCTTCGGTTTGTGCAGTACATTCCAAGCAAACGGCACCGCTTTGGAATCAAGTTTTTCGTGCTGTGCGACTGCAAGACGGGGTTCATCCTAGACTTCGTCATTTACACCGCCAGCAATGTCGATTTGGATAAGACTGACCCCCTTGGATTCTCTGGTTCTGTGGTGAAAGTGCTTTTGGAAAAGTACTTTGGCGAGAATCACGTCCTGTATACGGACAATTACTATACCGCTCCTAAACTCGCCAAGTACCTTTCTGAACACGGCGTCGGCTCCTGTGGCACTGTCAGAAGCAAAAGGGCACATTACCCTGCCTTCCCCGAGGCTGAAAAGTCAAGGCGGGGAGACGTGCACCTGAAGAAATCTGACAAGATGCTTGCAATCAGGTGGCATGATAAGAGAGTCGTGAACATGCTCACCACAGTACACAAGGGGGAAATGCTGGCAACAGGGAAGGTCGACAGAAGGACTGGCGAGCCTGTGATGAAGCCTGATGCTGTCATTGACTACAACGTCAATATGCGGCTGGTGGACAAGTCTGATATGATGATTGGAGAGATTGACTGCCTGAGGAAAAATCGTTGTTGGTACAGGAAGGTGTTCTTGCACTTGATTGATATGTGCATGTTGAATGCCTTCATCCTGTATAAAATCAAGAACAGGAAGCCAGCCAACTACTCTCTCAGAAGATTTTCCAAGACTTGTGTCTACCAGCTGCTTCAGTGTTACGGCCAGGTCTTTCAACAGGTCCCAAACGCCACCCTCAGACACCTCCAGACCGCCTACAGTGTATGGCCTACCTTCAGCGACACCGCCTGGAGCCACTGCCAGCCACTGCAAAGAGGGGGAAAGCACTGAGGAGGTGTCATGTGTGCAGCCACACTACCAGGCAGGACAGAACCTTTAGGCGCACCTCCTTGCAGTGCAAAGAGTGCAAAGTTCCCCTCTGTGCTTACCCGTGTTTCTTTGACTACCACAGCCTAAGTAGATTTTGAAAATAAGGGTAAGATTCTTTGAAATAATACTGAGAGTGACAGTGATAATATTGTTTAGTTTTCTTTTACGTGCTGACAGTGACAGCCTGATGAGTGTAAATTAGTGTATGTACTTGTAAAAGCACTGACAGTGACAGTGTTTTTTGGTGTAAATAATTGTACATAGTAATAATATAAGTATTGCGAGTGACAGTCACTCCAGTGTAAGAAGATGAAAGCATATTTTCCTATTCTATGTTCAGACAGTGACAGTTTGTTGTGTAGAAAATATTATTTTTATAACACTGGACAGTGACACTGATGAATAAGGCAAAAAAAAGAACAGATACAGTGAAAGTGAGCGATAGAAATGAAGTGCGAGTGGCCGACAGGAGTGAGAATAAAGTGCCTGCCGTAAGGCTGAATAAACTCGCGCCGCGGTGGTCTTCCTCAGTCCCGATCCACAATACTGGCAGTGACAGTGATTTTTATGGCCGTAATAGTGACAGGCAAATGTTTGCGAAGTCCTATGATGGAAAATAATGTAGTATACGTGTTTTTTGCCGTGAAAAGGCAAATGTGACAATAGTAACAGGAAGATCGCCACCGCGCTGCATGTCGGCCGTGCACTCCGTTCATTTTAGCCTTATTTTCAGTGCTTATATACAAATACGGATTCCAAACAACCTGTACGTTGTTGTATAAAGTGTACTGTGACAGACTGAGGCTGTGGTAGAAAGAAAACCGGGTTTCTGAAGGTGTGAAAGTGAAGACTTTGTTACCCAACTTTGCAAGTCTTCACAAGTCCTTTGGTAGTCCACGAAGGCTCAACATCTGTCTCAGGAGAAAGCTGAATGTAAGTACTATATGCCATAAAAATTTTAATGCTCTAGGGTTAATCTATGATTTTTGGCAAATATTTTCCCACAGGTACTCAGACCCCGCTACAACCCCGCCACAGCGGAGGGATCGGCCGTACACAGCCGCGTTTTAGGGGCTAATTGAGGCCCAAGCCACTCCGAAAAATGCGAAATTCCGATAAAAGTGACATCCGGACTTCCCCCTGCTAACTCGGACTTTATCCTATATATCAGACATTAGTCCGGATAGAATGAATGGTTTTTAAACTTTTTTGACTATCACTGCGGTACTATGCTGTGTTATAACTTCACTACATTAATCAAACAGTATAATATACAGTGCTCGTCAGAAGTATCGAGCGCCCTGCGTCCCTCCTACAAAACAAACCTTTCAACATTGAAAAAACATATAAATAATGCATTTTATTTACCTTTAGTGCTTCGTAGGGTATCCTTTATGCTTCTTCATGGACCTGAGACGTCTTGGCAGTGAAAGGGCGAGGTTCCTGAGGTGCTGGAGGGGTATTTTATCCCAGGAGTCACGAATGGCGGCTTTCAGCTTTGGCAGAGAGCTCACGTCCTTCCCTTGGAGATTCTTCTTTACGAGGTACCAGAGGTTTTCTGTCGGGTTGAGGTCTGGTCTATTTCCTGGCCAGTCTTTCATGAATGATACCTCCTAGTCACGAAGTCAATTGGTGACCGATTTGGCCTTATGATCAGGTGTACCGTCCTGCTGAAACACTCGTGCACCTGTGAGCTCGAAGGACTCTGGTGCATGATCACACAGAAACTCCAGATAAACGTCCTGATTCACTCTGCAGTTCTTGGGAAGCACAAGAAGTTTCCCCAAACCCTTCCCAGAGAAACAACCCCATATCATAAGTGAATCAGGATGTTTTACTGTGCTTTCCACGTAACATGGGTCTAGCAGGTCACTACCTTTGCGCCGGTACACACGTTCTCCTCGATTACATGTAACACTAAACGTTGCCTCGTCAGACCACAACACTGACAACCGTTGGTCCTCACCCCAGTTAAGGTATTTGTTAGTAAAGGCAAGCCTACGAAGTCGCTGGTTACGTGTGAGAAGAGGCTTTCTCACAGGCTTGTGACTTGTGTAACCAAGTTCATGGACCCTTCGAGACACTGTGCGCACAGAAACCTCACCAAAGACTTTCGGGTTGCTCTCCTTTATTTTCCTTGCACTCATACGAGGATTAGACTCCACTGCACGTTTTAAAACATTAACAGACCTTGGGGAAGTTTTCCTGGGCCTACCAGACCGCAGTTTCTTTGTGGGAACATCACCACTGTTTTCCACTCGAAAACCGGCGCACCACCTACGCACTGTCGATCGAGCCACGCCAACCAATTCACTTATTTCCTTTGTTTGGTGGCCTGCCTCCTTTAGAGCAATGATCTGGGATATGATTTCACTCAATAGTTCACAGGCAGGTGCCATAACAAAGTGACGAAAGCCAAAACACTGTGGGACACTTGGTAAAAAATGGCGCAAAACGAGAGGGAGACGCGGCAGAGTTCCTCTCTCTCAGGCAGCCCGTAGGCAACTGAGGCGGAAACCAACCAGTGCGTAGGAAGGCCTAAGGCCACAGTGACGTCATGCTAGCGCCGCAGACTTCTGGCTCAATTTTTAGTACCAAAAACAGGTGATTCTTTTTTGCCCATAAGTACTGCGCGCCCGGCCATAGGCGCTCGATACTTCTGATGAGCACTGTATATAATAATACTGTACCGTACACTGACAAGCATGTCTTTTATTTGCCTTATTGTGGTGAACATAACTGAAGTGGTCAGGCAGTCCGGACTGCTCATGGCTTTATCATACTTTTTCCGATATATAGGAATTTAGTCCGGTAGCTCCTCGATTCCGATAAAAGCGAATTCTGGTCTATTGAAATCCGTTATATCGAGGTTTTACTGTATATACACGTGTGTGTGTGTATATATATATATATATATACATATATATATATATATATATATATATATATATATATATATATATACAGTGCTCGTCAGAAGTATCAAGCGCCTATGGCAAGGTGCACAATACTTTTGGCGAAAAAAGAATCACCCGTTTTTGGTACTAAAAATTGAGCCAGATCTTTGAGGCACTAGCATGACATCACGGCAGTTTGAGGCCTTACTACGTGCTGGTTGGCTCCCGCCTCAGTTGCCTACGGGCTGCGTGAGAAAGAGGAACTCAGCCACATTTCCCTCTCTTCTTGCGCCATTTTTTACCGAGTGTCCCGCAGTGTTTTGGCTTTCGTCACTTTGTTATGGCACCTACCCATGAACTTTCGAGTGAAATCATATCCCAGATCATTGCTCTAAAGGAGGCAGGCCACCCCATGAAGGAAATTAGTGAATTGGTTGGCGTGGCTCAATCGACAGTGCATAGGTGGTGCACCCGTTTTCAAGTGGAAAACAATGGTGATGTTCCCACAAAGAAATCGCGGTAACTTCCCCAAGGTCTGTTAATGTTTTAAAACGTGCAGTGGAGTCTAATCCTCATGTGAGTGCAAGGAAAATGAAGGAGAGCAACCTGGAAGTGTTTGGTGAGGTTTCTGTGCACACAGTGTCTCAAGGAGTCCATGAACTTGGTTACACAAGTCACAGGCCTGTGAGAAAGCCTCTTCTTACACGTTACCAGCGACTTCGTAGGTTTGCCTTTGCTAACAAGTACCTTAACTGGGGTGAGAACCAATGGTTGTCAGTGTTGTGGTCTGATGAGGCAACATTTAGTGTTACCTGTAATCGAGGAGCACGTGTGTACCGGCGCAAAGGTAGTGACCCGCTTGACCCACATTACGTGGAGAGCACAGTTAAACACACTGATTCACTTATGATATGGGGTTGTTTCTCTGGGAAGGGTTTGGGGAAGCTTGTTGTGCTTCCCAGGAACTGCAGAGTGAATCAAGACGTTTATCTGGAGCTTCTGTGTGATCATTTACCTGAGTCCTTTGAGCTCACAGGTGCACGAGTGTTTCAGCAGGACGGTGCAACTGCTCATAAAGCCAAATCGGTCACCAACTGGCTTCGTGACTGGGAGGTATCATTCATGAAAGACTGGCCAGACAATAGTCCAGACCTCACCCCGATAGAAAACCTCTGGTATCTCATAAAGAAGAATCTCCAAGGGAAGGACGTGAGCTCTCTGCCTAAGCTGGAAGCAGCCATTCGTGACTCCTGGGACAAAATGCCACTCCAGCACCTCAGGAACCTCGCCCTTTCACTTCCACGACGTCTCAGGTCCGTGAAGATGCATAAAGGATAACCTATCAAGCATTAAAGGTTAATAAAATGCATTATTTATATGTTTTTCAATGTTGAAAGGTTTGTTTTGTAGGAGGGACGCAGGGCGCTCGATACTTCTGACGAGCACTGTATATAAATATATTTATATATATATATATACATACTGTACATATGTCCATCCATCATCCAATCCTATGTTGCCCCATGAGGAGTGTAGGAGCCCAGGGCTAGGCAATTTGGTCCTCACATTTCAGATGAGAGTAACCAGCCTCACTCATCCCTGAGTGGCATTACATGAGCAATAAACCCCAACCATCCCTTGGATATAAACCTTCACCAGCTCAATCCGATTGGAGCGCTGTAATTACCCACTAAACCACCAGGCACCATAATTTGGTTATATGGTTACCACCCAGCATACTAAATGGTTTCATGGTGTACAGGAAACCATTAGGCTTGTCACTCAGTGTAGAGTCACCCATAGGCAGAAAGAAGAGGAAAGAATGAAGGAAAGAAAGACAAAAGAGGGAGTGTAAAGTCACCCGTAGGCAGAAAGATGAGGAAAAGAATGAAGTAAAGAAAGACAGAAGAGGAAGGAAGAAATGGAGGGAGAAGAGGAAAAGGCAGACATATATATATACAGTATAAATATATATATATATACTGAAACAAAATGGAGAGGAGAAAGTGTGAGAGAATGGGAGTATGGATGGGGTATATGTGCAGGAGTAGGTGAGAATGAGAGGGCAAAGGAAGGAGTATGTATAGTTGTGAGTAAAAGATGGAAGAAGAGCATAAGACAGTATGGATCAGTTGGGTCAAGGATTGTGTGGGTAAAGTTGAAAGTTGGAATACAAATGTGGGCAATTGTGTGTGTGTGTATGCGCCAACTCAAGATCGTGCTAGAAGAGTGAGAGAAGAGTTCTGGACAAATGTAGAAGTGTGCATGGCAAAATTTTGGAAGGAATGAGAGAGTGTTTTTGATTGGTGATATGAATGGTAAAGTTGGGAATGTGAAGGTGGGTGGAATAGTTGGTGAGTGGGGTGTGCCTGCTGAGATAGATGAGAATGAGAGTGCGTTAGTGGACATTTGTGCTGGGAGGGGGTTGGTGATAGCCAATACCCTCTTCAGGCATAAAATGATCCACAGGTATACGTGGCGAGTGATGAGAAGGGTGGGTGGTGAACTGAATGAAAGGAAGGCAATGATTGATTATGTGTGTGTGGATGAAACGATGCGAAGATGTGTAATGGATGCAAGAGCTCATAGAGGCTGGGGGAGTGGACTTTCTGACCACTACTTGGTGGTGGCCAGAAATAGAATTCAAGTAAGACGGAGGAATAGAAGAAGGGAAAGACGAGAGGAAGGAGTAGTTGCAAGGAGAGTGGAAAGGTTACATGAGGATGAGAAAAAGGCAGAGTATAAGAGAGAAGTGGAGGAACGATTGGGCAAATATGAATTGGAGCAGATGGGAGACGTGGAAGGTGTGTGTAGGATTTTTACAGAAGAAATATGCACAGCATGTGATGTGGTGTGTGGAAGGAAGAGAAGACGGAGGGGGGTGCAAGGAACAGCGTGGTGGACTGAAGAGGTGAAACAGGCTGTGGCACAAAAGAAGAAAGCATACAATGAATGGATGAGAAATAGGGGCGTGGAAGAAGTTGAGAGGCAGAAGAGAGAGTTATATGTAGAAAGAAAGAGAGAGAGAGGTGAAAAGATTAGTAAGAGAGAGTAAGAAGAGAGTGGATGAGAAATTTGGAGTGTAAAGTGGAGGGACTGTAAGAAAATGTTCTGGAAAGAGGTGAAAAGAGTAAGACAGGGTGGAAGTGAAGTTAGCAGCGGAGTGAAAGATAAAAATGGTAGATTACTTGTGGAGAAGGGAGAAAATGTGAGCAGATGAAGAGAAAACACTTTAAGGAATTGTTGAACGTAGAGGATGGAAGTAATGCGAGTATAAGTGGCTGGGGAATGGCTGGGAGAAGGAGGGAGGTGAGAAGACAGGAAGAAATCAGTAGGATAGAAGTTGTGGAAGCAATGAAGAAAGTTAAATCGGGGAAAGCCCCAGAAATTGATGGAGTGTGTGGTGAAATGCTGAAGCATGTGGAAGATGTGCAGATTAGCCTGGGAAGAAGGTAGAGTTCCGGAGGATTGGAAGTCAGGTATTATTCCCTTGTACAAAGGAAAAGGGGAAAAAGAAGTGTGTGGTAATCATAGGGGCATTTGTCTTCTTAGTATAATAGGAAAAGTGTATGGTAGGATACTTATTGACAGAGTTAGAGAAAGAACAGAGAAATTAGTTGGAGAAGAACAGGGAGGCTTTAGGAAGGGAAGAGGTTGTGTAGATCAGATATTCATTCTTAGATCTTTAGTGGAAAAGTTTCTAGAGAAGGGAAAGAAGTTGTATGCGGCTTTCATGGATATGGAGAAAGCATATGACAGGGTGGATAGACAAGGATTGTGGAAAGTGTTAAGAATATATGGAGTAGATGGGAAGTTGTTGAATGCTGTGAAGAGTATGTACGATGGTGCGAAGTCTGCAGTGCGTGTGGATGGTGAACTAAGTGAATTTTTCTCTTTTAAAGTTGGGTTGAAACAGGCATGTGTCATGTCTCCATGGTTGTTCAATCTGTACATGGATGGGGTAATAAAAGAGGTACAAGGTAGGGTAGTGGATGCTGGAGTGGCCCTGGTGAGAGAGGATAGTGTTTGGAAACTCCCTGTACTGTTGTTTGCAGATGATACTGTGTTGTTGAGTGAAGACGAAGGGGAGCTGCAAGGCTTGGTGGATGAGTTTGGGAGAGTGTGTAAGAAACGGAATCTGAAGGTGAATGTAGGGAAGAGTAAAGTGATGGTCTTTGAGAGAGGTGAAGTCAGTGAATGTACAGCGAGGTTGGATGGTGAGGAATTGGAAAATGTGAGTATGTTTAAGTACTTGGGTAGTGTGATGAGTAAGGATGGAGGTTTGGAGGGTGAAGTGCTTGAAAGGGTACAGCAGGGAAGAAAGGTTGCTGGTTCTTTGAAAGCAGTGATAAGAAACAGGGAAGTGAGCATGGAAGTGAAAAAGTTACTACATGACAGAATTGTGATACCAACTCTAACGTACGGAAGTGAAGCTTGGACGTTGTTGGAAGGACACAAGTCAAGAGCGAGAGCAGTGGAAATGAGTTATTTAAGAGGAGCCTGTGGAGTCACATGGAGAGATAGGCTGACGAATGAGGATATAAAGGAACGTTGTGGTGTTGATGTGGATGTGATAGGGAGCGTTATGAGGAACACACTGAGGTGGTTTGGCCATGTGGAGAGGATGGAGGGTGAAAGACTGACGAAGAGAGTGTATGTGAGTGAGTTGGAGGGAGGAAGAGGGAGGGGGAGGCCGAGGATGAGATGGAGGGATGGGGTGGAGAGGTATATGAGAGAGGGGGGTGTGAGTTGGGAGCAGGGTAGCGAAATGGCGGGGGACAGGGCGACTTGGAGGCGATTTGTTTGTGGCCACCCCAAACGGGATTGAGGTGTCTGGCAATAGACAGATACATAGATAGATAGATAGATATATATATATATATATATATATATATATATATATACTGTATATATATTATATATATATACAGGAGCCTCTGTGGTACAGTGGTAGAGTGTGTGTTTCGCACGCTAGTGGACGAGGGTTCGCCTCCCGCCAGAGTTGCAAAAACTTTGGGAATCATTCACCGAGCCACTTGCTACTTTGGCGGACATAAGGGGTGCTGTGGTTGAACCAGTGTCGCATACTAGTATGCTTGCACCCAATCGGCTTAAGGCGGGCCGATTACACTTGGTTCACAGACTACACATACATCCAAAGCCACTACAACACTACAATTACACTTACAAGCACTTCTCACCCTAATACAGTCTCTATCAGACAGCCTAAGCCACTGGGTAGAGATACATTGACTTGTATCGTCCCTGCTTCGGTAGGGATAGGCCGGTCCTGCAGTGGACCTCAACGGCTGCTGATGATGATGATATATATACAGTGGTTCCTCGTTTTTCGCCGCTTGGATGTTCCACCAAAACCACACAAAATGTGAAACGTTGAAGTGTGAAGTTAGGAATCAATGGGAAAAATAGAGGAGCATTCCGGTGGGACACGTACCTACTCTATCAGAAAGCACCATAACACCATCAGAAAGAGCTATAACACGAAACAAGCTCTACCCAAATTTAAATGAAGAGTGTTTACTAGTGTTAAAACATCATAACACAATAAACATGTACCTGAAAAGACATTAAAACTGTTATAAAGAGCTGCAACACCAAAAATCCTTACTAGAAACGAAGTGAAAACTGGCTTGAGTTGCAAGTGAAGGTGTGTTTACTGTTGAGGGTGAATAGGCTGGTTCCCAGGCTGAGCATTTGTCAGGAGATCATTGCTCTTCAAATACAAAATGATCTTGTCCCTTAATATCTTCTCGAATATCTTTATCATGTGGGATGTGAGGGCCACAACTCCCGATGTCACTAACCAAGAAGAAACTGCCACTTTTCACCAGATTATTTAATTTTCAACATCAAAGTCTGTAAACTAAACCTCGATAATTTTATGTGCCCTCTTTGTCACTAAAAGGAAGGGAGAAATTATAACAATATTATTTTACTCACTGCTACAAGGAAATGAGGCTGTAATAAGAGTCAAATAGAATAAAAAATTGGTGGGCTGAGACTACCATCTCGGTCGTGGGATGGTTATTATTCTTTCCTTCCTTAAATATCTTTAAGTTTTATTTTGCATCCATTTCATGTATTTGTTCTTCAATACCAACATAAATAGTGTTATGAGAAACGTAACGATTCTTCGTTAAGAAATAATAGCATGACACAGCTGAAGATCGTACGTAAGGTACGTTACAGTCACAAAAACAAACTTACATGTGTCTGCTTCCCCTATGACCTTTTCTCCTTGTTCATCTACAATTTATTTATCAATGAAATATAACAAGGCTTGAGTCGTACTGTTGCGAATGTTGTGGCTGTTCTGCAGACAAAATAATCAGAGAATAGTAGGTCACACTAACCACACAATAATCCTGTGTGACGTAATGCAAGTGATTCGAGAATAATTTTGTCTTAAAATTCAGCTACAGCTGTATCCATGGAGATGAGTCATCATGTTTATTCAGAAGATTAGTGCTTATGAATTAAATAATCAGGAAATGTTTTGTAAGCATACAATATGGCGAACTGATCATATCCTAACCTACCCATGTTTTGACGAGGTCAAGACCTACCAAGGGACTTGGCGAGGTTAGATTGTGAAAACAATTCACAATGAATGCTGTCCTAATATTCAGCTCTAGCTGTGCTGCTTGGTAACCATTCCTTATCACAGCCATTCACTGCAGTACAGTACATGTATAACAGGCATACTGTGCAGGGAGCTGTCCATGTTTTGATGGAGAAATGCGGGACACGTTGAGGTTACTGTATATTATGCAGGCAATTACTGATGAATTTTTCCAAAACCTAGCTATAGCTGTGCCTCACGATAATAATCTAGTAATATATTCATACAGCAAAATAGAATACATGTGTAGAATAACAGGAAACAACCAGAAAGTGTATCTAAAGAGTATCATCCATAACCTAACCAAACCAGTCTTTGACAGGGAAACGACCACCCAAGGTCATGCAAGCGATCCACAACTGTCCTAAATTCAGTTATGTCCGTGTTCCATGGTAATAGTTCTTTGCCATAATCATGTAGACATATAAATATATGAAGAAAATTACTGGGGAACATCTTGCAAGCATGAAGAGTGGGGAACCGACCATAATCTTACCTAACCTAACCAGTTCTGACGGGGAAACGACTGACTGAAAGACTCGTCGATGTGAAGTTGTGAAGGGATTCCTGACGAATTTTGTCATTATGTTCAGCACTAGCTGTGCCACGTGGTAACCATTATTTATCTATGCATTCAGTAAAGTACAAACATACAAAACACCAGGAAAACATCTTAAAACATACATCACACGGAACTGTCTAGGTTTTGACGGGGAAACTACAGACGGCATAAATTAAAAGGATAACAACGTAATGTGGATGACGCAAAATACTACAAAGAAATTCAAATTTCACTCTGCACTTGACACACAAAAAATAGTAGTACCTCCTATTTGTAATATCAGTACCAAAATCTTGATTGGTTATGCACTGAGTCTGAAATAATTCATTGATTTATTCACAAGAATTTTGCTATGCACTGCTTTTCATCTAGATTTCCTCCACTTAGGAGTCTTGTACTTCACTTTGCTGAGCGGAGCGCTAAGCAGTATCAATGGTAGCACTTAAGCAGTCCACTCAGTTAAGTACTCCAGCCTAGGACTTATGTAGAAGTCAAAACTAAATACAGGTAACTCGCACGGAACACGATCTCACGGAACGCGCTCGCAATTATACACGGTAAGGGCTGGGATACATATAAGACAACGTAAGATTTAAAAACCATTATGAAAACTACAAATTAACGCAGGAGAGGCCTTTGAAATATCAAATCCTCGAACGTCACCGCAGCGCGCGGTTTGTTTTGATTACGTGACGATCTAGGCGGGAAATTATTCAGTGAGTGAGACATTCCCGAGTACAGTAGCACAGTATTTGTAAGTTAAATATTTACAGTACCGTACTGTTCTGGTAAGTTTATGTGCAACTTAAAGTACTATTAAATAACGTTAAAGCAAGAAATAAAGTCTTATAACCAGTTTACCTGATAGGCGTCAGAATATTGCCTTTTTTATTTGTTCGTTTTTTCCACAGTGCTGTTCAGTATTTGTAAGTTAAATATTTACTGTTCTCGTATGTACTGTACTTGTAAGCACTTAAATAAAGTTAAATCATTAAATAAAGCCTTGTAACCAGATAACCCGAATTATATGATTACCCATGATCGGCGTCGGAATATTGCCGTTTTTGTTTGTTCGTTAAACTCTTACTGTACTGCTTTTCTACAGTACTGTATTTGTTAGTTAAATATTTACTGTTCTGGTATGTACTTGTAAGCAATTAAAGCATTAAATAAAGGAGTTAACCTGATTTATATGATTACCCATGATCGGCGTCGGAATATTGCCTTTTTTTTGTTTGTTCGTTAAAGACTTATAATAAGAGAAAAATACATTTTTGTCTTGGTATCTTTACCTATTTGCTCAGGTTTGCTGTAATGGTTTGCAACTTGTAGAAAACTGTGAAAACTTTCGGGAAGTGAACGAAAATCTGGGACATGACCTTGACTTCACCGTCTCAAGTATCATCTGTCATTAGACTGTCAGTTCACCACCGGCTATCGTGATGAGTGGATGTACGATTTTTTCGCTCGTGGCCATGCCTAACCACACATAGTTACACCCATTATCTCGACCCAGACAGAAAATACAACCTTTTTCCTCCCTTGCAAAACACAAACAACCACCCTGTTTACGAGGCAACAATATATATTGCGAAAATAACAAGGTAAAATGATAAAGATGAACGTAAAATGATTGAGAAAGATGAACATGTTATGACGGAAAAAATACGTTTTCCCTGTCTGTAAACGTATTTATTTCTGCTTTGCATCTGTATTCGTAATAATTAGACTTATTGTTCGTTCTGAAACTGCATTACGATTCTATTTTTAGCCATTCTCGTGGTGTGGGAGCTCGAAGTTGTGACACAACTTCCTTATTGCTAATCGGACTGACCCTCCACCTTATTCTCCCGTGGCAGAGTCTAGCCTTGGAGGACGTGCAGTTTTCTCATTTAGGACTGAAAATTCAACTCTTTCGCTCCCTTTTCCATGCATGGGCACAACGATAACTTAAAAAATAACTCGAAACTACCATAAACATATATCAAAAAGGTGAAAATGTATTCATAACATTTTTTTTTTTTTTCCAGCCATTCCTAACAGATTATGTACTGAAATCATTCGATATCACAGTACTGCATTTCTAAGTTAAATATGTACTGTTCTGGTATGTACTTGTAAGTTAAAGCACTGGTACCAGTTAACCTAATTTATTACCTATGATCGGCGTCGGAATGTTTCCTTGTGTTTACGTACTGTACAGTATTTGTGTGTGGAAGTTTTGCTAGGAGTACTGTATTTGTGAGTTATAACATTAAATAAACCTTCTAACCACTTAAAGTGCTTTCTAGTGACAGATAACAGCAAAACAACACATTTGGGGGGTCTAGGGAGCAAAATACGGAGTAGTTTAAATATACGCGATTTCGCACCTAACACGGCACGGTAGGAACGAAACCCTCGTGTTCCGTGCGAGTTACCTGTACCTAGTAATTTCGTAGGTACGGGCCCTAGACTGAGCGTTGGTATGCATCGTCTGCTGAGTTTCGGCTGCCAGCTGGGAGCAGTGAAATGTAGGGAAATCAGCGAATTGTGAGACAACTTGGAAACTTCATTCTTGCGCGAAAAATGAGGCTCGAAGTAAAATGTGTCGAAAAACGAGGAACCACTGTATACAGTAATCCCTCTAATATCCGAACGCCCAATATCCGAACATCCCCACTAACCAGACATAATCGTCCAGGGATCCAATATTCCCAAAATGGGCCAAAAACCGCAAAAAATTCGAAAAAAATCTGACTTTTTTTTCCTCCCGTAATTTGAAATTGCCGCGCGGCGCCAAACAGCTGTTACACCATGGTCCCTTCACCCCTTCCTTCCTCCCCCTCCCCCCTCCCCTGTCAGGGTTGCCATTTGGTATTTTTCATTACCAAGTATGGGCCAAATTGGTAATGAATCAGAATAATGCATTACCAAATGGATTTTTCACATGTATGAGGATACACAGGATGGAGATGGTGGATTGTTTGCTCTCTCTGATTAATCTGCTACCCTACATAGCACGAAAATAATCAACATGGTGTTAATTATAAGGAGAGTGATTACATGTATTTCCACTTGTATATATAATTAGTGAAAAATAAATGCTAGCTTTACGAATTTGGTAATGAAAAGTTAAATTTGGTAATGAAAGTTGAAGAGATTGGTAATGTGGCCATTGCGATCTGGCAACTCTGTTACTCCGCCATCATCAACAGTCACAGCAAACTCAAATCGAGAGCAGATGCTCACCACAGGTGCTTGTTTTTTGTGAATAAACAGTGAATAAACTGCAATACCTCGCCACTAGAACACACAGGAATTTACAGTGTTGTGCAATGTTAAGAAATTAGAATTCAGAGTGCAGAGGATTAACTGTGGACTGCAAACTGGCGGTTCAAACCAGTCCAGGAGCCAGGGACTTGTAGGTACCCAGAATGTTTCATATTGTATAAACTCACCTCTAAAACCTCATTTTATGGTTCTTTTGCATTTATTTCAGTCTTTTATGTCTCTTATTGGTGTGATTTGGGTCTTAAATAGGTGCAATGCATATCCAGAGGGAGCTGTATAGGTGTTTTTCTGAGTTAGGGTCCATAAGTACAAGTCCAGGAGGCTGGGGCCCAATATCCCGACAGGATCACTATCCGGACATGCCTTTGGCTCTATTACGTCGAATATTGGAGGGATTACTGTATATATATATATATATATATATATATATATATATATATACAGTATACATATAAATATACAGTACCTTCGCGTCCAAGATGGGTTTGTCCAAGACTTTTCACGTCCAAGATGGAGACCATAAATAATAATCGAAAATTCAGTAAAACCTCGATATAACAGACTTCAATAGACCAGAATTCGCTTTTATCGGATTCGGGAGTTACCGGATTAAATTCCTATATATCGGAAAAAGTCTGATAAAGCCAGGAGCAATCCGGACTGCCAGACCATTTCAGCTGTGTTCATCAATAAGGTAAATAAAAGACATGTTTATCAGTGTACAGTACAGTATTATTATATATATTACACCACCTGATTAATGCAGTGAAGTTATAACACAGTACAGTACCGCATTGGTAGTCAAAACAGTTTAAAAACTGTTCATGTGATCCGGACTAACGTCTGATATATCAGAAAAAGTCTGGAAGAGCAGGGGGAAGTCCGGATGTTACTTTCATCGGAATTTCGCATTTTTCGGAATGGTTTGGGCTCCCAATTAGTCCGTTATAGTGAGGTCTTACTGTATTGCTGTAATACAGTTGCATATGTCCAATACAGAACCAAAAGGTTCATAACAGCCTGTATCTGAGGAGAATACAGCTATGACGGTCTCACCAGGTCCAACACGGTTCCCGTTCCTGGGAGAGTGACGTGGTTGAGATGTTGTCCAATAAAATACAGTACAATCCCAGTTAACCGGGCGGCTTGGGGAATTTACCTTCCCGGTTACAGACTTGTCACGTAGTTCTGATATTCAAATCTACACAGAGGTGATAATTATCACAGTAGTAAATACAATTCAGTTACTCACCACTCACAACAGGGGACACAATAAGAGATTCCACCTGAAAAATTGCCACGTAAACACATACCATGGTCATAATGCACGTGCATGCAATGCCTTGCAGTACTACAAAATGCACACGTCCATTCTCATAACTACCGAAAAATTTGCTGTATGTACTGTACTCATAAATATGGAAAACTAAAGAAATAATATCTTGAATATTTATTGGTGAATTATCACGACACCTGTGTCCCCACATGAGCTTTGTTTACGGTTCCGGCCCCAAATGACCGCCACCATTTCGCCACTCATCTGTTTTGCACCATTCTGTTAACTACCAAAGTATTCGTTGTATGTACTGTACTCATAAAAGTGGGAAAATAAAGAAACAAAATTATGAACATTTATTGGTGAACTGATGTTAAGACTGCACTGCAGAATTATCACGACCCCTGTGCCCCCACACAAGCTTTGTTTACGGTCCCGGCCCCAACTGACCGCCACCATTCCACCCTTCACCCGCCAATCAGCTGTTTTGCACAAAATAAAATACAGTACATGATTTACATATGAAGTGCAAGCATATTATTTTTTTTTCTTCCAACAAAGTAAACCTTCATTCCTATTAACATTTTTTTTAATCTCTGCCAGCACACATGCGTTCTAAGATGAATTTATGTGGTGCAAGTTAGTCAGTCCGTTAGGAAGAAAAACATTGGCGTTTGCTGTTTGTTGATTTGCTCTCTCCCGTGACGTCTGGTTTACAAATTCCATGCCTGTCTTTGAAACGATTTAATCATCCAATACTGAAATCACATTCAACTTCTCTATTCATTTTACTGTGAACTCTCTTGCTTTTTCTTATATAAGAGGACCAGATATAGGTGCTCCCCTAGATCTTTCTAAGCAAAACCACTCGAACGATGAAGAGTATGCCTTTTTTCAATGGACTTACTTGTCTCGCTTTTCATGAAGAATTAATTGAGCTTTGATGCTTAGGCCTTGATATCATAAATCGTTAAATTTCCTACATTATATTCTGTCATCAGTGTTTAATAATGTTCACCTTTTTCAAATCTATTGCATATGTCCAGCTTCTGTTTCAAGGAAAGCACAACAAGCTTACGTTTAGTTTGCTCTTTAGGCATTTTGGAGTGTTGAAATTACGTCCATTAGAGCAACACAACAGCGAGAGAGCTTGTTTACTGTCTGGTGGTAAAAAGCAGTCTGGTGATTTGTGGAAATTGTGGAGGGTGTGGAGGATGACTGAATTCAACTAGGGGAAAGAGGGAAGAGGAGGGCTGGTTAAGAGGATTTACTAGGGATTTACATTAGCCAGAAATGCCTTCATCTCACTTAGTCCGACTTCACCCAGCCTCGCGTGACACAAAAAAACGTCGGTTTGGCGGTCAATTCAAATTGGCGCACAGTTATAACTTACTGACATTTCTACCAGCCCTTGTATTTTCCCGTTCTTCTGAGTATTCCGTTTGTCTGGATACCGGATAGCAGGGATTGTACTGTATTGGCATCTTGTCACGTCATGAGCATGAGAGGCTTGCTTTTGTTTCTCATCAGAGCATCGTGGACACACTTATCGCGTGTTGCACTCAGCTTTTGCTCCTAGGTTATTGCCTCTCCTTATGTAACCATGCCTAGGAAACCATCTGCTAACCCCTTGAAGTGCCGCCGTCTACTTCAGGATCCTAAGATGGAGATAAGCTCAGAAACACACTTTCAAAGTGCGGAAATTTGTTTCGGTGCCAAAATAGGTCTAGGTTGATGTTTTTAGGGGCACTTTTTAAAGATTTTGTGACATTATTAATTTTTTTCCATAAGGCCTTGTGTTGGTCCAAGAGGTTTTTCGTCCTAGACAGGACCCTTAGGTGATGATATTACCATCTTGGATGTGAGGGTACTGTATATATATACTGTATCTATCTATCTATATCTATCTATCTATCTATCTATATATATATATATATATATATATATATACGGTATATATATTTCCAGTTTCAATGGGTTCCTGAGGACTGATGACCAAGCGAGATATTTAAATACCCAGGAGTATATTTTTTTTTTTATGTCAGGAAGAAGGAACCAAATGCCATGAGCCCACAATTATTGTTCCTTCCAAGAGAAAAACAAAATACAAGAGAGAGCTAAATTCATGATCTGATCATTTTGAGATGCCTGGAAAAACTGCATTTGAAAGACTGAAGATCATAGGAAGCAGGAAATACAGATAGAGGGAGACAGTTCCAAAGCTGACCTGTTGCATAAATGAAGGACATGGAGTAACAGTTAACTCTTGCATTAGAGAGATCGACAGAAAAGGGATGAGAGTTTCCTGCTAGATGGGTGCTACGTGCCCGTCGTAGAGGTGGAGGAATGCATGCAGACAGTTCAGAGGAGGAGTGACCATTGAAGCTGCGATAGAAAAGAGATAAAGATGCAACAGTGCGATGAAGAGACAGAGGTTGAAGGGAGTCAGTAAGATAAGGAGAGTTAATGAGATGAAAAGCCTTTGACTCCACCCTATTGAGAGGAGCTGTATGCAGGAAGCCTCCTCACACATGAAAGTTGTACTCCACACAGGGGCGGATAAAACCCCTGTATAGAGTCAACAACAGTGCAGAGGTAAAGAAGGAACGAAGTTGGCTTAGCACACCTAATCTCTGGGAAGCAGATTTTACAAGAGATGTAATATGATCTTTCCAAGATAAGTCCTGAGTAAATGAAATCCCAAGCATGTTTAAGGATGATGCAGGATTAAGCTGAATATTATTAAACATTAGTGAGTATACCTGTGGCTGGGGAATGGCTGGGAGAAGGAGGGAGGTGAGAAGACAGGAAGAACTCAGTAGGATAGAAGTTGTGGAAGCAATGAAGAAAGTTAAATCGGGGAAAGCCCCAGGAATTGATGGAGTGTGTGGTGAAATGCTGAAGCATGGGGGAGAGATAGTAGCAGAATGGATGTGGAAGATGTGCAGATTGGCCTGGGAGGAAGGTAGAGTCCCGGAGGATTGGAAGTCAGGTATAATTATTCCCTTGTACAAAGGAAAAGGGGAAAAAGAAGTGTGTGGTAATCATAGGGGCATTTGTCTTCTTAGTATAATAGGAAAAGTGTATGGTAGGATACTTATAGACAGAGTTAGAGAAAGAACAGAGAAATTAGTTGGAGAAGAACAGGGAGGCTTTAGGAAGGGAAGAGGTTGTGTAGATCAGATATTCATTCTTAGATCTTTAGTGGAAAAGTTTCTAGAGAAGGGAAAGAAGTTGTATGCGGCTTTCATGGATTTGGAGAAAGCATATGACAGGGTGGATAGACAAGGATTGTGGAAAGTGTTAAGAATATATGGAGTAGATGGGAAGTTGTTGAATGCTGTGAAGAGTATGTACGATGGTGCGAAGGCTGCAGTGCGTGTGGATGGTGAACTAAGTGAATTTTTCTCTTTTAAAGTTGGGTTGAAACAGGGATGTGTCATGTCTCCATGGCTGTTCAATCTGTACATGGATGGGGTAATAAAAGAGGTACAAGGTAGGGTAGTGGATGTTGGAGTGGCCCTGGTGAGAGAGGATAGTGTTTGGAAACTCCCTGTACTGTTGTTTGCAGATGATACTGTGTTGTTGAGTGAAGACGAAGGGGAGCTGCAAGGCTTGGTGGATGAGTTTGAGAGAGTGTGTAAGAAACGGAATCTAAAGGTGAATATAGGGAAGAGTAAAGTGATGGTCTTTGAGAGAGGTGAAGTTAGTGAATGTACAGCGAGGTTGGATGGTGAGGAATTGGAAAATGTGAGTACGTTTAAGTACTTGGGTAGTGTGATGAGTAAGGATGGAGGTTTGGAGGGTGAAGTGCTTGAAAGGGTACAGCAGGGAAGAAAGGTTGCTGGTTCTTTGAAAGCAGTGATAAGAAACAGGGAAGTGAGCATGGAAGTTAAAAAGTTACTACATGATAGTATTGTGATACCAACTCTAACGTACGGAAGTGAAGCTTGGACATTGTTGGAAGGACACAAGGCAAGGGTGAGAGCAGTGGAAATGAGTTATTTAAAAGGAGCCTGTGGAGTCACATGGAGAGATAGGCTGACGAATGAGGATATAAAGGAGCGTTGTGGTGTGGATGTGGATGTGATAGGAAGCGTTATGAGGAACACACTGAGGTGGTTTGGCCATGTGGAGAGGATGGAGGGTGAGAGACTGACGAAGAGAGTGTATGTGAGTGAGGTGGAGGGGGGAAGAGGGAGGGGGAGGCCAAGGATGAGATGGAGGGATGGGGTGGAGAGGTATATGAGAGAGGGGGGTGTGAGTTGGGAGCAGGGCAGTGAAATGGAGGGGGACAGGGCGACTTGGAGGCGATTTGTTTGTGGCCACCCCAAATGGGATTGAGGCGTCTGGCAATAGATAGATAGATAGAGTATACCTGTGGAAGATTTTGTCAGGCTGATAGGTGTAAAAACTGAGTCTTTGATGCATTAAAAACAACCAGATTATTTTTACCCCAGTCAGAGATACGAACCAATTCAGACATTAGGTGTGCAATACCCTCATCCCTTGTTTGCTGAAGTAACTGCTGAGATGAATGTTGCGGGAACTGAATGGAAAGGTGAAGGGTGGAGTCATCAGCGTATGAGTGGATAGGGTTAGACGTACAGCTTAAAGGTCATTGATGAATAAAAGGAAGAGAGTTGGTGATAAGACAAAGCCCTGAGGAACACCACTGCTAATAGATATAGGAGAAGAACGATGGCCGTCTAAAACAGTGGCTATAGAACAACCAGAAAGGAAGCTAGAGATGAAGGCACAGATAAAAGGATAGAAAAGGTAAGAGGGCAGTTTGGAAATTAACCCCTTAAACGCGGCCGTGTACGGCCGATCCCCCCCGTGTGGCAGGGTTGTAGCGGGGTCTGAGTACCTGTGGGAAAATATTTGCCAAAAATCAGAGACTAACCCTTTAACCGCGGGTGTCATTCCAGAATGACATTGCAAAAACTGGACCAAACCGTGGGTGTCATTCTCGAATGTTTGTGAATATTTTGACTACCCCGCGTTTTTTCCGTGCGCCAATTGTTTCAAGGGAGAGTAGCTATTAAGTTCTTTCACTCCAGCCGACCCCCACCTCCCTCCCCCCCCCTGGGGCCCCACCTCCAACCCCCTGGGCCCCCCACCCCACCCTGGATCAAACACGCATCAGTATCTGTCCAGCTGTGTGAGCGACAACACTGCTGATGTGGAAGTGAAGTGCAGGCAATTACAGTGCCTTTTACCTGCCTCAGTGAACACAGAGTGGGTGTTTATCGTATGTGCAGTGTTCATATATGTTTATAGTATTATTATCAGAATGAGGTTGGCATTTGGTAATGGTGTGTGAGCGAAAAATAGTGATTACAACACCGCTGATATGGCAGTTAAGTGCGGGCAATTACAGTGCCTTTTACCTGCCTCAGTGAACACAGAGTGGGTGTTTATCGTATGTGCAGTGTTCATATATGTTTATAGTATTATTATCAGAATGAGGTTGGCATTTGGTAATGGTGTGTTAGCGAAAAATAGTGATTACAACACCGCTGATATGGCAGTGAAGTGCGGGCAATTACAGTGCCTTTTACCTGCCTCAGTGAACACAGAGTGGGTGTTTATCGTATGTGCAGTGTTCATATATGTTTACAGTATTATTATCAGAATGAGGTTGGCATTTGGTAATGGTGTGTGAGCGAAAAATAGTGATTACAACACCGCTGATGTGGCAGTGAAGTGCGGGTAATGACAGTGCCTTTTACCTGCCTCAGTGAACACAGAGTGGGTGTTTATCGTATGTGCAGTGTTCATATATGTTTATAGTATTATTATCAGAATGAGGTTGGCATTTGGTAATGGTGTATGAGCGAAGGTAATGGTGTGTGAGCGAAAACTAGTGATTTTAGATCGCTCACTTCTAATGGCACTGCCCATCCAGTGATAGTCAACGAAATCATGAAACCTACATCATTGCAAAGCCGAAGGTTAGTACTTTCTAATGGTACCTTATTTTTCGCTCTAGATTTATTCTGTGCAGAGTTACTGAAAGTGACAGTGATATACAGTGATGCGACAGAGACGTGCTTTACCAATAATTGTATAACGGATAATGTAGTAATAAGGGATATTTTGCCTAGAAAAAATGTAAATATTGGCCAGTATAATAAGTGATATTGTAATAAGAGAATCTGCGGCACTTGTGTAATTCTGCGGCACTTGTGTAATTCTGTGATGCGACAGTGACGCAATATAGTAATAAGTGCAGTGTAAATATAATGTATATTGCCCAGATTATATGTAAAATAATATTAGAAGTTAGAAATAATGAAAAGATCGCCTGAAACGTCAGTGAGCGGGTGACGCCGCAGTGAAGTGAGGCGCAGCCGCAGTGAAGAGCGGGCACAGCTGCAGTGAAGTGCCTTTTACCTACCTCAGTGAACACAGAGTGGGTGTTTATCGTATGTACAGTGTTCATATATGTTTATATTACTCTTATGAGAGAGTGGTTGGCATTTGGTACTGGTGTGTGGGGCGTAAAATAGTGAGTTTACACCCCTCACTTATAACGGCTCTGCCCGTCCTGTGAAAGTCAACAAAGTCATGAAACCTACATCAATGGAAAGCTGAAGGTTAGTACTTTCTAATGGTACCTTATTTTTTTCTCTAGCTTTATTCTGTGCAGAGTTATTAAGGTTTAAAGGTTTGTTTACATTTGGCTGAAACCTCCGCGGGAGAGGACAGTCAGACCAAAACAATACCCGCGGTTAAAGGGTTAACCCTAGAACATTAAAATTTTTATGGCATATAGTACTTACATTCAGCTTTCTCCTGAGACAGACGCTGAGCCTTCGTGGACTACCAAAGGACTTGTGAAGACTTGCAAAGTTGGGTAACAAAGTCTTCACTTTCACACCTCCAGAAACCCGGTTTCCTTTCTACCACAGCCTCAATCTGTCACAGTACACTTTATACAACAACGTACAGGTAGTTTGGAATCCGTATTTGTACGATAAGCACTGAAAATAAGGCTATAATGAACGGAGCGTACGGCCGACATGCAGCGCGGCGGCGATCTTCCTGTCACTGAACACACATTTCCCTTTTCACAGCTAAAAACACGTATACTACATTATTTTCCTTCATAGTACTTCGCAAAGGCTCGCTTGGCACTATTACGGCCCTAAAAATCACTGTCACTGCCAGTATTGTGAAGCGGGAATGAGGAAGACCACCGCAGCGCGAGTTTATTCTGCCTTACGGCAGGCACTTTATTCTCGCTCCTATCGGCCACTCGCACTTCATTTCTATCGCTCACTTTCACTCTAGCTGTCAGTTTTTTCCCTTATTCATCAGTGTCACTGTCATTTGTTATAAAAATAATATTTTCTACACAACAAACTGTCACTGTCAGAACATAGAATAGAAACATATGCTTTCAACTTCTTACACTGGAGTGACTGTCACTTTCAATACTTATATTATTACTATGTACAATTACTTACACTGAAATCACTGTCACTGTCAGTGCTTTTACAACTACATACACTAATTTACACTCATCAGACTGTCACTGTCAGTACGTAAAAGAAAACTAAACACTAGTATCACTGTCACTCTCAGTATTATTTTCAAGATTCTTACCCTTATTTTCAATATCTAGTCAGGCTGTGGTAGTCAAAGAAACATGGGTAAGCGCAGAGGGGAATTTTGCACTCTTTGCACTGCAAGGAGGTGCGCCTAAATGTTCTGTCTTGCCTGGTAGTGTGGCTGCACACATGACACCTCCTGAGTGCTTTTCCCCTCTTGGCAGTGGCAGGCAGTGGCTCCAGGCGGTGTCGCTGAAGGTAGGCCTGACACTGTAGGCGGTCTGGAGGTGTGTGTGAGTGGTGCCTGGGACCTGATGGCAGTACCTGCCCAAAACGCTGAAGCAGCTGGTACACACAAGTCTTAGAAAAACGCCGGAGAGAGTAGTTTGCTGGCTTCCTGTCCTTGATCTTATACAGGATGAAGGCATTCAGCATGCACATATCAAGCAAGTGCAAGAACACCTTCCTGTACCAGCGACGGTTCCTCCTCAGGCAGTCTATCTCTCCGATCATCATGTCAGACTTGTCCACCAGCCGCATATTGACATTGTAGTCAATCACAGCATCAGGCTTCATCACAGGATCGCCAGTCCTTCTGTCGACCTTCCCTGTGGCTTGCATTTCCCCCTTGTGAACTGTGGTGAGCACATTGACGATTCTCTTATCGTGCCACCTGATCGCCAGCATTTTGTCAGTTTTTTTCAGGTGCACGTCTCCCCGCTTTGATCCTTCAGCCTCGGGGAAGGCAGGGTAGTGTGCCCTATTGCTACGGACAGTGCCACAGGATCCGACGCCGTGTTCTGAAAGGTACTTGGCGAGTTTGGGAGCTGTATAATAATTGTCCGTATACAGGACATGATTCCCGCCAAAGTACTTTTCCAAAAGCACTTTCACCACAGAACCAGAGAATCCAAGGGGGTCAGTCTTGTCCAAGTCCACATTGCTGGCGGTGTAGATAACGAAGTCTAGGATGAACCCCGTCTTGCAGTCGCACAGCACGAAAAACTTTATTCCAAAGCGTTGCCGTTTGCTAGGAATATACTGCACGAACCGAAGACAGCCCCTGAACAAAACCAAGGACTCGTCAATCACAACTTTCTTGAAGGGCCGAAGGAACGTTGTAAACTTATCCTTGATCAGGTTCAGGATTCCCCTCACTTTCCATAGTGGGTCAGTTTGGGAAGGCTCATCGTTGTTCGCAAAGTGAAGGTAAGTCATGAGTTGCCTGAAACGATCGCGACTCATGTATTTGTTGAAGATGGGTGTGGGGCAAAGATCGTCAGCACTCCAGTATTCCTCGAGCTTGTGCTTCCAGTTATGTGGCATAAGAAGCATCAAGCCGATAAATACAAATAGTTCCCTGATCGTTACAGGAACCCATGCTGCCATCCGCGACGTGGATGGCGTTGCAGCTTCACCTTCACCTTCACGAACTGCAGCAGATTGCCCCTCGTACCTGTTCGTCTCGGTACAAATCTGCTCCATTACTTCGTTATCAAGGAAGGCCAACAGGTAGTCCAGACACTCACCATCCTCTGGGACAGGGAAGTCAGCCTGTATCCCACACCCACTGGCATCAAAGGGCAGATCTTCTGGCACAAAATCTGAGCCCTCAGACCACACGAAGGCATCCAGAGTGCCCTGCCTAGGCTGGGAGGTGGTGGGGGCGGCAGGGGGTGAGGCAGGCCGTGTGGCAGTGGGTGAGGCAGGCGGTGAGGCAATGGGTGAGGCAGGCCGTGTGGCAGAGGCTGTGCTAGGTTGTGTCGGTGTGGTGGTGGTGGTGGTGGGGAGATAACGCGAAGGTTCAAGGTCACTCGCAGTGGCCTGACTGGTGAGTTGCCTAGTGCGAGTAACCTTAGCACTAACTCTTACACTAGGAGACACTTTTCTACTCCTACTAGCACGGACACTGGGCCTACGGAAACCTCTACGTAAACCAGACTGCCTACTTCCCTTCCGAGGTGGTGAAGGAGACTCAGAAGACTCCGGAGAAAGTACAGCTGAAGATGACGACGAGAGAATGGGGCTGGGAGTGCGTGGCGGGATGGCGGCGGCGTGACCTGGTGTAGGGGACAATGGCCGGTCTGAGGAAGACAATGGCTGGGAAGCGGGGTCACCACTTCGTCTCCTCTTGGCCCCCTTTCCATACACTAGGCCCCTTTTCACTGGAGCCTTGCCTGCTGAGATGCTGAGCACAGGAATTGTCACTTCTGGCACCTCAGACTCAGCACTCGACAGAGTGTCTGACTCGGCAAGGCTAGATAACACACCGACGTCACTACCATAATCCATTGACGCTTTCAATAATTCAATCCCTATAGCCGAGTCACTAAGGCCCTTAGCAGTTCCTTGTAAGGGTTTGTACAGGGTGGAGGTCACAAAGCCCTTTTTCGGAGGGCTGGAAGGCACAGACTCGGAAGAGCTTGAGTTTGACATGGTGTCACCTTCAAAGATTCTGGTAGACTGACGCTAAACAGGGGCAAACCGCGGGAAAAAATGCTAGTGTGACAACTGGGGAAACAAGCATTTCTAATTAGCATAAAGTGCTTGCGAGAGGAAGGCGCAGATTGACACGTCTGAGCTGTGCGCGCGCTGCCATATCGCACGACGAGGGAGGGCCGAGCAGCGGTGCGTGGGTGGGTAAAAAAAATGATACTTGGCAACAACCGAGGTCAGTAGTACAAAGGTCAAGTGTGCTAAAAGTAGCCAAAGGGTGGCGGTACTGATAGACAATACCAGCTGGAGCCTGCTTGCCCGCGGTTATTCAAAATTTACTAGAATCGCAAACGCGACGATCCGCCGTTGTCATTTTTGCCGAGCATCGCAAACGAGACGATCCGCGTTTAAGGGGTTAAAGATTTATGCCAGACTCGATCGAAAGCCTTTGAGATGTCAAGTGCAATGGCAAAGCTTTCGCCAAAGTCCTGAAAGGAGGATGACCAGGAGTCTAAAAAGTAGGTGAAAAGATTGCCAGTGAAGCGTCCCTGACGGAACCCATACTGACGATCAGAAAGAAGGTTGTGATAGGAAAGATGCTTTAAAATTTTTCTATTAAGAACTGACTCGAAAACTTTTGAGATATAGGATGTTAAAGCAATTGGACAATAGTCAAAGGGTTGGGAATGGTCACTCTTCTTTGGGACTGGCTGAATGAGAGCAAACTTCCAGCAAGAAGGAAAGGTACAAGTTGACAGACAAAGGCGAAAGTTTGCCTAGGCAGGGTGTAAGCACAGAAGCACAGTTCTTGAGAACAACAGGAGGGACTCCAGCAGGCCCATATACCTTATTAGTATTGAGGCCTGTGATGGCAGAAAATACATCAGCTGAAGAAATTTTTATGTCAGCCATGAGGAAGTCAGAAGGGGGAAGTGATGGAGGAACAGCACTGGAATCGTCCAAGGTGGAATTGGAGGAGAAAGTCTGAGCGAAGAAATCTGCTTTATCAGTAGAAGAAATAGCCACAGGGCCATCAGAGTAGAAAAGAGGAGGGAAGGATGATGAGGTAAAGTTGTTAGAAAGGTTTTTGGCAAGGTGCCAGAAGGAGTGGGAAGTATTCGAATTGGAGAGTTGAGAGCATTTAGTACGGATGAAATTATTTTTAGCAGAGCAAAGAACAGACTTAACACGATTCCGGGCAGAAACGTATAAAAGATGTGATTCACGGGTGGGTTGGCTCCGGTACCTTTTATAGGCCCTCTCCTTGTTGCGGACGGCATTAGAACAAGTGTGATTAAACCAAGGCTTTCTTGCATTAGTCAAAGGATGTGAGAAAGGAATGTATGCTTCCATGCCCGAGAGAATAACCTCCATAATGCGCAAGGCACACTCACATGGCTCCCGGCCATGGAAGCAATAATCTTTCTAGGGAAAATCAAAGAGGTACTGCCTGAGGGCCTCCCAATCCGCAGCTCCAATGTGCCACAGACAACGTTTCTTTGGAGGGTCCACAGGCCACACTGGAGCGATAGGACAGGTTAAGGTGATAAGGTTGTGATCCGAGAAGCCCAACAGAGAGAAAAGATTAACAGTGTAAGTACTGTTGAGTAATGTGCTCCAAAGTGAGTTTATGTCTGTACTAAACCACCAGGTGATGCTAGCCAATAAGGAATGAGTTTCACACGCGCTTGGGAGCACAAATGCACACGCACGCACGCGCGCACACACACACACACACACACACACACACACACACACACACACACACACACACACACACACACACACACACTTGGTCAAAGAAGAGACACGGTTCCGAGGTGAGGATACACCAGCAAGGTTGGACTTGCTGTTTACCAAAGAACCCGGTGTTATAGAATCATTGAAATATTTCTGTCCTATAGGAAAAAGTGATCATGTGGTTATTGAGTTCCAGATGATGATAGGGAACATCGAGCCAAGAGACGAGCTTTATAGGCAAGGAAGATAACACTTTGGGAAAGCAAATTTTACAGGATTAAGAAAATTTTTCAAAAATGCAGATTGGAGAAAATTCAGAGAAACAAGAGAGATACAGAGGAAGTGGGATATCTTTCTAGACCTCTATAATTTGGAAGTGTAAAAATTTGTATCAAGAGTAAGGGGAAAAGAAAACAGGATAAAGGAGTGGTTTAATAGAGGGTGTATGATAGCAAAAAAAAAAGAGAGAGATAAGGCGTGGAACAACTGGAGAAAGAGAGGTAAAAGCAGAACAAAGGAAGAATATAAAAGAACTAAAAATGAATACGCAAGAATACGTAGAGAAGAAGAAAGGAATTTTGAAAAAGGTATAATAGACAAATGCAAGGATCAACCCAAACTGTTCTATAGATTTGTTAATGGCAAACTGAAACAAAAGGAAGGAATCACCAAACTGAAAGTAAAAGGAGGGGTCTATAAAGTGCAAGCTGAAATAATGAATAAATGTTTCCAATCGGTTTTCACTAATGAAAAAGAGTTTGTGGAAGGGGAGGGAGTGATTAGAAATGTACTGGTGATGAAAGATATAAAAGTGGAGGTACAGGAAGTGTATGAATTACTGAAAACTCAAGATGTAAGGAAAGCCCCAGGACCTGACGGAATTTCTAATTGGGTACTGAAGGAATGCAGAGAACAACTGGCAGATAAAATTCACAGTTTAATTGTGTGTTTTCTGGAAAAGGGGAAAGTGCCACAAGAATGGAAGAGGGCTAATGTGGTACCAATTTATAAGGGAGGAAACAGGGAAGAACCCCTGAATTATAGACCAGTGTCTCTAACCAGCATGGTCGCAAAATTGTGTGAGAGAATCCCAAAAGACAGATGGATAAAATATCTAGAAGAGATGAAGACTTTGGCTCAATGTCAGATTGATTCAGAAGCGGATGGTCATGTGTTTCCATCTTGTTGAGCTTTTACTCAAGAGCAATTGATGTGGTACAGGAGAGAGATGGTTAGGTGGATTGAGTGTACTTAGACTTAAAGAAGGCCTTCGACAAGGTACCTCATAAGAGACTAATGTGGAAACTAGAGTATACAGGAGGACTGAAGGGGAAACTCCTGGAATGGATGAGAGACTTTTTGAGAGACAGACAAATGAGGACAGTAATAAAGGATAGGACGTCTGGATGGAGGGAGGTAACAAGTGGAGTCCGTCAAGGCTCGGTGTTTTCGCCAGTAATGTTCCTATCTATCTATCTATTGCCAGACGCCTCAATCCCATTTGGGGTGGCCACAAACAAATCGCCTCCAAGTCGCCCTGTCCCCTGCCATTTCACTGCCCTGCTCCCAACTCACACCCCCCTCTCTCATATACCTCTCCACCCCATCCCTCCATCTCATCCTCGGCCTCCCCCTCCCTCTTCCCCCCTCCACCTCACTCACATACACTCTCTTCGTCAGTCTTTCACCCTCCATCCTCTCCACATGGCCAAACCACCTCAGTGTGTTCCTCATAACGCTCCCTATCACATCCACATCAACACTACAACGTTCCTTTATATCCTCATTCGTCAGCCTATCTCTCCATGTGACTCCACAGGCTCCTCTTAAATAACTCATTTCCACTGCTCTCACTCTTGACTTGTGTCCTTCCAACAACGTCCAAGCTTCACTTCCGTACGTTAGAGTTGGTATCACAATACTGTCATGTAGTAACTTTTTCACTTCCATGCACACTTCCCTGTTTCTTATCACTGCTTTCAAAGAACCAGCAACCTTTCTTCCCTGCTGTACCCTTTCAAGCACTTCACCCTCCAAACCTCCATCCTTACTCATCACACTACCCAAGTACTTAAACGTACTCACATTTTCCAATTCCTCACCATCCAACCTCGCTGTACATTCACTGACTTCACCTCTCTCAAAGACCATCACTTTACTCTTCCCTACATTCACCTTCAGATTCCGTTTCTTACACACTCTCCCAAACTCATCCACCAAGCCTTGCAGCTCCCCTTCGTCTTCACTCAACAACACAGTATCATCTGCAAACAACAGTACAGGGAGTTTCCAAACACTATCCTCTCTCACCAGGGCCACTCCTACATCCACTACCCTACCTTGTACCTCTTTTATTACCCCATCCATGTACAGATTGAACAACCATGGAGACATGACACATCCCTGTTTCAACCCAACATTCAAAGAGAAAAATTCACTTAGTTCGCCATCCACACGCACTGCAGCCTTCGCACCATCGTACATACTCTTCACAACATTCAACAACTTCCCATCTACTCCATATATTCTTAACACTTTCCACAATCCTTGTCTATCCACCCTGTCATATGCTTTCTCCAAATCCATGAAAGCCGCATACAACTTCTTTCCCTTCTCTAGAAACTTTTCCACTAAAGATCTAAGAATGAATATCTGATCTACACAACCTCTTCCTTTCCTAAATCCTCCCTGTTCTTCTCCAACTAATTTCTCTGTTCTTTCTCTAACTCTGTCAATAAGTATCCTACCATACACTTTTCCTATTATACTAAGAAGACAAATGCCCCTATGATTACCACACACTTCTTTTACCCCTTTTCCTTTGTACAAGGGAATAATTATACCTGACTTCCAATCCTCCGGGACTCTACCTTCCTCCCAGGCTAATCTGCACATCTTCCACATCCATTCTACTACTATCTCTCCCCCATGCTTCAGCATTTCACCACACACTCCATCAATTCCTGGGGCTTTCCCAGATTTAACTTTCTTCATTGCTTCCACAACTTCTATCCTACTGATTTCTTCCTGTCTTCTCACCTCCCTCCTTCTCCCAGCCATTCCCCAGCCACTTATACTTGCATTACTTCCATCCTCTACGTTCAACAATTCCTTAAAGTGTTCTCTCCATCTGCTCACTTTTTCTCCCTTCTCCACTAGTAATCTACCATTTTTATCTTTCACTCCCCTGCTAACTTCACTTCCACCCTGTCTTACTCTTTTCACCTCTTTCCAGAACATTTTCTTACAGTAATGTTCCTGATTTAAATAAATGATATGGTAGATGGAGTGAACAGTTATGCAAGTCTGTTTGCTGATGATGTAAAGATCTTGAGGATGGAAGAGGTTGAGGTGGATTGTAAAATGCTGCAGGAGGATCTAGATAGGATACATGATTGGAGCCGGATGTGGGAAATGAAATTTAACGTAAAAAAATATAAAATATTGGAAATGGGTAAAAGTACCAGGAGGCCATCACTGAATTATTTGTTGGGTAATGAATTAATCACAAAAACGAGAGAAGAGAAAGATTTGGGAGTGCTGGTCCAAAATAGTTTGTCACCTGAAAAACATATTAACAAGATAGTTAGAGAAACGCATAAAGTCTTGACTAACGTAAGAGTAGCATTTCATTATATGGATGAGGAGATAATGAAAAAATTGATAGTGGCCATGATTTGCCCCAGGTTAGAATATGCAGCGGTAGTGTGGTCCCCACACAAAAAGAAAGATATTAACAAGATTGAGAGAATACAAAGAATAGCAACCAAGATGGTCCCCAGTCTGGCAGACCTATCAAGCAGAGACAGGCTGGAAAAGCTGGATTTGCCTTCCTTAGAGGAAAGGAGAAAGAGGGGAGACATGATTGCAGTGTTCAGGACCATGGTGGTAGATAAAATTGACAAAGAAGATCTGTTTGTATGGGATAAGAGAGAAACAAGAGGACACGGAATGAAACTGAAAAAGTCAAGCTGCTTGAAGGATATCAAGAAATATAGCTTTCCCTACAGAAGTATAGACTTATGGAATAGCCTGGACAAAGAGATCATCCAGTCTAAAAACTTAAATGAGTTTAAAGCTAAATTTGACATACAGTATTGAGAAACAGCGACGGAAACCCACGAGCATAGCACATTCCGTGTATATCACAATTAGGTATATTAGGTAAATACATAAATATCTGGAATGACTTAGACGAATAGGTGGTGCATGAGAAAAACATTCATGTGTGTAAAGGTAGACCTGATAAATGTGGATTTGGCGACAGGATAACACGAGCATTGCTCAATTCCTGTATACTACAAATAGGTAAATACAAATATGTAAATACACACACACACACACACACACACACACACACACACACCTCTACCAATTCAGTCACCGCCTCCCCCAAATTGCTAACAAGATGGTGCTACGTAGCCTCGATCACGACCTAGAATACAGCCCATACTTTCAACAACCGTAAATTACGGAGAAGGAAAAGACAAGCTCCTTTCTCTTTTTTTCTGAATTACTTAATGAAACAAAACATGTCTGGTTTCTCTAAAATTGTACCTGACCGCATTGTTATGTGAGATGCAGGCTAATCATATACAACGGCATTCCGCAAAATTACCTTTAGTATGGAATTACTTTCGTCATCACCTTCCAGGTATTAAAGCTGTATTGCAAGTAGGACAGGTGGTTTCATAGCGCCTCTTTCTGAGCGACTTTACAAGTTACACTTCATCATTCTCTGGCACATCGTGTACATAGTTTTATTAGCAACATAGTCTGCATCAATAACAAGCAAGAAGATACCGAGGTGTAATGTGCAGAATATTGCCATGAAAGAGGCATTATGAAATCTCCATAGCCACACAGAATAAGACCCTTAATATCAACACAGAGTGCATCACAAATATACATGAGGATATAGAAGTGTAATATGCTGAATAAACTGCTGAGGGAAGTGTGTTATGAAGTCTCCAGATTCCACTTAGAATATGACCCTTCAACCTAGGACAGGTAGAAATTACCGTGGGTAGGATGTATGGAGCTTCGCCAGGGCCTCCAGCCAGCAGGGTGTTGGCTGCTCAAGGGTCGTCGTCCACCTCCCCCACTGTTCCACATCTGTCTCCCTATGTCTCGCTGAAAAGAAGTACCTGTTATCCTCAGCTTGGCATCTTCAGCCTAAGGCCCTTATTCCTGTGAGGTTCTGAGGCTTTCCTGTGCCTCTTTCTTAATGAAATACTTTACAAACTACACGTTACTGTTGTCTTGTATGCTGTTCATGTCTTTTAAATTTCGATGTAGACTACAATAATATATTTGAAGATAGAATTAACTTGCTCAATTCAGAAATAAGTGAGTAAAGACAAAGTACTACGGAACCTCCTTAACTGAGGAGAATCTGATCCCGGAACAGCTTTATAGGTTTTATTCTTCCTGCCGCCAGACGATTTTATGCACCTTGAAAGATGCCTTGTGGCTTGGAGGGGTTAGTTAGATATAGACATCACTAACCTCTTCCATAGCACAGGTTTGTCTTGGCTTCAGTAAAACTGTCAGGTGGTGACATGAATAAAATAATAAAATACATCATAAGATTGAAGGAGCTAGGAAATTCTGACACCTGTTCCTTAACCACTCATACTACGGTCCATAGTTTTAGTACTGAATGTCTTGCTATAACCACGTATGTTTCTTTAGTCCAGGAATGACTTTTTGCATGGATTAAGTTTGAGACTGCCTTCATCACCCTTTCACTGCAAGCGATCTCCCTTAAGCTGGATATTTATTTGGTGGGCCTCATGAAAATGAACAAATAAGAAAAGAGAAGTAATTGGATTAAAGGTGGTTGATCATCTTTGACGTAAAAGTAAATAAGTCAAGTCAACAGTCAGCTTCAAAATCAAAACTGCTATAATGGAGGTTCACTAATTCAAAGTCCTCATATAGTTCCTCTACTCATTTACTTTCAATCGCCAATGACTGGCAGGATTCACGCCATCTGGGATGGAAACCTTTCAAACAGTCAAATTAAAAACGGTATCAAGCCTTCATAAAATCTCCCTTATAAACCTTTTCCTTTAATTTTTATATTTTGTTTATTATATTGCTTCTTTCTTTCCCTTGCTTCTCTCAGATACAGTCACCTGTTTTCATTGTCTTCTTCCATCCAGTTCATTTGATTTTTTTTCTTAACTCTCTTCACTCCTTTTAGTTATGTGGAACAGTTGTTATACCATCTCAGCACTTTTCTCTACCTATTGGCTAACTGTCTACCATACTCCACATGCATTAACTTTACTACTGAATATTTCCAACTCAATCCTCTCTAATGATATCACAGACATATACAAAATTAACATTATTAACTTGTGTCTAAGCTTACTGTTTAATGTGTAACAATTAAATTTTTACCTCCAATCAGACTATGCTGGTATTAAATACGTTAGACTGTTACTAAGCATATGAAGCTGATAAAACACATCTTCAGAGAAGTTTCTAAGAAACAATAAAAGAAGTAATGTGTGGCCTATCATGACAATTACCACATAAGTGCACAGCAAATGAACAAAAACAGAGGACTAGCTCTACTGTATGGAGGGTTAAGCAGAGCAGGATATGAACAGCCAGAGGCAAAATCTGAAACTGGTAAATGGAGGCACATTTTACTGGGAGGAGGGGAAGTTAAGCTGCAGTCAGAATGCATACACAAACTTAGGTATCATTAACTGGGTAAAATATATCCAGATATTATTTTCTTTGCTTTAAATTATATAGATTTTTGGTTTCACAGTGGTCAATCTGTTGGTGCTCCTTAATCCCTGGAGGCCCTCGGCATGTGCCTATCATACCTACTGAGTATCCTGGTACCCAAGCCATTTATGTATCAATTAGTTATATTTCAGAAGAAGAGGACAACGAGTGCAGACATGAACAGCATCTTTACTACAAACGTTTCGATATTTAAAATGTCGTCATCTGTGATGTAAAAGGGGAAAAAAATTCAAGTCATAACACTAAAAATCAGTCACAATATTGGGTAAGTGAAAAAACACACAAAGACACACGGTCCAAATGAAAGAAAATAAAAAAGAGAGGGGGCTAGATTTTTTTTTTTTAGGGGGGGAGGGGGGCCATCACCCTCTGTGAGGGCATTAGGCCAAATTAGATATAAGAAATCAACTTGTCTTTGCTGCACCAGCACTGCACATAACAGCCATTTTAAGGGGCCAGATGTGGTGGTAACATATGGTAAAAGGCCCGAAGATCGGCTAGATGCACCTCCTCCCCCCTGACGATCAACACTGGTCGGATCACCTCATCCTGGTCGGCAGCTCGGAGCAGATCGTAGAGGTCGGAGTAGATCGTGACTTCGAGCTGGTACGACCGGGTGTGGGTGTTGAGGGTCAGGAAGTGTCAGTAGGAGGCTAAGTCTAGCCGATCCTTGTGGCTGATGATGAGGTGCCCTCCACTG
Organism: Coenobita brevimanus; assembly: GCF_032717465.1. Lineage (NCBI taxonomy): Eukaryota > Metazoa > Arthropoda > Malacostraca > Decapoda > Coenobitidae > Coenobita > Coenobita brevimanus. The sequence continues at coordinate 28,863,146 of NC_137033.1, read as the reverse complement.
ACGGAGGAGGGGAGGACTCGATGACCTCTTCCTCACCCGAGGAGTCGGCTGACGCTGCCTCAGCCATGGAGGTGGTGTCTGAAGAGTCCTGCCCCTCCTCAGTTTCTGACGGTGGATGATGTACGTTGACCATGGTTGTTGCCGTGTCCATTTCCGGCGCCGGATCAGTAACTGGGGTGGCAGTCTTCCTGCTGAGAGGGGCATTCAGCTGTAGCCTCTTCTGCATTGTTGTGCGGGGGACAGCAGGTCGCAGCTGCTGGGCCTGGCGCTCCCATCAGCGAAGGAATAGAGTGTTCATAACGGGTGAAGCACTCAGGGATGACAAGGTGAGGCAGCTTGTTCTCCTCAAAGATCTTAGGTAGCAGAACGTGAAAAGCCCCCTTGTCACCTCCACAAAAAGCCTTCACTGTCATGATGCACATCTCCATGATGGTGTTTAGCTCCCCAGGACTCAAAGGATCCCTAGCCTGATGTCCCTGGGCCATGAGACGTCACCATGCATTGTCAGAACCTTGCACGGCCACACCTCCCAGCCCAGTAACCTCCCAGGACTCAGGACCCTTAGGAGTCCCAAAGAGACTAAACTCCACCATCTCTCCATCCCCAAGGGAGCGTTGGAGGTGCCGTGTGTTTGGTTTAATGACCGCCTGGCGGTGCACAAAAACATCAACGCCAGTATCCTGGCATTTGATGAATCTGTACCCCGCCCTGGCATTAAACCAAACCATGGTCCCTCTACTCTTCTGGGCTACTAGAGACCGTAATCTGCTGTATGCCTCCCTCGACAGGTAGCAGGCAATAGCAGTAGCAGGAGATGTGTCTGCCATGGCTGTCAGTCATCCTCTCTCCTCTCTCACTAGAAAGGTACAAAAACAGTTATGTAACATAAGAGGTACTGCAGACATAGTGTTATTCTGAGAAGGGTTAAGAATCTTATTATACCCAAGCAATCTTAATGTTTGATGACCAAGTTAATATTTTAAAATACTCTTTTATAATTGTGATATAACAAAATTCACAATGGTCTCTTACTGCTGAGTGAGGAGGGGATCTGAGTCTTCTGCCTGTCCTGCTCAAATGACCCGTATGTTCATCTGTCCTAACCTTGAAAGCACGGATTGTGCTACAAATATACCCTGTCACGAATCAATTCGCGACATTTCCTTTTTGTGAGAAGCCACGAACTAATAGTGGAGAACTCACTGTGTATCGCTCAGTTAACCGTTTCTCTCTCCATTTCGGGGTATACTTTTCAAATAATTCGTCACCGTTTTCAAAAAGTGACCGATTTAATGCACGTCACTAAGTGCGCTACTGAGCGATACAATTATTTCTTTATCGTTTGCCTCTGCTTCATTCAACCGTTAGCCACGCCTTCTTCCGGTGGCCTGTGCGTACTGCTTATGCATTATTTGAATTCAGTTTAGTGTTTGCTGTGACGGAGACAGGACCTGTGCAGCAGTGCGAGAGGTCAGCTAGTACCCAAACTCCACTTACAGTTTCTCCAAGCTCCCACCTTTAGTTCTCCAGCTTTGGGTGATACACCGCATTCATTGACTAGTATTTCCTTTGTGTATTTTGTAGTCTTAAGAGTTTAGTTAAGGTGTTTTTCCTAGGTGTAAGTATTTAGCTTCTGTGTGAGTGAGCGAGTGCGTCTCATTTAATTTGATTTGAAATGTAATGTTAAATTTGTTTTTGTAATTAATAAATTTAACAGTTCTATTTCTTGAGCTTAATGTAGAGTAAAAATCTTGTTTCATTTCTCCATAATTAAGCTTATTTTCCATATAGCTCCTAGCTTGCATAAACGTTTGCTTTCATAACTGGTACTTAGACCAGTCTTGTTGTATTAACTTAAAATCCGTTGTGCCAGGAGTTAATGCATCAGCAAGAACCTGATGTTATTATTATTAGTATTAGTTATTTATTGTCAGGGGTGATGTAACTTTCTCCAGAGGCTAACAGTACAGTAATTCAGCAATTTTGAGTAATTAGTCTCTGCTGTGTACTGTTGAGAAAGTTTATAAATTCTCGTTCTTAGAGAATCGTGCACAAGCCAGCGTAAAGTAATCGTTGCTTGATGTAGCAAGACAATCATTGTCTCTGCTCTTCAATATTATTGAATATTATTATCAAATTAAATAATATTTAACCATTTATATCAAAATTACCGTGATATTTTAAAAACCCCGTGACAATTGGCGACCTCGCCAGGATATTAACTCCTAGCTCTAAAGCTATTCACGAGATAGTGCTCACTCATTCATATTTAGGTATTTATCATTAAAGTTTATAGGCACAAGCTTACTGGTGTTTACCCTTAATTTAGCAAGTGAATTTTGCTTTATTAATCAATAGAATACTTAACTCTAGTTTATTTTTGGTAACGCCAGACAATTTTATTCGCTTCTGGGAAGTCGGCGTACCCATTGTGTTTATTATTGAGTCTTCCCAGTCATTTACATTTTGATTTATTCTTTGCCAGTTAACTGGATAAGACTGGTCACCACTAGCTTGTGTCTGTACTCTTTACTTGTGTTTATTAGTATTCGTCGCTAAGCAGTCAGTACTCAATTTCGGTTACTTAGTAAATTGAGCTAGCATCATGGCTACAGCTGTATATGTACAGGAAGCCAAAGATATTGGTCTCACAGACCCAGAGAAAATACAGAGTTACGTTCTCTCACGGTTCAATTACGAGCAAGAACGTGAGAAAGATGCTCGTGAAGAGCGTAGGATTCAGCGCGAATGCGAGCGAGAACAGCGCGAATACGAGCGAGAACAGCGTGAGGAACGTGAAAGAGAGCGTGCTTATGAACAAGAGCAGCGTGAGAAACAGCGCGAATACGAGCAGAAACAACGCGAGCTCGAGTTAGAAAAAGAGCGAGAACAGCGCGAATACGAGCGTGAACAACGAGACAGAGAACGAGAACACGAACGTGCCGAGCGAGAAGCACGCGAGAGACATGAACTTGAAGTGCTGAAGCTCAAGCGAGATTCCTTGGCTTCAGACACGTCTGGTGCAGTTGGTCCAAGCTCCACGAGCGTTCCCCCTGCACATGTCCTGGCGACCCCACGCATCAAGCTTCCTTCATACAAGGAAAGCGAGCGAATCGAGCCGTACATAGCTCGTTTTGAGGACATGGCAGACTTATATCAACTGGATGAGGCAGCTAAGCGGCTTCAGTTTCTTAGCCTATTTGAGGGCCCTGCCCTCGATATTCTCCACAGAATTCGTGGAGACAATCTCACATATGAGATGATGAAAGCTGCACTCATTAAGGCGTATGGTCTCACAGTAGACGACGCCAAAGTTCAGTTCATGCGAGCTCGTCTCCAAGACAAGGAGACAGCTGTTCAGTTCCTTGATCGTCTCACAGCTTACTTAAATGAGTGGATGGAGAAAGATGGAACTCCTTCCACGCGTGAGGGGATAATTGACCTTATGCTGCGTACACAGCTAGAGAGGTCGTGGCCTGCTGAGCTCATAGCACAGCTTAAGATCTGCCAGGTGAAAGATGCCAGCCAAATGGCAGAGAAGGCTGACGCATTCTTTACTGCATACGGGTATCAAGCTCGTAAGCAAAACACCTGGAGCAGAAAAGATACTGCCAAGTCTGGGAAGCCGTCTCAGACTGAATCCCAGCACCAAGGCCGTTCTCAGAATAATGGCCAAGGTCCAAAACCGCAGTGGAAGGACCAGGGGCAAAACACTCAGAAACCTGAGTGGAAGCGGTACAACAAGCACCCCAACCAGCAGCAGTTTCCCAAGCATCAGCAGCAATACAAGGACAAGCCACGTAACCCTCAGTCAGGTCAATTAGTGTATCGGAGGCAGGAGGCAAATGCAGCCTTTATTCCACAAGTACCCGGTGGTGCCATCTCTACCAGTACAGGTACTTCCCAACACTTTACAAGTCCCCCTCCGACCATGAACTCTCCTCAGACACCTAGTTCCCAGGGTGCCACGTTTGCTGCATCGGTTATTCAGCAGCCTCATGAGTGGCTAGCTGCTTCCTCCACAGGCCCTCCCACAGGTGACAGTACCTTCCTTGTTCAGCCAGGGTTTGTGGGAGGCATTCCTGTGAAGGTCCTGAGAGACAATGGTTCCTCAGGTTGCTGTGTTAAGCAGAGTCTAGTTCGGCCTGAGCAGTATACAGGTCGACAGATCCATGCAAAGCTTATTGATGGATCAGTGAGATTGTTCCCTGAGGCATGTATCCAGGTGGCATCTCCATTTTATACTGGTATGACACTTGCAGTTGTCATGCCAGAGCCTCTATTTGACTTAATAGTAGGCAATATTAATGGAGTCAAGGATAGTTGCTCCGATGGCGCTACTCAGACTTCGGCTGCTGCGGTGACACGAGCCATGACTGAGGCTCCAGACTGTGTCACCCCAGTGATCATTGAATCGCCGCAAGATCTGATGTGCAGTCAACTTGTTGTACAAGAACAACATTCTGACCCGACACTTGCTGCCGTGCGGAATAAACAAAAGGGTCGAGTGATTAAGTATTCACGGGGAGGTCGAGCCAAGTTCCTTCGCAAACAAGGACGGCTCTACCGTGAGTCACGAACACCCGAGGGCGAGGTTCGACTGCAGTTTGTCGTTCCCGCCAAGTACCGCCCAGCAGTGTTACAATGGGGTCATTGTCCAGCCTCAGGAGGTCACCTGGGCAAAAGGAAGACCCAGGGCCGTATCCGAGCTGACTTTTTCTGGCCAGGGATGGGACGAGACATAGACAGTTTTGTCCGTTCCTGCAGTGTGTGCCAAAGTATCACCACTGATCAGGGACATGTCCTTCCTGTGCCGTTCATAACCACACCTGTAATCTCTGAGTCAGTTGAGAGACAGGGTAGTGGTGAAGTGGGTGCAGACCTGATGTCTCGCCCATTGGCCCCACAGGACACAGTATGTCCAGGGCCTGTACATGCATATTATGTACCTTAAGTTAAGGGGGAAGTTGAGAGGCGACTTGAGGCTATGGAAGACCCAAGTTTGCATAAGGATTCTCAGCTTCCCGGTACTAATATATGTACCGTAGGTTATGGGGAAGTTGAGTGGCGACTTGAGGCTATGGAAGACCCAAGTTTGCATAAGGATTCTCAGCTTCCCGGTACTAATAGAAGTACTGTAGGTTAAGGGGGAAGTTCGAGAGAGAACTCCGCAGTGGCGACTTGAGGCTATGGAAGACCCAAGTTTGCATAAGGATTCTCAGCTTCCCGGTACTAATAGAAGTACTGTAGGTTAAGGGGGAAGTTCGAGAGAGAACTCCACAGTGGCGACTTGAGGCTATGGAAGACCCAAGTTTGCACAAGGATTCTCAGCTTCCCGGTACTAATATAAGTATTGTACTGTAGGTTAAGGGGGAAGTGAGAATTCCGCAGAGGTGACTTGAGGCTATGGAAGACCCAAGTTTGCAAGGATTCTCAGCTCTCCGATATTAATATAAGTATTGTAGGTTAAGGCACAGGTTGAGGACCCGTGTGCGGTTTGAGGCTATGGAAGACCCAAGTTTGCACAAGGATTCTCAACTTGCCGACCATAATTGTGTGCTATAATTAATGGCGACCTCGAATGTACGTCGTAGCACTGACTGCTAGGCAGAGAGAGTAATTGTAACTTAATAAGAATTTTGTCTCATTGACACTTTTGATGCTCCACCTCAATTGGTTTTGCAGGTTCAGCAATGGGTGTAGCAGTTTTGCTGTGCGGACCAGCTGATCGTCTGCCGCACGCTGCCGCCTCTTCTCCCTCTGCCTTCGTCGTCGTCATATTATTTACTATGTCATTTTACACGTAGGTACAGTTACACTACAACTGTCACACCTACACCGTGTATTACATACACCACGCTACACAACAATTAGTTGTCAGTGTAAATGTAGCGAATTTTCGCTCAGTTTGACCTGAGTACAGGATTTTCACCGTCGTCACGGAGTTTTTCCCTCAAGCTTGCTTCTATTAACGTAAATACGAGGTTTTTTCACTCACTGGCGACTGCGATTTTCTCCTGTAGCAGGATAGCACACACACCACAGTGTGAATCTTGTGTGACTGGGTTAGGATTTATATGTATGTATATTGAAATCTTTCTTCTGAAGGAAGAAAGATTTAATTTTCATGGGGCGTAATGTCACGAATCAATTCGCGACATTTCCTTTTTGTGAGAAGCCACGAACTAATAGTGGAGAACTCACTGTGTATCGCTCAGTTAACCGTTTCTCTCTCCATTTCGGGGTATACTTTTCAAATAATTCGTCACCGTTTTCAAAAAGTGACCGATTTAATGCACGTCACTAAGTGCGCTACTGAGCGATACAATTATTTCTTTATCGTTTGCCTCTGCTTCATTCAACCGTTAGCCACGCCTTCTTCCGGTGGCCTGTGCGTACTGCTTATGCATTATTTGAATTCAGTTTAGTGTTTGCTGTGACGGAGACAGGACCTGTGCAGCAGTGCGAGAGGTCAGCTAGTACCCAAACTCCACTTACAGTTTCTCCAAGCTCCCACCTTTAGTTCTCCAGCTTTGGGTGATACACCGCATTCATTGACTAGTATTTCCTTTGTGTATTTTGTAGTCTTAAGAGTTTAGTTAAGGTGTTTTTCCTAGGTGTAAGTATTTAGCTTCTGTGTGAGTGAGCGAGTGCGTCTCATTTAATTTGATTTGAAATGTAATGTTAAATTTGTTTTTGTAATTAATAAATTTAACAGTTCTATTTCTTGAGCTTAATGTAGAGTAAAAATCTTGTTTCATTTCTCCATAATTAAGCTTATTTTCCATATAGCTCCTAGCTTGCATAAACGTTTGCTTTCATAACTGGTACTTAGACCAGTCTTGTTGTATTAACTTAAAATCCGTTGTGCCAGGAGTTAATGCATCAGCAAGAACCTGATGTTATTATTATTAGTATTAGTTATTTATTGTCAGGGGTGATGTAACTTTCTCCAGAGGCTAACAGTACAGTAATTCAGCAATTTTGAGTAATTAGTCTCTGCTGTGTACTGTTGAGAAAGTTTATAAATTCTCGTTCTTAGAGAATCGTGCACAAGCCAGCGTAAAGTAATCGTTGCTTGATGTAGCAAGACAATCATTGTCTCTGCTCTTCAATATTATTGAATATTATTATCAAATTAAATAATATTTAACCATTTATATCAAAATTACCGTGATATTTTAAAAACCCCGTGACATACCCGGCCTGGCAACCTTGGGCAAGTGAAACAATAAACAACAGACAAACGTAGGTCAGGCAGAAAGGATCTTTAACGTGAAAAAATAAACCAATTTTGAATGCATTACTTAGTATAATCTTAAAGTCAATTTGAGGATAAAATTTGAACCAAAATATCACCCAGGCAGGGTAAACTAAGATAAAATACCTCCTTGCTAGCAGTAGAGATTGGATGTTAAGGCATGTAATGGTTGTTAAGAAAATCCCTTACAAGACAATACAAGTTATCACTATAGCCATTTTTTACAAAAAATTTTCCTAGGAAGCAAATCTCCTCGTGGAACAAAGAACATGTACTGTAGATGAGAGAAAAAATGCCCTATGTATCAAGGTCTTCTATCTATCTATCTATCTATTGCCAGATGCCTCAATCCCGTTTGGGGTGGCCACAAACAAATCGCCTTCAAGTCGCCCTGTCCCCCGCCATTTCACTGCCCTGCTCCCAACTCACACCCCCCTCTCTCATATACCTCTCCACCCTATCCCTCCATCTCATCCTCGGCCTCAGCATTAATTTTAAAAATTTTACAACAATAACTGAAAAAACTGCTACCCAAACCTGAGACAGTAGGCTTATGGAAGACAGAACACAGGAATTTACCATTATCTCTCTTAACCATGATATCTAAAAATGGGAAACAACCATTGGACACTGTTTCAATTGTGAGCTAAATGTTATCATGATGAGTGTTTATATACTAGACCTACTTTGGCCAACATCTTTTTGTGTTATTATGAGAAACTATGACTAAGAGATTGTCCAAGTAATATAATTAAACCATGGATGTACCGAAGGTATATCGATGATACATTTGTCATATATAGGGATAAAAGCCATGCTCAGGTTTTTCTGTACTATAGTAACAGAGTCCAATGGTTGTCTCTCTATCTATCTATCTATTGCCAGACGCCTCAATCCCGTTTGGGGTGGCCACAAACAAATCGCCTCCAAGTCGCCCTGTCCCACACCATTTCACTACCCTGCTCCCAACTCACACCCCCCTCTCTCATATACCTCTCCACCCCATCCCTCCATCTCATCCTCGGCCTCCCCCTCCCTCTTCCCCCCTCCACCTCACTCACATACACTCTCTTCGTCAGTCTTTCACCCTCCATCCTCTCCACATGGCCAAACCACCTCAGTGTGTTCCTCATAACGCTCCCTATCACATCCACATCAACACCACAACATTCCTTTATATCCTCATTCGTCAGCCTATCTCTCCATATGACTCCACAGGCTCCTCTTAAATAACTCATTTCCACTGCTCTCACTCTTGACTTGTGTCCTTCCAACAACGTCCAAGCTTCACTTCCGTACGTTAGAGTTGGTATCACAATACTGTCATGTAGTAACTTTTTCACTTCCATGCTCACTTCCCTGTTTCTTATCACTGCTTTCAAAGAACCAGCAACCTTTCTTCCCTGCTGTACCCTTTCAAGCACTTCACCCTCCAAACCTCCATCCTTACTCATCACACTACCCAAGTACTTAAACGTACTCACATTTTCCAATTCCTCACCATCCAACCTCGCTGTACATTCACTGACTTCACCTCCCTCAAAGACCATCACTTTACTCTTCCCTACATTCACCTTCAGATTCCGTTTCTTACACACACTCCCAAACTCATCCACCAAGCCTTGCAGCTCCCCTTCGTCTTCACTCAACAACACAGTATCATCTGCAAACAACAGTACAGGGAGTTTCCAAACACTATCCTCTCTCACCAGGGCCACTCCTACATCCACTACCCTACCTTGTACCTCTTTTATTACCCCATCCATGTACAGATTGAACAACCATGGAGACATGACACATCCCTGTTTCAACCCAACTTTCAAAGAGGAAAATTCACTTAGTTCGCCATCCACACGCACTGCAGCCTTCGCACCATCGTACATACTCTTCACAGCATTCAACGACTTCCCATCTACTCCATATATTCTTAACACTTTCCACAATCCTTGTCTATCCACCCTGTCATATGCTTTCTCCAAATCCATGAAAGCCGCATACAACTTCTTTCCCTTCTCTAGAAACTTTTCCACTAAAGATCTAAGAATGAATATCTGATCTACACAACCTCTTCCCTTCCTAAAGCCTCCCTGTTCTTCTCCAACTAATTTCTCTGTTCTTTCTCTAACTCTGTCAATAAGTATCCTACCATACACTTTTCCTACTATACTAAGAAGACAAATGCCCCTATGATTACCACACACTTTCTTTTTCCCCTTTTCCTTTGTACAAGGGAATACAGTAACCCCTCCAATATCCGGATCAATAGAGCCATAGGCAGGTCCGGATAGTGGTCCTGTCCGGATATTGGGCCCCAGCTTATGGACTAGTACTTACGGACCCTAACTCTGAAAAACACCTATACAACTCCCTCTGGACATGCATAGCACCTATTTAAGACCCAAATCACACCAATAAGGGACATAAAAGACTGAAATAAATGCAAAAGAACCATAAAATGAGGTTTTAGAGGTGAGTTTATACAATATTAAACATTCTGGGTACTTACAAGTCCCTTGGTCTTGGACTGGTTTGAACCGCCAGTTTGCAGTCCACAGTTAATCCTCTGCACTCTAAATTCTAATTTCTTAACACTGCACAACACTGTAAATTCCTGTGTGTTCTAGTGGCAAGGTATTGCAGTTTATTCACTGTTTATTCACAAAAAACAAGCACCTGTGGCTTGCACTGTTATGAGTATCTGCTCTCCATCGGAGTCAAGCTGTGACTGTTGATGTTGGTGGGGTAACAGAGTTGCCAGATCGCAACAGCCACATTACCAATCTCCTCAACTTTCATTGTCAAATATAACTTTTCATTACCAAATTCGTAAAGCTAGCATATATTCTTCACTAATTATATATACAAGTGGAAATACATGTAATCACTCTCCTTATAACTAACACCATGTTGATTATTTTCACACTATGTAGGGTAGCAGATTAATCAGAGAGAGCAAATAATCCACCATCTCCATCCTGTGTATCCTCATACATGTGAAAAATCCATTTGGTAATGCATTATTCTAATGCATTACCAAGATAAATTTTCATTACCAAATTGTCCCACACTTGTTAAAGAAAAATACCAAATGTAAAACTGACAGGGGAGGGGGGAGGGGGAGGAAGGAAGGGGTGAAGGGACCATGGTGTAACAGCTGTTTGGCGCCAGGCGGGAATTTCAAATTATGGGAGGGAAAAAAAGTCAGATTTTTTTCGAATTTTTTGCAGTTTTTGGCCCATTTTGGGAATATTGGATCCCAGGAGGATTATGTCCGGTTAGTGGGGATGTTCGGATATTGGGCGTTCGGATATTAGAGGGATTACTGTAATTATACCTGACTTCCAATCCTCCGGGACTCTCTCATTTTTAGATATCATAGTTAAGAAAGATAATGGAAAATTCCTGTGTTCTGTGTTCCGTAAGCCTACTTTCCCAGGTTTGGGTAGCAGTTTTTTTCAGTTACTGTTGAAAATGTTTAAAATCAATGCTGTTAAGACCTTATTACATAGGGCATTTTTTCTTTCATCTACATGTTTTCTGTTCCACGTTGAGATCTGCTTCCTAGGAAAATCTTTTGTAAATAATGGCTATAGTGGTAACTTGTTCTATTGTCTTGTAAGAGATTTTCTTAACAACCATTACATGCCTAAACATCCAATCTCTACTGCTAGTAAGGAGGTATTTTATCTTAGTTTACCCTGCCTGGGTGATATTTTGGTTCAAATGAAAAATCATTCAGTTCACAGCCTTGTTAAATTTTATCTTCAAATTGACTTTAAGATTATACTAAGTGATGCATTCAAAATTGGGTTACCACTTACTTATCACTGCTTTCAAAGAACCAGCAACCTTTCTTCCCTGCTGTACCCTTTCAAGCACTTCACCCTCCAAAATTCCATCCTTACTCATCACACTACCCAAGTACTTAAATGCACACACATTCTCCATTTCCTCCCCATCCAATCTCACTGTACATTTACTGACTTCACTACTCTCAAAGACCATCACTTCATTCTTCCCTGCATTCACCTTTAGATTCCGTTTCTTACGCACTCTCCCAAACTCATCCACCAAGCCTTGCAGCTCCCCTTCGTTTTCACTTAATAACACAGTATCATCTGTAAACAACAGTGCAGGGAGTTACCAAACACTGCCCTCTCTCATTAGGGCTGCTCCAACATCCACTGCCCTACCTTGTATCTCTTTTATAACCCCATCCACATACAGATTGAACAACAATGGAGACATGACACATCCTTATTTCACTCCACCCTTCAAATAGAAAAATTCACACAGTTCACTATCCACAAGCACTGCAGCCTTAGCACCCTCATACATATTTTTCACTGCATTCAACAACTGCCCATGTACTCCATATATTCTTAACACTTTCCACAACCCTTGTCTATCCATCCTGTCATATGCTTTCTCCAAATCCATGAAGACTGCATACAAATTCATTCCTATCTCTAGAAACTTTTACACTAAAGATCTAAGAATGAATATCTGATCTACACAACCTCTTCCCTTCCTAAAACCTCCCTGTTCATCTCCAACTAATTCCTCTGTTATTTCCCTAACTCTGTCAATAGTTATTCTACCATAAACTTTTCCTATTACACTAAGAAGGCAAATGCCCCTATGATTACCACACACTTCTTTTTCCCCTTTTCCTTTGTACAGGGGAATAATTATACCTGACTTCCAATCCTCCGGGACTCTACCTTCCTCCCAGGCCAATCTGCACATCTTCCACATCCATTCTATTACTATCTCTCCCCCATGCTTCAGCATTTAATAACATATTTGTCTATTTGCTCTATCTACTGTCCTCCCCATGGTCCCATTGATGGTGATGCTTTCACTTCACTAGCCCATCAACTTCTGCATCATAAATTAATTTTCAGCAATTTTAACGTCCATCAATGTTAGTGGGTTGTGGTAGGTGGGGGTGCCCATCATCTGCCCACTTCGTGTAGTGTTACTCTGTTTTTCAGGGTAGCACTACAGTGAGTGGCAAGCCAAATGACTTCCTGTAAACCAGGAAATCATTTACAACATTGGGTTGTAACCTTATAACCAACCAACACATGTTCCCTACATGACAGCAAGTGGGTTGGCGGAGGGTTAGTACCCCTCCCGGAAAACAACTAAAAATACAAACAAGAAACCTCAGACCAGGACTGACCAAAAGATGACAACTAAGAACCAGACAGAGGACATGAACGGATGGCGACGTGGAATGCAAGGGGTGCAAATGATGAGGTGAAAGAGAGAGAGATTGTCCAAGTGCTTGAGGGTGCAAAAGTGGATGTATGTGGATTAACTGAAACTAAATGGCAGGGTGAGAGTGTGAGAGAATGGGAGTATGAATGGGGTATATGTGCAGGAGAAGGTGAGAAAGAGAGGGCAAAAGGAGTGTGTATTGTTGTGAGTAACAGACGGAAGGAGAATATAAGAGAGTATGGATCAGTTGGGTCAAGGATTGTGTGGGTAAGATTAAAAGTTGGACTACAAATGTGGGAGATTGTGTGTGCATATATGCACCAACGCAAGACCGTGCAAGCAGAGTGAGAGAAGAGTTCCGGACAAATGTGGAAGTGTGCATGGAAAAGTTTTAAAGGAATGAGAGAGTGTTTTTGATTGGTGATATGAATGGTAAAGTTGGGAATGTGAAGGTGGATATAGCAGTTGGTGAGTGGGGTGTGCCTGCTGAGATAGATGAGAATGCCAGTGCTAAAGCACATTTGTGCCCGCAAGGGGTTGGTGATAGCCAATACCCTCTTCAGGCACAAAATGATCCACAGGTATACATGGCGAGTGATGAGAAGGGTAGGTGGTGAACTGAATGAAAGAAAGGCAGTGATTGATTATGTGTGTGTGGATGAAAAGATGTGAAGATGTGTAATGGATGCAAGAGCATATAGAGATTGGGGGAGTGGACTTTCTGACCACCACTTGGTGGTGGTCAAAATTAAGATTCAAGTAAAATGGAGAAACAGAAAACAGAAAGGACAGGAGGAAGAAGTAGGCACAAGGAGAGTGGAAAGGTTACAAGGAGATGAGAAAAAGGCAGAATATAAGAGAGAAGTGGAGGAGTGATTGGGTAAATATGGATTGGAGCAGATGAAGGATGTGCAAGGTGTGTGCAAAATATTCACAAAAGAAATCTGTGCAGCATGTGAGGTGGTGTGTGGGGTGAAGGAAGACTCAAGGGGGTGCAAGGAACAGCATGGTGGAATGAAGAGGTGAGACAGGCTGTGGCACAAAAGAAGAAAGCATATAGTGAGTGGATAAGAAATAGGAGCGTGCAAGAAGTTGAGAGATGGCAGAGAAAGTTACATGTGGAGAAGAAGAGAGGGATGAAAAGATTAGTGGGAGAGAATAAGAGGAGGGTGGATGAGGAATTTGGAAGGAATTTGAGTGTAAAGTGGAGGGACTGTAAGAAAATGTTCTGGAAACAGGTAAAGAGAGTTGGACAGGGTGGCAGTGAAGTTAGTTGGGGAGTGAAAGATAAAAATGGTAGATTACTAGTGGAGAAGGGAGAAAAAGTGAGCAGATGGAGAGAACACTTTAAGGAATTGTTGAACATAGAGGATGAAAGTAATGCAAGTATAAGTGGCTGGGGAATGACTGGGAGAAGAAGGGATGTGAGAAGAGAGGATGGGATCAGTAGGATGGAAGTTGTAGAAGCAATGAAGAAAGTCAAAAATGGGAAAGCCCCAGGAATTGATGGAGTGTGTGGTGAAATGCTAAAGCATGGGGTAGAGATAATAGTAGAATGGATGTGGAAAATGTCCAGACTGGCCTGGGAGGAAGGTACGAGTCCTGGAGGATTGGAAGTCAGGTATAATTATTCCCCTGCACAAAGGAAGAGGGGAAAAAGAAGTGTGTGGTAATCATAGTGGCATTTGTCCTCTTAGTGTAATAGGAAAAATATATGGTAGGATACTTATGGACAGTTAGGGACATAACAGAGGATTTAGTTGGAGATGAACAGGGAGGTTTTAGGAAGGGAAGAAACTGTGTAGATCAGATATTCATTCTTAGAAGGGAAAGAAGTTAGAAGGGAAAGAAGTTGTATGCGGCCTTCATGGATTTGGAGAAAGCATATGACAGGGTGGAAAGACAAGGATTGTGGAAAGTATTAAGAATATGTGGAGTAGATGGGCAGTTGTTGAATGAAGTGAAGAGTATGTATGAGGGGGCAAGACTGCAGTGCGTGTGGATAGTGAACTGAGTGAATTTTTCTATTTGAAGGGTGGGTTGAAACAGGGATGTGTATGTCTCCATGGTTGTCCAATCTGTACATGGATGGGGTTATAAAAGAGATACTGTACAAGGTACGGCAGTGGATGTTGGAGTGGCCCTAATGAGAGAGGGCAGTGTTTGGAAACTCCCTGTACTGTTGTTTGCAGATGATACTGTGTTGTTAAGTGAAGACGAAGGGGAGTTGCAAGGCTTGGTGGATGAGTTTGGGAGAATGTGTAAGAAACGGAATCTAAAGGTGAATGTAGGGAAAAGCAAAGTGATGGTCTTCGAAAGAAGTGAAGGTAGTGAATGTACAGTAAGGTTGGATGAGAAGGAAATTGAAAATGTGAGTATGTTTAAGTACTTGGGTAGTGTGATGAGTAAGGATGGAAGTCTGGAGGGTGAAGTGCTTGAATGGGTACAACAAGGAAGAAAGGTTGCTGATTCCTTGAAAGCAGTGATAAGAAACAGGGAAGTGAACATGGAAGTGAAAAAGTTACTACATGACAGTACTGTGATACCAACTCTAACATATGGAAGTGAAGCTTGGACCTAGATGGAGGGACACAAATCAAGAGTGAGCGCAGTGGAAATGAGTTATCTGAGGGAAGCATATGGAGTCACATGGAGAGACAGACTGACAATTGAGGATGTGAAGGAGCGTTGTGGTGTGGATGTGGATGTGATAGAATGCGTTTGGAGAAACACGTTGAGGTGGTTTGGCCATGCGGAGAGGATGGAGAGTGAGAGACCGACAAGGAAAGTGTATGTGAGTGAGGTGGAGGAGGAGAGAGGGAGAGGGAGGCCAAGGATGAGATGGAGGGATGGAGTGGAGAGGTATATGAGGGAGGAGGGTGAGAGCTGGGAGCAGGGCAGTGCAATGGCAAGGAACAGGGCAATGTGGAGGCGATTTGTTTGTGGTCACCCCGTACAGGATTAAGGCACCTGGCAATAGATAGATAGAATGTTAGTGGGGAAGCTTGAGGAGTGATAGCAGGGGGGAACAAG
Source organism: Coenobita brevimanus (assembly GCF_032717465.1). NCBI lineage: Eukaryota > Metazoa > Arthropoda > Malacostraca > Decapoda > Coenobitidae > Coenobita > Coenobita brevimanus. The sequence continues at coordinate 28,847,626 of NC_137033.1, read as the reverse complement.
TAGCTGGCCTCATATTACAGTCAAAGCTCTGTCTTCTAAACAGTGGTAGAGCAACTCTTGTAGACATCTGCACTGGCAACATGTCATGTATAAATCTGTCCTTGTCATCTCCCGATATACACACTAACATCTTGTGGGACCTGTATGACGATTCAATGGGTAGCGATCATTTTCCTATCTGTCTTTCTTATGCATACAACGATTCTCAGCCTCCCCCACCACTAAATTAAACTTTACAAAAGCAGATTGGGGGTACTACTCATGGGTTGCCAATCTAGTTATGTCAGCAGACAACATTGATGAGAAAGTTGCACACCTACAGACTTCCATTACACACGCAGCCGAGGCTGCTATTTCCATGACATCTACAATTCCAGACAAGCACAAAGTCTCATGGTGGACACAAGATTGCTGACAAGCACTCACTAAGCACAATATGAGATACAAGATTTTTTAGAAACAGCAAACACAGTGTAACTTAACTGCCTATAAAGCAACTAAGGCTGAGGCAAGGATGACAGTTAAAACAGCAAAACAGAATAACTTGTGTAGTTTTGTGTCCACAGTGAATTGCACCCCCCCCCCAAGTCAGGTTTGCTCCACCATAAATGTACAGTACTTAACAGGTACACCCAGTCACCAATCACCACACTTGAGGTGGCCGGGAATGTCACTGACGATCCCATGGACACTGCCAATACTATTGCTGACCATTTTGCCCAGGTAAGCAGCTCAGCCAACTACAATCCTCGATTTCTCCACCATATGCATGCAACTGAGCTGCACTGCAGAACTTAGACTTTGCCACAGGAGACGGAGATACCAGCTACCAATCCAAATTTACATTAGATGAACATCTCCTTGTCTTAAAATCCTGTAAAGGCTCCAGTCCCAGTCCATCCGCCATTACATACAGTATGATTCAGCATCTTACTCAGGCCAACCTGAGTAAGCTGTTAGCAGTGTGCGATGAGATTTGGGCGTCTCGCACATTCCCAAACTCATTACACTACATGCACGTCACACCGATACCTCGCCAGGATGGTCACCTTACAAGTCCCAGTTCATTTTGACCTATTGCGCTGACTGACTGTCTATGTAAGATCTTTGAACACATGGTTAATAAAACGTTACTTTTTGTTTTAGAGTCAAAGGGTGTGTTACATGATCAACAGAGTAGATTCCATAAAAATAGATCCACTCTGGATCATTTAGTGCATCTGGAGCACTGCATAGCCGAGGCTTTTGCCAATCACAAATTCCTGACTGGGATTTTTTTGAATATTCATAAGACATGATATGACCTGGCGAAATGGATTACTACGTAAACTCTACGCTTATGGTTTAAGAGGTAATTCGCCCATTTTCCTTCAGAACTACATTACGGACAGAATGTTTTCTGTCAGGTTGCCCCATAACGTGACACTGGACATATTTGTCCAGGAGAACAGGGTACCACAAGGAAGTGTGCTTAGCCCTACTTTATTTAACACTGCCATTAATGACATTCTGTCATCCGCTTCCATCTCCAAGACGCTTCGATGTTCACTCTGTACTGATGATTGTGCAATATGGCACTCTTCCCACAATGCACAATCCTCAGCACAGCAGATTCAAGTGGCACTTGAATCTGTTCACCATTGGGCCCTGGAGTGGGGATTAAAATTATCCGTCCCTAAGGGTATCGGTGTTGTTTTTACTCCGTAAATTTAACGTACCTCCTTTGCCTCTAACTTACATAATCAGCTGATACCTTTTCAAAATTCAGTAAGATTTCTGGGTCTACATTTTGACATTAGATTCAGTTGGAGAACACACATTAATCATTTGCTTACTTCTAGGAGTAAAACAGTTAATGTCCTTAAGTTTTTTCCGGTAAATCATGGGGAGAAGACAGACCATCTTTATTGATGGTGTATAAGTCCCTAATCCAGTCTAAGCTTGACTATGGCTCACGAGTGTATGGGTCGGCATCGAATGTCATACTCCGTAGACTTGATGTGCTTCAGAATGTGTGCTTATGTGTATGTCTTGAAGCCCTTCGATGTACTTGTGTGGAGCCGTTGGAAGGGGAAGCTAATGTGCCTCCTCTCCACCTATGATGTGACCACCTGCTATTTTCATACGGTATCACCACCCACCGTAAATGCTCAAATGGCCCACCGACTTGTCAAATCCTGCTGTGTGTGGCCCTCAAGCCTGTGGCTGTGAGGCTTCACTTCCACTGTAAGGCATTAGGATGCGACCTTTCCAATGGGAGTCAGGTTTTAACGTCAAAAATAGCACTCTGGGAGTCACTTCCTACCACTTGTCAACTCTGGAACTGTCTCCTTCTGTCTGTATTTCCTGCTTCCTATGATCTCCAGTCTTTCAAACGCAGTGTGTCAAGACATCTCGAAATGATCGGATCTTGAATTTGGCTCTCTCTTGTATTTTGTTTTTCTCTTGGAAGGAACAATAATTGTGGGTTTGCGGCCTTTGCTTCCTTCTTCCTCACATAAAAAAAAAAAACTTCAACACTGGCTGGCTCCCTATCGCTAAGTCCAAGGCACCAGAGGTGAAGGTATGACAGTTGTTCCAGATGATCCTCATTAGATACCTAGCATTATTCCACTTGTACACCGATGGTTCTAAGTTGGATGAATGTGTGGGTGCGAGTGTGTGGTCTACGGAGTGCCGCATCTGTTTTCGCTTGTCCCCCCATACTTCTGTATTTATTGCTGAAGTATTTGCCACAGATCAAGCTACAGACTTTGCTTTGCGTTCAAAACACGACAGTTTTGTCATTTTTTCGGACTCTTAGTCCGACCATCAGGCAATTCATTTGTGTAGGACTGATTCACATGAGGTCCTGGGCCGTACTGTCAATAAGCTGCACACATGCTAAATCCTTGTCTCTGATCTGGGTGCCTGGTTACTGTGGTATTTATGGCAATGAGCAGGCTGACATACTAGCTAAATCAGCTGTAGCAATCGAGGAACCTTGGAACGTTCCTCGTGAGCTATGGTCTAGTTTCTCATTTGGAATGAAATCCATTATCATCTGTGGCAACGTCAGTGGACTGACTCGGTAATTCCATCAGTCAAGAGGACCACATGTGACTGGTCCAGTTCCTCCTGTGGAAACAGACGGAAACAGGTCGCTTTAGCTTGCCTCCGCATGAATTCCACCCTGACCCATCGCATTCGCCATATATTTCTGCAACTCTTCTCCCAGCTGGGCATTTCTGTGAAAAATCACCTTTTTTTAAACCTTCATATCTCAGCTAATACTAAACCAAAAATAAAAAAACTGTCATAATACTCACAAATCCTCGACTTCAAGCTGACTGCCTCAGATTATCCATGAAGGGCATGTAGTCAGAGACAGCGAGTGGGGAAACAGGGCAACTTTTCTTGTTGTTTTTTTGCCAATGTCCGTATGCGTGGCTGAGGTGTGGTGGTACAACTATGGCTTATACTAGCCCTCCACAATATAACACTTACAGAAGACCAAAAACCACCACAAACACCATTTCCATGTAGGTTTTTCATAGTGCTGCATGAGTGCTGATGTGTGTCCTGTTACTATGGCAATGACCTTGAGGCAGGCTGGCTCACCCCATCACCTACAGCCTCTTACGCCTTCTCACCTCATCACTGCTCCACCATCCCTCCACGAGCACCTTACACACACACACACACACACACACACACACACACACACACGGAGATGTATGTTTGGCTTGCACTGTTGCTCGATTCTAGCACTTGACATCAGGGTATTATTACAACTACTACTACTACTGCTACTACTACTACTACTACTGCTACTGCTACTACTACTACCATTACTACTGCTAGTACTACTACTACTACTACTACTAGCACTACTGCTACTACATAAAAACTAAATAACAATATTATGAACAAAACAGTTATCCACGTACTATCCATAATCCACTGCATTTTCCACCATAACAGCTTTTTTTTTTTTTTTTCTGTGATTTGTACTTTTTCATCACAACAAATACTGTATACACACATGAAAACTTTCGATAAAAAATAAGGCATTGATTTCATCCTGTGATTTGTACTTTTTCATCATAACAAATATACACACACAGAAACTTTCAACAAAAAATAAGGCACTGATTTCATTGTGAAAAAAATTTCTGCTTCCATTATTCACGTAAATATACACAGCACAGATGCAAGGTTTGCCCTACTGTGCTTCCTCCTCCCTCCCTCCTCCACCTCTGCCCTTTCTCCACTCCATTATATTTTCCACTATAACAGAATTTCTTTCCTGTGATTTGTACTTTTTCATCATAACAAATATACACACACAGAACCTTTCAGTAAAAAAAAGGCACTGATTTCATCATGAAACAAACTTTCTGCTTCCATTCCTCACATGTATAGATACAGAGGTGGTGCAAGGCTTGCCCCATCGCGCTTCCTCCTCCCTCCCCCCTCCACCTTCTCCCATTCTCCACCTCTTCTTCCATCTCCTTACCCTTGCCAATATCCCCCTCTCCAGGATCGTCAATACCCTCTGGACCGTTCCCATCATCGGAAATAGCAGATGATCAGACAGGGGGAAACGATAGGTGCACAGTGGAGGACTCATGTGATCCACCCTCCTCATGCAATGCATAAATATCGACAGTCATTATGGCGGTCACTTTCCTCAGAGGAAGAGTCGCTTTTTCCACTCACAATTGGCGATAATGTCACCTCGATTCTCTCTCTATTGCACTATCACTATGGCCTTTTCTTTTCTGGCCTCTGGACTTCACTGGTGTTGAAGTTGGTGGCTACAGGTGCTCGTTAAGGATCTGGACATAAAAAATTTTTGCATAGGTCTGTTCATTATGAAGGTATGCTGGTAACTGAAGTGTGACTCAGATATGTGCTGGAGGATTGCCAGTGGCTGCATGTGGTGGAAATACCCCATGGAATATTAAAACCGCAAAACACTAGATCAAGTCACCCAGATGCAATGGGTTAATGACATATATGTTACCATATATTAACAGAAAGTTTCCACCATGATATACCACCTGTGATGCGGTGTTGTCTATTAGTTACATCCTTTTGTATGCCAGGGAACGTATTTCTCTGGCTGCCTACTGTAGGACAAATGCGCTCCCTTTCACACTTCAATCAGTCTTGGGTGATGGGGACGTTGGTGTGACAAATAAACTGATGTCTGTCCTGAAAGAGACCAGACTGCTCAGAAAGTTGTGATTTATTTTATGAACTTAGTTGTGGCTTACTTGTTTTATTGTATATACAGTATCTCTATTTTTATATACTTTTTCTCTTTTATTTTTATTTTATTCGTATATAGGGTTATTTTGTGTGTGTGTATACATATATATATATATATATACAGTAGGCTCGCACAGTGCGTGAGAGATTGGGCGGTCCATGACCTCGCGCACTGGGAATTCGCGTACTGGGAATACATAATCTTATGGGAAAAATTACATATGGGCAGTACCCCCTAATACCTGGACATTTTTTGGCCCTTAGAGACATAAAAAAGGTCAAATTTTTCAGACTTTGTACTACAGATATACCTGCAATAACAAAAATATGGGCAGTCACCTTAACAACAGTAGACAACAGGCCTGATGAACTTAAACAACAGTGGTTCTGAGGCGCGGCAACGCACTTACAGTGCCTCCGCCACCACCCCGGCCGCACCACGCTTATTTAACGGTTGCCAATGTTGTATTATTCCAGGCTTTGACGAAGAAATTTACGGCCTGTTGAATGTTACATATCTTCCAGAATGCAGCAACAATCATTATGGTGGGGGTTGCAGGTATGCCAGGTGGGGCTCTGAAGTTGGAGAGGGAGGCAGTTGGTGAGTCAGGTGGGGCAGTGGAGGACGGTGGTGGGTGAGTCAGGGGAGGTGGTGAGGGGAGGATCCTCCCTCTCCTCCTCACTACTGCTCACATTTTCGGCAATTTCCTTCATCTCTTCTTGCTTGTTTGTTTCATTCCTCATCTTGTTATGGACGTACTGGCAGTATAACAACTTGGTATTCACAAAATAAGCACCAATATTATAGAAACTGGGTATCTATTCTAACTTACTGTTATTGCCGAAAACTGAAGCTGTTATTGGCGATATCTTATTGTAGACTCTTCTTGAGCACCTTCCCCATGAGCCTCTAGGTCACTATTGGCGCGTTGTGTGTGTGTGTGTGTGTGTGGGGGGGGTCGCGTACTGATGGAAAATGGCATTTCTAAGCCACTTCTTGTCTCTACCTCATGTTTTGTGGGGTAAACTCGCGCATTCAAGGTTTTTCGTTATGATTTTTGGTAACTCCCGCACAATGCGATTCACGCACTGTGATAATGCGCACTGGGCGAGCCTACTGTATGTATATGTATATATATATATATATATATATATATATACATTGTCACCCTCATAAAGAAACTGCCTAAGTCATTTTTTCTACTTTTTGGGACATCGAGAAAAACCTGTCTCATTTTCTTAACTTTCAATGGCTTAGGCAGAAGCTTCAAGTGCATTTTAGACCACTCATACCCTTGACCTGGCAAAGGCAGCTATACCAATAGGTGCACCACATGATGAAGAGTTGATTTCGGCAAAAATCCAGAAATCGCCGAAAAATGATTTAGGCAATTTCTTTATGACGATGCCGATATACAGTATACATATATATATATATATAAGTATATATATATACATATATATATATATATATATATATATATATATATATATATAAACAGTCATAGCATGGCCTTCTTTTTTTTGAGTCCAAGATATGGTCAAAACGCAATTTTGACAAATATTATCTATTTATCTATCTATTGCCAGACGCCATACTCCCGCAAGGGGTGGCCACATGACTCTTGAGTTATTTGTTTTACAGGGAGGGGCACTAACCCTCCACCAACCCACTTGTTGACACGTAGGGGGCATGTATGGTTTGGTTATATGGTTACCACCCAGCATTGTAAATGGTTTCTTGGCTTACAGGAAACCATTTGGCTAATATTATGCAGGTGGAAAAATTGCCCATTTCTTAAAAGAATGTACTGTGCTGCTATGATAGTGAAAACACAGCCTGAGGCCAAAAATTATGGAATATTTAGGCATTACACGAGACAACTGGTCAAAACACGGTAAAAAACAGACAAAACGCAGGCAGATTTAGTTATAGCGCATGTTGCATCTGCCCATGACGTATCCCCTGATCCTCCCTGCCTCTTAGCGGTTTGCCCAGACCAAGCTACAGGTTATGCCGATTTTGCTAGATGTTAAAATGCATGTACTGTATGAGATTTGGTACTTATGGCAGTGCTAAGTACATCTGGTACAACTTAGAAAAAAAAATGCCAACCAATTTTCTGTTAATGATCTGTGATGAGCATAATATAATAGAAATAAGCTGTTTAACTTTATTTAAGAAGTGGCATCAGCGTTCATAGAACGTATCTTTACGAAACTTCAGTAAGTATTACACCTACACAGTGCACACGACGCACTCAGTCATGAGTCTACAACGAGCCCAGAAGAAACTGCTTGGATTTACTTAAAAATGGACAAGCCACAATATTCACAGAAATTTAGAAAGGTGTGGCTAAAAGACAAAAAGTACAAAAACAGGCTTCTCAAGGTCCCTGGAGATGACAGAAATGTATTTTGTAAAATTTGCAAGTTTCATTTACTCGGGACTTATCTTGGAAAGATCATATTACATCTCTTGTAAAATCTGCTTCCAAGAGATTGGGTGTGCTAAGCCGACTCCGCTCTTTCTTTACCCCTGCACAATTGTTGATTCTATACAGGGGTTTTATCTGCCCCTGTGTGGAGTACAACTCTCATGTGTGGGGAGGCTCCCCACATACAGCTCTTCTCAATAGGATGAAGTCAAAGGCTTTTCGTCTCATTAACTCTCCTCCTCTTACTGACACCCTTCAACCTCTGTCTCTTCGCCGCACTGCTGCATCTTTATCTCTTTTCTATCGCTACTTTAATGGTCACTGCTCCTCTGAACTGTCTGCTTGCATTCCTCCACCTCTACGACGGGCGCGTAGCACCCGTCTGGCAGCAAACTCTCATCCCTTTTCTGTCCAACTCTCTAATGCAAGAGTTAACCGTTACTCCCAGTCTTTCATTTATGCAACAGGTCAGCTCTGGAACTGTCTCCCTCTGTCTGATTTCCTGCTGCCTATGATCTCCAGTCTTTCAAACGCAGTGTGTCCAGGCATCTCAAAATGATCGGATCTTGAATATGGCTCTCTCTTGTATTTTGTTTTTCTCTTGGAGGGAACTGTTACTGCGGGCTCATGGCCTTTGGTTCCTTTTCCTCGCATTAAAAAAAAAAAAAAGTGTACTTTGCAAAACTGTGCAACCTTGAGAAACACAGAAACACAAACAAACATAAGAAAGCTCCCATTTAAGAAACTTGGTGAAGCAAAAAAGTGGAGGGAACTTTGGCCATGTTTGACCAATTGATTAATATTGACCTATTTTGTCAATATTGTGCAGAAAAAAACAGCTATAACTTAATTACAAAAATGTGGGGGGGGAGGAGTAATATTAGCGACTTTTGACAGAATGGTTAGCGACTCTTAGGCATAAGCATAGCGACATTTGAAAATGTGAGTTGGCAACCTTGATTCTTGTCACTCCAGTCAACCCTCTGCCCGCTCTCTGCCTCCACACATGCCGTGTGTTAACTTTGTTTTTTTTTGTGGCCACCTGACCTAGCCTAACCATGCCGCACTACCGTGACTCAGCAAGATGGCAGAAGAGTTTGACCCAGGAGCAGAAGCTTGATGTGATCAAGCGGAAGGAGAGAGGAGAATGTAATTGTGCTATCGCCAAAAAGTGCCAAGTAAACGAGTTGACCATTCTTCTGACCCAGCACTTGTTACGATGGAAAGGTACCCGGTCATGTACTGCAACTGACGGGAGAGGGAAGAAGTTCCAATCGACTCTATAAACACACACAAACTCTTCAATTCAAGTTGAGGAATCCTCCAGTGTTTGTAGGTACTGAACTCATTTGTAGGTAGGTAAATGTCCTGGGAAAAATCCCAGAAAACTGACCCAAAAGGTGAAGCTAGGGCTGGCTTGGGTACCATGAAACCCTTTAACATGTAAACATATGGCTGTATAACATGGAATTCTCATAAAGCGGGACCTGCCAGGAACAATATTCACATGTTATGTGAACAGTGACTGTGTATATATACGTCAATACACTTTTATATATTTGTGAATTGCAGGAAATTACATTTATATAACTGCATACTTTTTTCTTCTTCTTTTGTTCAGGACCAATAAATTACTGTTCCTTTTTATGTGTTTTTAACATATATTTGATATGTATCTGATTATACTGAAGTAGTACACTAATGAGTTTACAGTACAGTAATGAGTAATGTATAGATGGAAGTATTTGTCCTGGTACTATCCATGTATAGGCTACTGATGTATTCTTTATTACTTTCTGCATTTCATAATCATGAATAATAACTTAATATTGGTATGAAATAGATGCAAATATTTCATATCATTAGTTTGGCTTTCATGATTATCAATTCTTGCTGGCCTAATGCACCTTCAGGGTGATGGCCATAAAAAAAAAAAAAAGGGGGGGGGGGAAGTTGAGCATGAGTCTCTCTCAGAGACTGATGCATGGTCATGAAGCTTGCAGACGTATGCTCGTGTGCTCTCTTCTCTAGGGCTGCCTCACCTGCATTCTTTTTCTTCTTTTCACACTTTTGGTGGGGTGTAGGTTGGTTAGCTAGTTTCTCATTCTCCTCCCTTCCCCGTTAGGTAGATACAGTAGTGTCTGTATTGTTATACTGAGGTTGTCTTTGCTTCCTGCCCAAAGAGGGTCCCCTCCACCCCCCACACTGCTCACTCCGGGGTGTGAGCACACAGTCGGGCCTCCCTGGAGTGGGTTGAGAAGGCAATCTTTGCCTTAGCTTTTTCGCCCTGGTTTTCACTTCCTTGCTCGTTTTTTTCTTTCTTCCCACTTCCCCTGCGAGGAGGAGGTGGTTGCTATGTCGAGCCCCCTTTCCACCTCTCCCTCCTTTAATGGGGGAGGTGGCAGTGACAATTCCATGATGCCGACATGGACTGACAGACCCCAGACACATGCCCCGCTTGACATCTGTGTACATAACACTAGCTATGTACAAATTCATGACCTGGGTTCAATGTCCCTGGCTAGTCTCAATCCTTTCATTCTAAAGAAGGTGATTGACGGCTGTGCTGACAAGGTTGAACGTGTTACAACACTTGCTGATGGGGCCCTCCTTGTTAAACTCTAAATTTGTCTCAGATCAGAGACTTGCTCAAGCTGTGCAAGTTTCACTCTTCATGTATATATATATATATATATATATATATATATATACTGAATACAGCAAGCTCGCCCCCAATATGTGGGTTTCGTTCCTAACGTGGCGTGTTCGGCGCGAAACTGCATAAGTTTTAACTACTCCTTAGAAGATCTCTAGATGTGGTCTTTTGCTGTTATCTGTCATTGGTAATCAATATGAAGCACTTTAAGTGGTTAGAAGGTTTATTTAATGTTATAACTTACAAATACAGTACTGCACAGCAAAACTTTAACATACAAATACCTAAACACAAGGCAACATTCCGATGCTGAAACCAGTCGGCGTCGGAATGTTGCCTTGTGTTTACGTATTTGTATGTTGAAGTTTTGCTGTGCAGTATTGTATTTGTAAGTTATAACATTAAATAAACCTTCTAACCACTTAAAGTGCTTCATATTGATTACCAATGGCAGATAACAGCAAAATACCACATTTAGAGAGTCTAGGGAGCAAAATGGTTTCTGGACTATTCGCTGTCAAGCCAGTTTGCCATCACAACAATAACAAGACAACATAGACTTTGATGGATCCCCCTAAAATATAGTTATTAAAGTATTGATTAATTAATAATAAGTATATTTATAAAAGCATTGATTAATTAATATATTTATAGAATGACGGGGAATCATACAGGGTGCGAATTGTCCTGATGGGGAATCGTTCATGTTTTGACGGGGAATTGACATGATGGCGAATTGTCTTGGAACCCACCGATCGTGTGTAATCTATAACTGGTTACAAGGCTTTATTTAATGCTTTAACTTTCTTTAAGTGCTTTAACTTACAAGGGCATACCAGAATAGTAAATATTTAACTTACAAATACAGTACTGTGGAAAAGCAGTACAGCAAATATTTAACAAACAAATAAAAAAGGTAATATTCTGACACCTATCAGAAAACTGGTTATAAGACATTTCTTGCTTGAACGTTATTTAATAATACTTTAACTTGCACATAAACTTACCAGAACAGTACCATAAATATTTAACTTACAAATACAGCACTGAGGAAAAGCAGTACAGTGAATCAAATCACGTGATCAAAACAAACCGTGCGTGCTGAGCTGATGTTCGAGGATTTGGCCTATCAAAGGCCTCTCTTGCGTAAATATATAGTTTTCGTAATGGTTCTTTAATATTACATTATCTTATACATATCCCAGCACTAACCGTGTATAATTGCGAGCGCGTTCGGTGAGAACGTATTCCGGGCGAGTTTACTGTATGTGTATATCTATATATATATATATATATATATATATATATATATATATATATATACATATATATATATATATACATATATATATATACAGTAAGGTCCCGGGTTACGTCAGAGTTCCGTTCCTGAGACATGACGTAAGTCGATTTTGAACGTAACTTGAGTTTTATACACTACGTCGTATGATTATACTTACCGCAGTGCATCTTACAGATTTTTCAACCATACATTGCATACTATACATGTAATAATCTTATAACAGGTATGTATAAGAAACATAGTCTTTTGAACTGATGATATTTATTGAATAAAATATAACTTGTACTAGCTAAGAGTCTTTGTCATGGTAGCTCACTCGCTGCGGTAACAGCACTTCTTCTCATCGTCATGGCAGCAGAGTTACGCCACCACTGCCTCACCCACAACTGAGTCTGGCTGCCGCTCCCTCACTCTCCTGTCCTTACACACGTGCACACTGCCAACACACATTTCATTCCTATATTCAAGCACTTTTCATACTTCATCATACAATAAAGTTAACTGTAAATTACTGCCGTAAAATATGAAATAACATCATTACTGCATGATAATGTAAGCATTTCTAACATCAAGTTTGATGGCTTTTTTTTTTTTCCTCAGACAGCAAAATTATTTCAGTGATAAAATGACCGATTACTGTATGGTACTGTAATAAAAGATGCATACTATGTGTCACTTCATACCTTCTGACATCAACTTGACTCGTTACTGAGGTTGCGATGTGGAAGGCACTGCATCAGGGGAGTCAGGGACCGGATCAGGGGAGTCCAGGGCTGAAGCAGGGGAGTCCAGGGCTGAAGCAGGGGAGTCCAGGGCTGAAGCAGGGGAGTCCGGGACTGAAGCAGGGGAGTCAGGGGCTGAAGATAGGGAGTCAGGGGTTGACGATGAGGATGAGGTAGCAACTGGTGGTGAAGTTGTGGCTCGGTGTTCAGTTCTCTTGAAAAACTGGAGAATTGAAGACTGCTTGGCGGCATATTTCTTTTCGTCATTGATTTGACGATAACAGGACACTGCATCCTCAATTCCCCTGTACACTTTGGCAAACCTCTCTGCATTTAGGTCCTGATCTTCAAATGCAGCCATTGCTTTTTCTAGGAAGTCGAAAGCATTTGCCATTTCCTTAATCTTAAACTGTCTTAGCGGTTCTGCCTCATCACTTTTTTCATCATTTTCCATTTGTTTTCCTAGGTATAGCAAGTCTTCATTACTCAGCTCTTGATCGTGTGAATCAACAAGTTCATGTACATCACTCTCGTCTATGTCCAGATTTAAATCATTTCCAATTTTCACACAGTTGCGCTTGACTTCATTTATACTGTCTTCATCAAATCCTTTAAAGTCATTTACGAGGTTAGGGCACACTTTTTTCCACACTCCGTGCATACTTGTCTCAGTCACTTCAGCCCAACATTCTCCAATATTTTTAACTGCCTTATAGATGTTGAAATCTTTCCAGAATTCTTTGAGTATTACTTTACTATTTTCTGTTGCTCGTATTGCCTGTCTGAATGTTTTTCTCAGGTAGTAAGCCTTGAATGTTCTTATTACACCTTGGTCCATGGGTTGTAGGATTGATGTTGTGTTTGGTGGCATAAACACAACTTTTACATTAGGGTGCAACTCTGCCAGGCTCGAAGGATGACCAGGAGCATTATCAATAATGAGAAGAGCTTTGAGTGGCAGATTCTTAATAGCACAATACCGTTCAACCTCTGGCACGAAACACTTTGAAAACCAGTCAATGAAAATTGCACTAGTCACCCAAGCCTTTAAATTACTTTTCCAATAAACTGGTAGGCTAGCTTTAAGGATCCCCTTAAGAGCCCTTGGATTTTCGGAGTGGTACACGAGTAGCGGTTTAAGCTTGAAATCGCCTGCACAGTTTCCCCCCAAAAGTAGCGTTAGGCGCTCTTTGGATGCTTTGTGACCTGGCATGGTTTTTTCTTCTTTAGCAATATAGGTTCTGTTAGGCATTCGTTTCCAGTTTAGTCCCGTTTCATCAACATTAAAAATAAGTTCTGGAATGTAGCCTTCCTTCTCAATCAACTCCTCCAACTCTTTAATGAATGTTTTTGCTGCTTCGTCATCTGCACTGGCTGCTTCTCCGAAAATTCTTCTGCTGGTTAGGTTTGCAAGAGCCCTGAAACGAGTAAACCAACCTTTTGATGCCACAAATGTCTCGTTGGTCTCACTTTCCTCACTTTTTTCTTTCTTAAGGTCTTGGTAGAGTGTGCGTGCTTTTTCACAGATTAACTTTTCACTGAGAGGCATGCAACGTTGATTATTGTCCTCAATCCACAGCATTAGCATCCGTTCCATCTCAATCAACAGTCCCGATCTTTGCTTGGTAATCACAGTTGATTGCATGGGAGTTGCACCTTTAACGTGTCAAGATACGTTCCATGTCTTTGAGGATTGTAGCTACGGTAGTATGGCTCATCCCTAGCACACGCCCGATTGCTGATGCCTTTTCTCCTTTCTCATTACGCTTAATAATATCGAATTTTTCACGTAATGTGATGGTCCTGCGTTTTTTGGAGTCGTTATGGTCACCAGGAAGCTGTCTCTTAGGCATCATGGAATCAGGATGGCAAAAAACACAAGAAAATGACGGTATCACTGTATCAGGCGGTGGTAGCAGTGAGACTGAGAGCGATTGTTGGTAGTCAAGCGTGAGGCGGGAAAACTCCAGAGACATCTCGTGGTACACAGCAACACTTTAAGACCCACGCTTTACGTATTTTTTCTTTATTTTCTTATATTTTAAAATTTCCTCTCATGGACCAACTGTCGTAACCTTGAATTGACGTAAGTTGATACTGACGTAACCCGGGATCTTACTGTATAAGTAATCCCTCCAATATCCGATTTAATAGAGCCAAAGGCATGTCCGGATAGTGATCCTGTCCAGATACTGGGCCCCAGCCTCCTGGACTTGTACTTATGGACCCTAACTCAGAAAAACACCTATACAACTCCCTCTGGACATGCATTGCACCTATTTAAGACCCAAATCACACCAGTAAGAGACATAAAAGACTGAAATAAATGCAAAAGAAACATAAAATGAGGTTTTAGAGATGAGTTTATACAATATTAAACATTCTGGGTACTTACAACAAGTCCCAGACTCCTGGACTGGTAGTTATGGACCCTAACCTAGCCTAACTCAGAAAAACACCTCCCTCCTGCACATGCATAGCACCTAAGACACTATTCACACCAATAGGGGACATGAAAGAGTGAAATGAGGTGTTAGAGGTAAGTATGGAAAATACAGTACAATATGAAACATTCTGGGTACTTACAGCAAGTCCCTGGCCATCTCGATGAATAATCCGCCTCCTCTCAGACTCTGACAGTAAGAAGGAGTTCCTGAAGCACTTGCAGTACACTGTTCATGAAGTCTTGCACAGAACTTAGTCATTTGCACTCAGAATTCCATTCTCTTAACACTGTGCTCTCTTGTCTTACTTGCGCTCCATTGTACCTTAATGAAATAAGTGTTGCACTCTGCACTTAAAGTCTTTCCACTCATAAAACCATTTTCTAAACATAACACACTCTAGTTAATTTACTTTACACTGACAGTCAATTAAATCTTTGTCTTTTCACTCAGAACTCAAATTCCTTAACACTATGCACTATTGTTTTTTTCACTGCACAACACTGTAAATTCCCATGTGGTCTAGTGGAGAAGTTCTTGGTGTCTAATCACTGTCAGAGTCTGAGACTAGCACATGCAGGTGACCTAGGGGTGCGACGCTGGGTCGTGGTGATGGCGTACCCACTGCAGACGACTCTGAAGAGAGGCGCACACTCACGTCGAGTGGTGACTCCACCATGCCTGATTTGCTGGGCTGTGGCTCGGAGCATGAGGGCCTGTCTTGGGGAGGCAATGGAGTGGAGCCAGGGCTGAGCACAGCTGGGGTCACGGGCATGAAAAAGCTGTCAATGGTTGATTGACGCAAGGAATGACGATTTTGACGATTAATGATGCGCTCCCTGAAAGAGCGCACTTCCTCCACAAGTCCAAAGGGCCCCATCTCCCTGTTGCAGTCCGGGTGCTCCAGGTAGTCCAGAACGAATTCTAGGTGTTGCCGGAGTGCGCTCAGCTTGGGGATGGCTGGAGTACTGTCATGCTGAGAGGAGTCCGCATCATCGTCGCCATCCTCTTTGGAATCTTCAAGCTGGGTACTAACACCTGCAACTGAAGATGCGATCTCGATATCAGACAATGTCTGATACCCAGGATCGCCCTCGTCATCATCCAACCACTCACGCATTTCATCCACATCAACATCGTCCCCATGCAGACGTAGACGTGCATGGAAGTCATCCACGTCAAAATCTAGGAAATCGTGCTCCACATCCGTTCCGAGAGGCAGACGAGACCAACCATTTTCTAGAGTCTTGACAGGGAAATCCTTCCATGCACTGGCCCAGTTGTAGATGGCAGACTTGATGTTGTAGCGGCGAAGGTTTTCCAAAGTCCGCTGGCCTCGCGTGTCCCGTCCCTCCCTGCGCTCGTCCTCGTCCTCGAGAACAACCATCACCTCGTCCAGGAACTTCCGTCGGTACAGCCTCTTCATTGCCACAATCACTCCTTGGTTCATTGGTTGCATGAGAGCAGTAGTATTAGGTGGCAGAAACATGCACCTAATGCGCCCATTCTCAGCCACCAAATCCTTGTCGCACAGGTGGGCAGGTGCATTGTCGAGGAGAAGGAGGGCCTTTCTAGTTTCTCCATCTGGTAATGGATGACCTCCTTGATGAAATGGTGGTGGAACCAGTCTTTGAAGATCTGGGCTGTGAACCATGCCTTCAAGGAATGGTACCAGACGACAGGAAGGACATCCATCACCCCATGAAGACACCGAGGCTGCTTTGCATAGCCAACAATAACGGGCTTGAGCCGGTGCATGCCGTTAGAATTGGCACAACACAAAACAGATATCTGTTGCTTGCAGAGCTTGCGGCCAGGTACACGCTTCTCCGTCTCCTTGGCTAGAGTGTTCGTAGGCAAAGAGCGATAGAATAAACCAGTTTCGTCAGCGTTGTAGACTTGACCGAGAGTGAGGCCCTCCCTGTCGATCAAGCCCTTCACCTTGTGCCGAAACTCCTCTACTCCATCCTTGTTGGCGTCCAAAGCTTTGCCATGAGACTTACAGTTGGTAAGGCAATGTCGTAACTTGAACACGAAGAGCCAACCTTCAGATGCCTTGAAGTCTAGGGCGTCGTGAAGCCTTGCAAACTTCTCAGCAGCAGCCTTCAGCTCCGTGCCACGCACCATCACACCAGCAGCACATTGCTGTTGATACCAAATCAACATGGAGTGGTTGACTTCTGCATACTTGGAAGTATACATCACTTTCCTCTCCACGCTGCGTTTGCTTTTCAACGAGAAGTCAGCTGTGTACTGCATGAGTCTGTCTCGGGATCTCTTGATATCAAACAAAGTAGATCAGGCCAGGTTGAATTCACGGAGGATGCGTGAGGTAGACCATCCCGCATCCACCTTGTCCAATATCTCCCTCTTCTTCTCCAGAGTCAAAACCACTCTCTTCCTCTTCTCAGGCAGCAGGGCCATCATCACGCACATGAGGGAGAGGCACGAGAGCAGCAGGAGAGCCTGCAGCAGGTAAGGCACCACCACAAAAGCGAGCACATGGGCGTCCATGATGACGAACGTGCACACACAAGAGACAGGCAGTAAGTGGAGAGGATGCAGGGGCGCTCTAGTAGACGTCGGAGGAACAACGCACCAGAACACAGCTGGCCCGCGCCGTGCGAGCCAACCTCAAATTACAGGCAGGAAAAAGTCAGATTTTTTTCGAATTTTTTGCAGTTTTTGGCCCATTTTGGGAATATTGGATCCCAGGATGAAAATGTCCGGTTATTGGGGATGTCCGGAAAATGAGCGTCCGGATATTACAGGGATTACTTATATATACACTATATATATATCATACAGCATAAATATATAGATATATACATATACAGCAGAACCTCTCTCATTAAGACTATATGGGGGGAAGGGTTGTCCGAATTAGCAGATTGTCCGGACCATCAGGGTAATCTCCAGTTCATACCAAAAACTGTCTACATATGGTATGTTTATTAATTATTAACATATGTGGCATATGTCAACCCTACATAACTGCAAAAATGAAAGGATACAAAAATAACCAAACAAATCATGTACGATAGTTTTGTATTACATAATTTACAGGTAAGGCCATGACAAGAAACTAGCCTACATTTTAAATTGTGGTAAGTGGCTAAGGCCCATGTAGGCAAAAAGATAAATTAATTAATTAACTGTAATATTTGGAATAAAAATAAAACTTATGTAGGCAAAAAATACATTGTCATCTTTGGCATATTGATAACGCCCATATGGGCAAGAAGCTAATGTTTGATGTACAAATAAAGCACATTTAAGTACAAAAAATAACCTACAGTAATCATTAAACACTGCAGAATATTCTGACCCATTTTTGTGTAAGCAAACTCCTCCTTTTAACACCTTTATTCATTGCAGAAGCTACACTTGCATTAAGGGGCATGGTAAGGATTAATTTTTGAAATACAGCGTAAAAATAGAAATGGTTGGTGAACTAGTTGATGGAACGAATGCTAGCGTGTGTTTAAACAGGCGCCCATGTTGCGATCTTGCGTGATCCGAGACTAAACGAATGACAATCACTTTCAGCGCCGATACTGAAAATGACTTTAGAATTACTGTACTTTCAAAATATTTTTGGAGCTTATTATTTTTAAATTTTGTCCGAATTAACAGAAGTCCGGATCAAAGGGGTCCGGACCAAAGAGGTTCTACTTATATATATATATATATATATATATATATATATATATATATATATATATATATATAGATAGATAGATAGATAGATAATATTTGAAAATGAAGTTTGGCCCCATTCTGAGCAATCTGGCTCATTTTCGGACAAAATTTGAGCAGGAAAGTGATGGCAGATCTAAATTGTTACAACTTGAGCTGCGGAACAGAAAGAAGAAAACCACTCAGACCAAGATAGAGCAGTTCTTTATGAAGAAGACAGAAAACTTAAGGGAGTTATCTTCACCAGTAGCACGGGAGTCAGAGGAAGAGGAAGAGGAGGGACAGCAGAGCAAGAAGGGACAACAAATTTAGGGTGGGAAGCGGCAGGAGGTGGGGGAGCGGGGTGGGGAGGGACAGCAGCAGACGACGAGTGATGCATAGATGAAGTGATGCTGTGTTGTTAACGTTTGTGACCTACTTCTATCTATCTATCTATCTATTGCCAGACGCCATAATCCCGCAAGGGGTGGCCATTTGACTTTGAGTTAGTTGTTACTATAATGAAAATGTTGCTTTTACTGTAGTGTTTTTATGACCTACTAATGCATTAATAATGTTGAGGAACTTTCACAATGCCGTGAATGAAGCAGAAATGAAAGAAAATCCATGTAAAAAACGAAAACTGTATTTGGGGAGAAGTAAACAAAGCTTCAGCGCAACTAGGGCCCAAATGTTGTTTATTTCTCCCCAAATATACTGTTTTTTGTTTTATACGTGGATTATCTTTCAAATTAATATTGTTGCTTTTAAGTTTAGAGTAGCATAACTCCTCAAACTGGTAGACTTTCCCAGAGTCCATGAACATAACCCCCAATATTACGATTATTTCTTATGGGAAACTTATGTTTAAATAACGCGTTTTTAACTAACACAACCTCTCCAGGAACCTAACCCTCGCGTTATTTGAGAGGTTACTGTGTGTATATATATATATATATATATATATATATATATATATATATATCTATACATATATATATATATATATATATATATTGTAGTGTTATATTTGTTCAAGTAAAATAGTATATACGTAAGTTATACTGTTATAAGTGTTCAAGTAAAACGGAAAACACATACATAAGATTTTGAAGACAATGAATAGTGTAAAGAAAGCATAAATGATAAATATAGTGTTCAGTGGTGAAGAAAAAGCAAATGAGTGAATAGTTTGCTAGCCTTACTCCAGGCGCGCCTGGTGATAAGCTGCCTGCCCGCTCTCCTCCCTCACTCCTCCCATCCTCCTCCCACAGCCAGCAGAGACGTATTACCACGCAAGTAACACCTCTTGCGTTCGTTTTTCATCCATTTTCAACGATTTATGCATGTTTAGGCTTATTCCTTGTTTCTTTATTTTTCCAAAAATATACCGCCCCCCATGATGGTGTAATTGATAAGTTGCCTGCCCATAAGGGGTTAATGCCCTTCACTATCAATGGGGAAGCTTGGGAAGTGATGGCAAGGGGGAACAAGTAGCCAACCTCATATTACAGTCAAAGCTCTGTCTTCTGAACAGTGGTAGAGCAGCTCTTGTAGACAACCGCACTGGCAACATGTATAGATCTGTCATTGTCGTCTCCCGATATTCACACTAACATCTCTTGGGAACTGTATGACCACTGGATGGGCAGCGATCATTTTCCTATCTGTCTTTCTTATTCACGCGGCGATTTTTGCCTTCCTCCAACACCTAAATTTTAACTTTAAGAAAGAAGTTTGGGGGTACTACTCACGGGTAGCCAGACTAGATATATCGGGAGATAACGTTCATGAGAAAGTTGCACACCTACAGACTTCTATTATACACGCAGCTGAGGCTGCTATTTCCAAGACATCTACAATTCCAAACAAGTGTACAGTTTCATGGTGGACACCAGATTGCCGACCACCACTCATTAAGTGCAACAGCAGATACAGGGTTTTTGAGAAACAGACAACAGACTCAAACTTTACAGCCTATAATGCAGCTAAGGCTGAGGCAAGAAGAACAATTAAAGTGGCAAAATGGAATAACTGGCGTAGTTTTGTGTCCACGGTGAATTGCACCCCCCTCCTAAGTCAGGTCTGATCCACCATAAATGTACTTAACAACAGGTACATCCAGTCACCAATCACCACACCTGAGGTGGCCGGGAATGTCACTAACGAACCTGAGGAAACTGCCAATATTATTGCTGACCATTATGCCCAGGCAAGCAGCTCAGCCAACTACAAATCCACGCTTTCTCCAAGATAAGTGTACGGCTGAGCTGCAGAAATTAGACTTTACCATAGAAGATGGAGATGCCAGCTACAACTCAGAATTTACATTTGATGAACTTCTTGCCCTAAAATCAAAAGGCTTTAGTTCCAGTCCATCCACTATTATGTACGGTATGATTCAGCATTTTACTCAGGCCAACCTGAGTAAGCTGTTAGCAGTGTACAGTGAGATTTGGGCATCCTGCATGTTCCCAAACTCATGGCACTATGTGCACGTCACACCAATACCTCACCGGGACGGTCGCCTTATGAATCCTAGTTCGTTTCGACTTATTGTGCTGACTGACTATCTATGTAAAGTCTATGAGTGTATGGTTAATAAAAGGTTACTTTTTGTTGAGTCAAAGGGTGTGCTAAATGATCAACATAGTGGACTCCGTAAACACAGATCCACTTTGGATCATTTAGTGCATCTGCAGCATAGCATAGCCAAGGCTTTTGCCAAATGGGAATTCATGATGGCAATATTTTTGGATATTCATTAGGCTTATGATATGACCTGGCGAAATGAAATACTATGTTAACTCTAAGCCTATGGTTTACGAGTTAATTTGCTCATTTTCCTTCAGAACTTCCTTACGGACAGAACGTTTCCTGTCAGGTTACCCTGTACAGTATTGTAATATCGGATATATTTGTCCAGGAGAACAGGGTACCACAAGAAAGTGTGTTTAGCCCTACTTTAGCACTGCCATTAACCCCTTTGCACCCCATGTCCCCAGTATGGGTTGCATTTGGGCATTTTCAAAATTTAATGAAGAGGCAAACCCCGGGAGAGGGACCTATGAGCTTCGCGACCATGGGCCAACAGGCAAAGGGCGGTACGTCTAGCACCCTTCTATCAAAATTCCTTGCACAGGAACTGTGGAAGCTAAGGGGTTAAACACTGACAAATCTACCAGTTTCTTTAACCCGCCCTGTCCCGTCGACGTATGGGTACGTTGCAACATTTTGCATTTGCCAGTCCCGACGACGTACTGGTACGTCGTGCAATTGCAAGGTCCCTAATTTGCACAATTTTCAATTTTCGCGCGTGATTTTTCGTACGTATACACGGGACACCTTCCTCTATTCCTCTACAAGATGCCAAGCAGGGACAATGCCTTACACTGCATAACCTCCCCCCTCCCCCCCTCACGCCATTATCTCAGCAATTCACCTGTTACTAGTGACCTGGCCAGTAAAGACATTCAGGGCCAGAGTGATTCCCCAATCGATGACAATGTGGAGGACAAAGTTTACATAGCATCAGAGGAAGAAACGGTCAGAAATAATGATCAGGTAATGTGGGAAAAGAAGGTCAGGTATGGTAATGAGTTAGTGAGTGAAACAATGCTTATAATGCCTATATTACTGTTTGAAAACCAATATACTCTCGTACTACATATAAATTCGTACCAAGTAAGTAAATAAATACCGTTTATGAGTGGTGTGAAATAGTTACCCTCCCATAGAACTCGTTTTCTTTGGTGCCAGCCTGTTAGAAAATCCAATCAGGTAAAGAGGAACTGGTACCTGGACCGAGTACTTTAATCCTCAGGTGAGCGATTTCTCTATGAATTTTCGATTTTTCTCACCAAAAGCGGAGGTTTTAGCCAAAAAAAAAAAAAAATCGAAAATACCTCGGGACTGGGGGGTGTCAGAGGTGCGAAATAGCTCGGGACGTGACGGGTTAAACACTGACAAATCTACCAGTTTCTTTAACCTGTCTGTGCCTTGTGTCCCAAGTATGGGATGGAACTGGGCATTTTCAAAATTTAATGAAGAAGGGAACCTCGGGGCAGGGACCTATGAGCTTCATGACTATAAGCCGACAGGCAGAAGGCAGTATGCCTAGCACTCTTCCAGCAAAATTCCTTGCACAGGAACTCTGGGAGCTAAGGGGTTAATGACATTCTATCGTCTGCTTCTGTCCCCAGGACACTTAGATACTCTTATGCTAATGGTTGTGCACTGTGGCACTCTTCCCGCAATGCGCAATCCTTGGCACAGCATATTCAACTGGCACTTGAATCTGTTCAATGTTGGGCCCTAGTGTAAGGATTTACATTTTTCATCCCTAAGTGTATCGGTGTTGTTTTTACTTATAAACTCATCGTACCTCCTTTGCATTTTACTTTAGATAATCAGCTGATACCTTTTTGAAATTCAGTAAGATTTCTGGGTCTACATTTTGACAGTAGGCTCAGTTGGAGAACACGTATCAATCACGTGCTTGCTTCTTGTAGTAAAAAAGTTAACGTCCTTATGTTTCCTTCCAGTAAAACTGGTTATTGAATGAGGAGTTTGACTGGGACAGGGAAGGTTTGGAGCCAGCAGATCCAGTTGTTAGAATGACTATATTTGTCGTCGCCACGCTGTCAGTGCAAAATTTAAGTCGTGTGTGTGTGTGTGTGTGTGTGTGTGTGCAGTTTATAAGCCCAGCTACCCAGCTATGTGAAGTGGAACGGTCACTTTAATAAAAATTACGAATATTGGTCTGGTGTTCTCTATTTGAACTTGGCACATAATGAGAAATACAATTATATATATAAAAAAAAAAAATTAGCTTTCCATACATCTGACCTAAGTGTGTGTGATAAATATTGCCTGCACACGATATACGAAGGAGCGGTGACGGTATAACTGACTGCTGATCAGGCCTAAGGTGGGGGGAGAGGAGGGGTGAGAGGCGGGGAAGACTTAAGATAAAGAACGAGAGAGAAGGGGGAGAGAAGGAAAGAGAAAGTTATATAAATTTAAAAAGAAACAGTGAGTGGGAAAAGTAAATTCAGAGAGAGAGAGAGAGAGAGTGAGACAGCTGGGGGAAGTGAAAAGGTTAGCACTGGAACCCAGAATTATGCAGCGGACGACACTGGATTACAATGATGGTGAATATTTTCAATTTGAGAATGCAGTTCAATACGGTAATAATTTATTCTAAAAATACAGTCCAAATCTTGGCCGTTGAAAGTGTGTGCGACGACAGTTTAGTCATGTTTACAGGACATGAGAAAATTTGCGTCTAATCAGTAACTGGCAGCTGGAGGTGGAGGGTGGGGGAGTTGAGGCAGAAGGCGGGGCAGACTTGTTCGCGATTCCCCCCTTCCCTCTGTTCAGGGTAGAGGGGGGAAGGAAAGGGTAACCCCTGAGTAGAAATTAGTAAGCATGACTGTACATTCAAGTTCTGAAAGATCATTTGTTAAACTTTTTTGCTATTCATGGATGTGACTTTTCGTGCACAATTCAGCTCCATGTCGCAAGTCAAGAAACGTGACAAAATGGCTTCAGGATAAACGGATTGAGGTCCTCAACCGGCCTGGCAACTTCCAGATCTAAATCCGATAGAAAACTGCTGGGCAAAGATGAAAAAAATCATGGCAGAGAAGAAGACACCCAGTCTGGACAACCTCAAGACTGAACTGACAAATGTTTGGTAAAAAGAAATGTCCTTAGAATACTTTAGAGATCTGAGTGATTCCATGCCAAAATGCATCCAACTGGTCCTGAAAAACATGAGAAACACGATTTCATATTAATGAATGGCATTTCATGAACACTCTATCTATCTATCTATTGCCAGACGCCTCAATCCCGTTTGGGGTGGCCACAAACAAATTGCTTCCAAGTCGCCCTGTCCCCGGCCATTTCACTGCCCTGCTACCAACTCACACCCCCCTTTCTCATATACCTCTCCACCCCATCCCTCCATCTCATCCTCAGCCTCCCCCTCCCTCTTCCCTTCTCCACCTCACTCACATACACTCTCTTCGTCAGTCTTTCACCCTCCATCCTCTCAACATGGCCAAACCACCTCAGTGTGTTCCTCATAACGCTTCCTATCACATCCACATCCACACCACAACGCTCCTTTATATCCTCATTCGTCAGCCTGTCTCTCCATGTAACTCCACAGGCTCCTCTTAAATAACTCATTTCCACTGCTCTCACTCTTGACTTGTGTCCTTCCAACAACGTCCAAGCTTCACTTCCGTACGTTAGAGTTGGTATCACAATACTGTCATGTAGTAACTTTTTCACTTCCATGCTCACTTCCCTGTTTCTTATCACTGCTTTCAAAGAACCAGCAACCTTTCTTCCCTGCTGTACCCTTTCAAGCACTTCACCCTCCAAACCTCCATCCTTACTCATCACACTACCCAAGTACTTAAACGTACTCACATTTTCCAATTCCTCACCACCCAAACTCGCTGTACATTCACTGACTTCACCTCCCTCAAAGACCATCACTTTACTCTTCCCTACATTTACCTTTAGATTCAGTTTCTTACACACTCTCCCAAACTCATCCACCAAGCCTTGCAGCTCCCCTTCTTCTTCACTCAACAACACAGTATCATCTGCAAACAACAGTACAGGGAGTTTCCAAACACTATCCTCTCTCACCAGGGCCACTCCAACATCCACTACCCTACCTTGTACCTCTTTTATTACCCCACCCATGTACAGATTGAACAACCATGGAGACATGACACATCCCTGTTTCAACCCAACTTTCAAAGAGAAAAATTCACTTAGTTCACCATCCACACGCACTGCAGCCATCGCACCATCGTACATACTCTTCACAGCATTCAACAACTTCCCATCTACTCCATATATTCTTAACACTTTCCACAATCCTTGTCTATCCACCCTGTCATATGCTTTCTCCAAATCCATGAAAGCCGCATACAACTTCTTTCCCTTCTCTAGAAACTTTTCCACTAAAAAGATCTAAGAATGAATATCTGATCTACACAACCTCCTCCCTTCCTAAAGCCTCCCTGTTCTTCTCCAACTAATTTCTCTGTTCTTTCTCTAACTCTGTCAATAAGTATCCTACCACACACTTTTCCTATTATACCAGAAGATTCCTGAATAGACATTGCCTCCTAACATTGGTCCATGCAGTGGTCTTGTCTCGTGTTGATTATTGTAATTCACTGTGGGTTGGTCTTCCAAATAATATACTAACAAAATTTCAGTCTGTGTTGAACAGGGCGGCACGGCTTATCTTTGGTCTCCCCCCGAGAACCTCAACTACCCCGTTTCTGATTGAGTTGCACTGGTTACCAGTAAAGGTTAGAATTGAATTTAAACTGTGTCTTATTACATTCAAGGTTCTTAAGTTTGGTGAACCGAAGTATCTTGCCGAATTGTTAAAACTCCCATCGACACGCCCGGGTGTGATGTTACGCAGTGAAGATGATTCCTTGCGTCTTGATGAGCCAGGAGCCATTCACCAGTCATCTTTCTCTGATCGTTCTTTTGCATATAGAGCCCCTAGATTATATAACAGATTGCCATTGTCCATAAGACAACTCTCTACTGTTGAATCCTTTAAGAGACAGCTGAAAGCCTTTCTTTTTTCAAAATGCTACGACCTGGAGAGAGGTATTATGACAGATGATTATAGGGTTTGATTTTTGCCACTTTCATGTATATATGATGTAGCTTGTATTATATACAAGAAATGTCACAATTCTTGTAATTGTAAAAATAACGAGCGCTAGTGAATTCCCAAAAGGAAGAACTGGCGCTTTTGAGAAACAAAAGGCAAAATTATTATTATTATTATTATTAAGAAGACAAATGCCCCTATGATTACCACACACTTCTTTTTCCCCTTTTCCTTTGTACAAGGGAATAATTATACCTGACTTCCAATCCTCCGGGACTCTACCTTCCTCCCAGGCCAATCTGCACATCTTCCACATCCATTCTACTACTATCTCTCCCCCATGCTTCAGCATTTCACCACACACTCCATCAATTCCTGGGGCTTTCCCCGATTTAACTTTCTTCATTGCTTCCACAACTTCTATCCTACTGATTTCTTCCTGTCTTCTCACCTCCCTCCTTCTCCCAGCCATTCCCCAGCCACCTATACTCGCATTACTTCCATCCTCTATGTTCAACAATTCCTTAAAGTGTTCTCTCCATCTGCTCACTTTTTCTCCCTTCTCCACTAGTAATCTACCATTTTTATCTTTCACTCCCCTGCTAACTTCACTTCCACCCTGTCTTACTCTTTTCACCTCTTTCCAGAACATTTTCTTACAGTCCCTCCACTTTACACTCAAATTCCTTCCAAATTCCTCATCCACTCTCTTCCTACTCTCTCTTACTAATCTTTTCACCTCTCTCTTTCTTTCTACATATAACTCTCTCTTCCGCCTCTCAACTTCTTCCATGCCCCTATTTCTCATCCATTCATTGTATGCTTTCTTCTTTTGTGCCACAGCCTGTTTCACCTCTTCAGTCCACCACGCTGTTCCTTGCACCCCCCTCTGTCTTCTCTTCCTTCCACACACCACATCACATGCTGCGCATATTTCTTCCGTAAATATCCTACACACACCTTCCACGTCTCCCATCTGCTCCAATTCATATTTGCCCAATCGTTCCTCCACTTCTCTCTTATACTCTGCCTTTTTCTCATCCTCTTGTAACCTTTCCACTCTCCTTGCAACTACTCCTTCCTCTCATCTTTCCCTTCCTCTATTCCTCCATCTTACTTGAATTCTAATTCTGGCCACCACCAAGTAGTGGTCAAAAAGTCCACTCCCCTAACCTCTATAAACTCTTGCATCCATTACACATCTTCGCATCCTTTCATCCACACACACATAATCAATCATTGCCTTCCTTTCATTCAGTTCACCACCCACCCTTCTCATCACTCGCCACGTATACCTGTGGATCATTTTATGCCTGAAGAGGGTATTGGCTATCACCAACCCCCTCCCAGCACAAATGTCCACTAACGCACTCCCATTCTCATCTATCTCAGCAGGCACACCCCACTCACCAACTATTCCATCCACCTTCACATTCCCAACTTTACCATTCATATCACCGATCAAAAACACTCTCTCATTCCTTCCAAACTTTTCCATGCACACTTCTACATTTGTCCAGAACTCTTCTCTCACTCTTCTAGAACGATCTTGCGTTGGTGCATACACACACACAATCGCTCACATTTGTATTCCAACTTTCAACTTTACCCACACAATCCTTGATCCAACTGATCCATACTGTTTTATGCTCCTCTTCCATCTTTTACTCACAACTATACATACTCCTTCCTTTGCCCTCTCATTCTCACCTACTCCTGCACATATACCCCATCCATACTCCCATTCTCTCACACTTTCTCCTCTCCATTTTGTTTCAGTTATTCCACATACATCCACTTTCGCACCCTCAAGCACATGGACAATCTCTCTCTCTTTCACCTCATCATTCGCTCCCCTTACATTCCACGTTCCGATAACCATGTCCTTTGTCCGGTCCTTGGTCGTCATCGTTTGGTCAGTCCTTGTCCGAGGCTTATTGTTTGTTTTTTTAGTTAGTTGTTTTCCGGGGAGGGGCACTAACCCTCCGCCAACCCTTTTAGTCGCCTTTTACGACAAGCAGGGATACTGGGGGAGTATTCTTGAAAAAAAACCCTACCTCCAGGGGGTGTTTTTTAATACCTTTTGGGGGAGGTCCTAAGACAATTTGCTGTAGGTGTATGTCTACAGTACCTGTTTATGTTATGTAACTCTGTTTTTGTACCTTTCCAGCCCCCTCTCTTTTTTACTTTCTTTTTTAGACCAAGTGTCTGTGTTCCTCACATACACAATATTGTGATTGATTAGTATTTTTTTTTTTTTTTTTTTTTTTTTTTTTTTTAGATCACTGATGATGACATTTTAAATGTTGCAAAGTTTGTAATAAAGATGCTGTGCAAGTCTACACTCATTGTCCTCTTCCTCCTGAAGCTGAGGTTCCCTACGAACACCCCATTACCATAGTTATTTTTATTACTTCCAGCTATTCTGCTTAGGGGAAACTTTTCAGCCAGGAAGGGCAAGATACAACCTTGGTATAACCCCTCACTTCTACTGATTCTTCATAAGTTTGACATAGTTTTTACCTTTGTTGACTATACTCAGTATCTTTATCTTTGACTTTACTTTTGCTTTTTATATAACTGTAAAAGAGTTTGGTTGGTCCTTACTTTTATCCATAGTTTTTTTCACAAATCATTTGAGCTTCCCTTCTAATCCTAGTGTAATCATTCTTTGCCTGTTAATATCCCTCATACTGCTTGTCCACTGTTGTTTCTTCTATATCTATTCCACAGTAGGTCTCTTTTTTGTTTGGCCTTTAAAAACTGATTAGTAGACCATTCATTTAACCTCTTCATTTTCTCCTTCTGGTGGGGAATGTGCTTTAATACCCCTGCTCCATAAATTTCACAACATTTTAAGTACTGAGTGTCTACAACTGCTTCAGCCAGTTCCTGCTCCCAGTTAACTCCTTTAAAATATTTCCATAGTTCTTCGTAGTTTCCCCTTTTATAGATCAATAGGTTCTTATAGTCTTCCTCTTCATTAATTATGCCATATGCTACAATAAAAATATATTCTAGTAATACTTGGTCACTTTTTCCAAGTGGATGACTATATTTTCAGTATCATCCATGTGCCTTTAAATACCAGTGTAATAAGGATGGCCCATCTAGTCATTTCCTGGTACTGGATGTTACATGCTGATACAGAAAATAAAATCTTGAGTTAATTCTAAAAGCTTATTATCCCAGTGGTTTTCAGTACTCTTTGTTTCCATTCTTTCCCAGTTTACATTGCTATCAAAATCTCCATTTAATTTAATCCTTTCAGACTTAGCCTCTATATTTTGCAATTATGTTCTGATATATTTAATGTATTCTCTACCAACTTCCTGTATTTGTCCATATCCCAGGTCCTTGTCAGAGAAGACATATACTGTACATAGTTCCTATGATTATGTCTCCTTCTTTGGTTTTCATTTCTACTGCTATTAATTCTACTGCTTCTGGCAAATTTACATAAATCTGCTTTGTGTGTATTCTTAACTAATTCTATCTTTACAGGAATGAGTCAAGCTTCTACTGTCCTGTGTATTAAATCACTTTTACCATACATATCCTTAAATTTATTAATTGTTTTGCAACACACTAATTCCTTTGGTAGTGCATTCCACTTATCACTTGCCCTATTTGGGAAACTGAATTTCCTAACGTCTTTATCACGTCCCTTTTAATGTAGTTTTTTTCAGTGTTCTCACACTGATGTTGCCCCATTGGTTATATACTCATTTATGTTTATTTTCTCTTTCCATGAGAGGTATTTATATAGCATAATCATGTCTCCTCTATTTCTTCTCTTCTGTAGTGCTGGCAGATTCAGTTTTTCAAGTCTTTCTTCATAACTTAGATCCCTTAAGCATGGTTCCCATCTTGTAGATGCCCTTTGTACTTTTTCAATTTTACCTTTGTGTTTTTTTAGATAAGGATTCCAGACTACTCATGCATACTTCAGGGTTGGTCTGATAAATGATGTTATCTTTCTCGGGATGTCTTCATTTATTTATGTGAATGATATTCACATTTTAGCAAGCAGTGTATACATGTTACGTACCTTCTCATTGATGTAGTCAGCCGGAGATAGTCTGTTATTTATTATCACTTATAGGTCCTTCTCCCATTCTGATACGCATACGGTTGAACTTCCTAACATACATTCCCAATCTGGTGTTTTTCCACTTTTACCAAAGTTAATCACACGACACTTGTCCACATTGAATTCCATTTGCCATTTACTGCCCCATTCATGAAGTTTATTTAATTCTTCTTGTAGCTCTCTGCAGGAGTCTGTGTTACTAATTCTCCTTTGTGCTTTTGTATCATCAGCAAACATATATATATAACTTTCATTTCCAATATTACTGTCTATCTATCTATTGCCAGACACCTTAATCCCTTATACGGGGTGGCCACAAACAAATCACCTCCATGTCACCCTGTCCCCCACCATTTCACTGCCCTGCTCCCAACTCACACCCTCCTCTCTCACATCCCTCTATCTCATCCTTGGCCTTACTCTCCCTCTTCCCCCCTCCACCACACTCACATACACTCTCCTTGTCAGTCTCTCACTCTCCATCCTCTCCACATGGCCAAACCATCTCAATGTGTTTCTCCTAGTACTTCCTATCACATCCACATACACACCACAACGCTTCTTCACATCCTCATTTGTCAGACTGTCTCTCCATGTGACTCCAGAGGATCCTCTCAAATAACTCATTTCCACTGCTTTCATTCTTGTGTCCCTCCAACAACGTCCGAGCTTCACTTCCATGTGTCAGAATTGGTATAACAATACTGTCATGTAATAACTTTTTCACTTCCATGCTCACTTCCCTGTCTCTTATCACTGCTTTCAAGGAACCAGCAACCTTTCTTCCTTGTTGTACGCTTTCAAGCAATTCACCCTCCAAACTTCCATCCTTACTCATCACACTACCCAAGTACTTTAACATACTCACATTATCCATTTCCTCACCATCCAACCTCACTGTACATTCACTGACTTCACTTCTCTCGAAGGCCATAACTTTACCCTTCCCTACATTCACCTTTAAATTCCGTTTCATACACACGCTCTCAAACTCATCCACCAAGTCTTGCAGCTCCCCTTTGTCTTCAATTAACAACACAGTATTATCTGCAAACAACAGTACAGGGAGTTTCCAAACACTGCCCTCTCTCATTAGGGCCACTCCAACATCCACTGCCGTACCTTGTATCTCTTTTATAATCCCATCCATGTACAGACTGAACAATCATGGAGACATGACGCATCCCTGTTTCAACCCAACCTTCAAACAGAAAAAGTCACTCTGTTCACTATCCACACGCACTGCAGCCTTAGCACCCTCATGCATACTCTTCACAGCATTCAACAACTTCCCATCTACTCCATATATTCTAAATACTTTCCACAATCATTGTCTATCCACCCTGCCATATGCTTTCTGCAAATCTATGAAGGCTGCATACAGCTTCTTTCCCTTCTCTAGACATTTTTCCACTAAAGATCTAAGAATGAATATCTGATTTACACAACCTCTTCCCTTCCTAAAGCCTCCCGTTCTTCTCCAACTAATTCCTCTGTTATTTCCCTAACTCTGTCAATACGTATCCTACCATATACTTTTCCTATTAGGCTACATTAAGAAGACAAATGCCCCTATGATTACCATACACTTCTTTTTTCCCTTTCCCTTTGTACAAGGGAATAATTATACCTGACTTCCAATCATCCGGGACTTTACCTTCCTCCCAGGCCAATCTGCACATCTTCCACATCCATTCTACTACGATGTCTCCCCATGCTTCAGCATTTCACCACACCCCCCATCAATTCCCAGGGCTTTCCCCATTTTGACTTTCTTCATTGCTTCCACAACTTCCATCTTACTGATGTCTTCCTGTCTTCTCACCTCCCTCCTTCTCCCAGCCATTCCCCAGCCACTTATACTCGCATTACTTTCATTCTCTATGTTCAACAATTTATTAAAGTGTTCTCTCCATCCGCTCACTTTTTCCCCCATCTCAACTAGTAATCTACCATTTTTATCTTTCACTTCCCTACTAACTTCATTGCCACCCTGTCTGACTCTCTTCACCTCTTTCCAGAACATTTTCTTACATTCCCTCCACTTGACACTCAAATTCCTTCCAAACTCCTCATCCACTCTCTTCTTGCTCTCTCATACTAATCTTTTCACCTCTTTCTTCCTCTCTACATATAACTCTCTCTTCCGCCTCTCAACTTCTTCCACACCCCTATTTCTCATCCATTCATTATATGCTTTCTTCTTTTGTGCCACAGCTTGTCTCACCCTTCATTCCACCATGCTGTTCCATGCACCCCCTTTCGTCTTCTCTTCACCCCACACACCACCTCATATGCTGCACAGATTTCCTCTGTGAATATCCTGCACACACCTTCCACATCCCCCATCTGCTCCAACTTATATTTACTCAATTGTTCCTCCACTTCTCTCTTATATTCCGTCTTTTTCTCATCTTCTTGTAACCTTTCCACTCTCCTTACTTCTGCTCCTTCCTCCTGTCCTTCCCTTCTTCTATGTTTCCATTTTACTTGGACCTTGCTTCTGACCACCACTTGGTGGTGGTCAGAAAGTCCACTCCCCCAACCTCTATATGCCCTTGCATCCATTACACATCTTCGCATCCTTTCATCCACACACATTACCAATGATTGCCTTCCTTTCATTCAGTTCACTATCCACCCTTCTCAACACTCGCCATGTATACCTGTGGATCATTTTGTGCCTAAAGATGGTATTGGTTATCACCAACCCTCTCCCGGCACAAATGTCCACTAAAGCACTGCCATTCTCATCTATCTCAGCAGGCACACCCCACTCACCAACTACTCCATCCACCTTCACATTCCCTACTTTACCATTCATATCACCAATCAAAAACACTCTCTCATTCCTTTCAAACTTTTCCATGCACATTTGTCCAGAACTCTTCTCTCACTCTGCTTGCACAATCTTGCGTTGGCGCATACACGCACACAATCGCTCACATTTGTAGTCCAACTTTCAGTCTTACCCACACAAACCTTGAACCAACTGATCCATACTCTATTATATTCTCCTTCCATCTGTTACTCACAACAATACACACTCCAATGTTACTATTCAGGGATATATACTAAAAACGCAATTGGTGCCAGCACTGAGCACTGTGGAACTCCGCTGGTCACTTCCCTCCATGACGAGTAATTACCCCTTAGTACTGTTCTCATTTCCTTTTTTCTGAGAAAATCTTGCATCCAACAGTACAAGTTGCCTTGGATTCCTCCTTGATGATACAGTTTCCACAAAAGTCTTTGGTGCGGTACTCTGTCAAATGCATTCTTGAAGTCTAGATAGATACTGTCCACCCATCCTTCTCTTTTTTGTAATGTTTCTGCAGCTCTATCATAGTAGCTTAATAGCTAAGTAACATACAATTTTCCCTTTCCAAAATTGAACTGTCGTTCTGTTATCATATTGTGTTCTTGATGGTTTACGCAAACTTTTCTTATCTGCTTTTATCTTACTTAAAGCACTGGTCAGTGATACTGGCTGGTACCTGAGTAGATTGTCTATTCCCTTTTTTGAACAGGGGAACAATGTTTGCTTTCTTCCAAATATCAGGTAGTTTACCTTGACCTAAGGATTCCTTAAATGTTAAATACTGTATATTGGTCTACTTAACTCTTTTGTACATTTATGTAGCATCCAACATGAAATTTCATCAGGACTATTTGCTTTTCCTTTAATTTACTTAATTGCTCCTGTACTTATTTTTCTGATATTTCTGGCAATATGTGTGGGCATGCATGTTCCATACCATCTCTCTCAAAATTATTTTCTTCTATAGAAACTAATTAAAATTTTTTATTTAGTGCTTCACAAATATCTTTCTCTTGGGTATAGATGATCCCCTCATCCATAATGGATTACTTTAACTTTGGTTTTGCTTTGGATGTAACTGTAAAATAGCTTTGGTTGATCACTACTTTTATTTATACAGTAATGCCTTCCTCAAACTCTCTTTGGGGCCTGTTTATAGCTGTTATATGCCCTCTCACTATTGTGTCTTCTGTATCCATTCCACAACGTCTCTTTTCTCTGTTGTTTTTTTTACATTCTGTATTGAATAATTTCTTTATTTTCATTTCTGTATCTTTGTGTTGTGGGATGTAATTTTGAACTCCTGTTTCATAAAATTCACACTTTTCTATATATATATATATATAACATTTAAATCTTGTCCTGTAAGCTCCTTTTCCTAATCTATTTCTAAGTAGGACCTATTTCTTTAGGTCATATTAGTTGCCATTTTTGCGGTTAAGGCTCTTTTAGTAACTCTCATTACTGTTAACGATACCATATGCAATCCTGAAGTTGTAATTCAATACTGCATGGCTGCTTTTGCTGAATGGAGGGTGATACATTATACAGTGCTCCCTTAACATCCACAGGGGTTAGGTAACAAAGACACACGCGTATGTTAAAAATCCACAGATATCTGCTGCCCCCCTTAAAAACACCCCTGGACCCCCCTTAACACTTTGGCTGCAGCGGTTGTGAAGACAACGTACTGACTATGCTCACTGCAGAGAAACAGGAAAAAAGTGTTTTAACCCATTTATCGTTAATCTTGAGAGCTAAAAATTTGGTCAGACAAACATCAATCTTCCTACTATCGTTTGCAACAAACTGCATGTCTGAAGGCACTCCAAGCAAAGATAATGATTTGAGAGAATACAAGGTGTGTTTTGACTGTCTGCTGCAGGAAACAGACCAGGGATGTGAAAATTTTCACCAAACCACAAGATTTTTTCCATACAAAACAGGGTTACTGCCACGTTACCTCATCACAGTAATTGCAATAATGATAAAAATAAAACACTTCTAGCCAGTCTTCTATGATTTTGTTATGATATTCCAGTGTTTACGTTAAACTTTAGCGAAACAGTAACAATGTGAGGAAAATCATTACAAACTTGATCAAACTTCATGAATGACTTTTATCACCACTTACTTTTATAAAGCTTACTGATATAATGTCATGGGTCATTTCATACCACTGCTTGACAGTTTGCAACTGCAAAAGTGTTTGCTAGCTAATGCGCTTATAGTCGTTCTATTTTATGAAGGCAGTTTGCGTGGGGCGCTCTGGGACCTCAGTCTGTTAGCTCTGTTGTCACATCGTCGCCACACACGTGCTCTCTCTCTCTCTCTCTCTCTCTCTCATATTTATATTAACTACTACTAATTGTATTTTCTTTATTTTTTTCTCTTGTTTTCGACTTTTTTTCAACACCACCCCTGACGTAAAAGTCTATAGGTGCGTTTTTTTTTTTTTATAGCTTCCATGGCGGGAGACTGACCTAGTATGACCCGCTCACGCAGGGCTGTCCCTCGTGTCACCACCTGACAACGTCGCAAAAGCAACTCTGACAAGTCTTATGAGATTTATACTATACTACAGCTTTTTTATTGAATTACATCTATACTGTACAGAGTGTTTAAAATTCATTTATAAGTATTTACTAGCTTAAAATAGGAGAGTGAGAGAGAGAGAGAGGTGAACACAAATAATTACATGTGTGTCGGCGGCGATGTGACAACAGAGCTAACAGTGTGAGGTCCCAAATCGCACCACCCAAACTGCCTTCATAAAATAGAACGACTGCATCATAACTTCTCTGATTATCACAAAAATATCACTTGACATCTCAATGGCTTTCGATCAAGTATGGCATAAATCTTTAATTTCCAAACTGCCCTCTTAAGGTTTCTGTCCTTCTATCTGTGCCTTCATCGCTACCTTCTTTTCTGGTCGTTCTATAGCCGCTGTTGTAGACAGCCATCGTTCTTCTCCTAGATCTATCAACTGTGGTGTTCCTCAGGGCTCTGTCCTATCACCAATTCTCTTCTAGTCCAGGAGTATTAGGGTCAAAGGTGGAATAAATTAGTAACAAGCTGAAAATTTGCACAGAGGTCCAGGAAAGTGTTCTAAATAACATACTGAAAGTCCCCATGAATCGCATTTGAGGAATTTTTGTAATTCAAGATGGCGTCCAATATGGCCGCCGACATGAATTTTTGCTATCTCCACAAATATAAATCAAAATGACGCACATAATCTGCCTAAATATAGGTTTTAAGGCACAAGGAATGACTGAGTAAAGACAATGGGTGATAAGGATACATCTGTCAATGTCAGAGGGCAAACCTCAGTTATAAATCCCAGTCTCTTGTTCAAAAAGATTACATGTGTTTTGAATAACAGTTCTGACATGGCAGAATTCTTGACACATGAGCTTGCTCCTCAGCCACCTTCACTCTTCAAAGATGGTCAAATGCGCAAGGCCACAAAGAGCACTCTGGGTAACATTCTGAAATCACACAGTACTCTGCATTCCAGTGTGCCACAAACTAGTATCTTTGTTGTAGATGGTGGTCATCTGCTCCATAGTGTTACTTGGCCACAGCAATCCACCTACAAGGACATTTGCCATAGGTACATTACATACGTGCTGAAGCACTTTGGTGTTGGATCCACAGTCGTATTTGATGGTTACAACAGTAGTATATCCACAAAGGCATGTGAGCAGAGGCGCAGAGCACAAAAGTCAACATCTCGTGACATTATGTTTGAGGAAAACATGCCTACAACCACCACCCAAGCAGCATTTTTGGCAAATAGCAGTAACAAAACAGACTAATTCAGTTTGTGCGTGAAGGTATGCTTTCAGCTGGAATTCGTGTAAAGCAGGCTGAGCCAGATGCAGATTCACGCATCATCACAACAGCACTCACTATCGCTGAACATGAAGAGTTACCAGTTGTAGTTGTTGGAACAGACACGGATCTGCTAGTCATGGTGGTTGCCCAGGCACAACCTTCAGAGGATATCTACATGTTATGTTCACTTAATCCAGTCATGCTTTATGATGTAAATGAAATTCAGCAAGCAACTGGAGACACCAGTAAACACATTATGCTTCTCCATGCTATAACAGGGTGTGACACGGTGTCTGCCATCTACCGTCAAGGCAAATAAAAGGCATTCAATCTAATTCACAAGAATAAACAGTGCCAGAATTTAGATACTTTCACAAACCCTCAAAGTAAGCATGAAGAAGTGATGTCAGCTGGAGAACATTTTTTGTTGAAGCTGTACGGTGCTGCCAAGTATGAATCTCTGGACAAGTATCGCCACATCGCATACAAAAGGACAATCAGTAAGGCTTCCCTCTCATCAACATTTGAACTTGCACGTCTACCTCCGACTAGTGCAGTTGCAAAGCAGAATGTATATTGCACATATCATACCATTCAAGAATGGCTTGGCAATCACTTACCTCCAGAAGAATGGGGCTGGAAATCACAAGATGGTATTCTAACACCAGTGGAAACTGAAAAGCCCATAGCACCAGATTCCCTTCTTCATGTAGTATCGTGTGGCTGTAAGGAAGACGCTTGTGGTGGAATGGCATGTGGATGCAGGAAACTTGGTCTGTTCTGTAGCTCAGTGTGTAGCAAATGTAATGGCCTTACATGCAGAAACACAACACCAACACAAACTGAAGTTAATATTGATGATGACCTTGTTGATTATTTTCACTAGCAAGACTAAGGTGTCATCCCACTGTTTGTATCATTTAGAATGTTGTCTTTGTGCCACTGTCATTATTGGGAATCTAGGTACAATATGACTTTGTTTTTATATTACTATTGAGATATTAGATACATGAAGTGTTATAGCTTAGAGTACAGGAGAAAGAAACATATATTCTTTCAGTCATAAAATATTCAGTTATGGTTTATACAGTGCTTATTTTTTTGTAATTTTCCATATGCTTGCTTGAAATCATCATATATATGTTTCTATTGTATTAACTGTGACTAAAATTTCGAATTGTGACAGTATTTGTGTCTGAATTATTCTTATTTGTAAAGATCCTATCGAAAAGTGATATTGGTAGCCATATTAGACGCCATCTTGAATTGTGAAAATTCCTCAAGCAGGATCACTGGGGACTTTTAGTATGTTATTTAGGACACTTTCCTGGACCTCTGTGCAAATTTTCAGCTTGTTACTAATTTATTCCACCTTTGACCTATATTTGAGCTAATGCTCTTGGACTATCCATTTATTCATCAATGACCTTCTAAGCTGTACATCAAAACCCTATCCACTCATACACCAATGACTCCACCCTTCACCTTTCCATTCGGTTCCCACAATGCCCATCTCAGCAGTTACCTCAACAAACAAGGGATGAGGCTATGGCAAACCTAATGTCTGACTTGGCTCATATCTCTGACTGGGGTAAAAATTGTCTGGTTGTTTTTAATG
Source organism: Coenobita brevimanus (assembly GCF_032717465.1). Classification (NCBI taxonomy): domain Eukaryota; kingdom Metazoa; phylum Arthropoda; class Malacostraca; order Decapoda; family Coenobitidae; genus Coenobita; species Coenobita brevimanus. The sequence continues at coordinate 28,809,088 of NC_137033.1, read as the reverse complement.
CATCTAAGACAGTTCTTACACCTATCAACCCGACAAAATCTTCCACAGGTATGCCCACTAATGTTTAATAGTATTCAGCTTAATCCTGCATCATCCTTGAACATGCTTGGGGTTTCATTTACTCGGAACTTATCTTGGAATGATCATATTACATCTCTTGTAAAATCTGCTTCCAAGAGATTAGGTGTGCTAAGTCGACTCCGTTCTTTCTTTACCCCTGCACAATTGTTGACTTTATACAAAGGTTTTATCCGCCCCTGTGTGGAGTACAACTCTCATGTGTGGGCAGGCTCCCCACATACAGCTCCTCTCAATATGGTGGAGTCAAAGACTTTTCGTCTCATTAACTCTCCTCCTCTTACTGACTCCCTTTAACCTCTGTCTCTTTGCCGCACTGTTGCATCTTTATCTCTCTTCTATCGCTACTTTAATGGTCACTGCTCCTCTGAACTGTCTGCATGCATTCCTCCTCCTCTACGACGGACGCGTAGCACCCGTCTAGCAGCAAACTCTCATCCCTTTTCTGTCCAACTCTCTAATGCAAGAGTTAACCATTACTCCCAGTCTTTCATTTATGCAACAGGTCAATTCTGGAACTGTCTCCCTCTGTCTGTATTTCCTGCTGCCTATGATCTCCAGTCTTTCAAACGCAGTGTGTCCAGGCATTTCGAAATGATCGGATCTTGAATTTGGCTCTCTTGTATTTTGTTTTTCTCTTGGAAGGAACTGTTATTGCGGGCTCATGGCCTTTGGTTCCTTCTTCCTCACATAAAAAATAAGAATCACTTGTATTTTATCACAGTTATTCACAATATAATATTAAATAACACTTTCAGCCACTCTCATATGATTTCAGTGCAATTTGGGTGCGTATTGCTTCATATTATTTACGAGAGAGAGAGAGAGAGAGAGGAGGGGGGGTGGGCAGCAAACCAGTTTAGACCAGCTCAACTAGGGGTACGAGAGAGAGGGGGGGGAAGGGGAGGGCGGCAAAACTGGTTTAGACCAGCCCATCAAGGGTACATGGAAGAAAAGAAATACTCCCAGCCCATCCTAACTTTTCCCCTGATGAATTAATGGCATTTACCCTCTCTTGCAAGGTAAGTTTCAGTAAGTTTTCCGGTGCACAACTTTATCTGCGAAGCCGCCCGGCCCAGCTGCCCGCACGCGGCAAATAACACGTATTCTCTCCTTATTTTCGTCACCCAAACATCAATATACTGCCATGAAACCTATATCATCTTATTCGTTGATGTTTGTTCTAGCTGATAAGCACCACAAAAAAACAGGAAAACCCAAATAAAACAACATTAGGCGGCCGTGAATAAACATTTCGTTGTCACATTTATTTCCCAACATCACCATTCGAATGTCTTCCATCATACAGGAAAATGTTATTAGAAGTTTTTATAGAGAATTTCATCAGCTTTCTAAAAAGACAAATCCGGTTGTGATATGATTTGTAGTTTTCGAGAAAATAGCCAAAAATTGAAAGCCATTTTTGAAAAAAATCAAGGAGCTCTAACACAGAAATTTTCTCGCACGTTATGTTTTTATTCCATAATATTATACAGAATTTCACCAGCTTTCTAATGAGCACCTTTTCGTTTCGATACGCCTCATAGTTTTCAAGTAAATCGCCAAAAACGACTGGGAACTCACGTCTGTACGTCACCTTCGTCATGTACACATAGCATTCGCAATATTCCCGCCTACGTAACAACGATTTCTTATCATAGATACTACATTGTTATGTCTTGTACATACATAGAATTTACTGCTCTTTATCATGGTTCATACAGGAAATCGATACGTCCAATAGATTTCGAGTAATTGGCCAACAAAGTGAGATTACTCCTCCGAGTGCTTCCGAGTTTACCGCTAGCGAGGAAAAAAAACCAAGGCTGTTCCCCCAACTATTCCAACAGAAAATGCTCCCAAAGGCTTAGACAGTAATCACTCTAATATCCGGACGCCCAATATCCGAACATCCCCACTATCCGAACATAAGAATGTTTCATACTGTACTTTTTTCCATACTATACTTACCTCATTTCACTCTTTAATGTCCTTTATTGGTGTGAATAGGGTGTTAGGAGCTATGCATGTGCAGTAGGAAGGTGTTTTTCTGAGTTAGGCTAGGTTAGGGTCCATAAGTACCAGTCCAGGAGCCAGTCACCAGAATGTTTATTATTGCATGAACCTACTTCTAAACCCTCATTTTATGTTTCTTTTGCATTTATTTCAGTCATTTATGTGCCTTATTGGTGTGATTTGGGTCTTAAATAGGTGCTATGCATGTCCACAGGGAGTTGTATAGGTGTTTCTCTGAGTTAGGGTCCATAAGTACATGTCCATAAGCTGGGGCCCAATATCCGGACAGAACCAATGTCCGGACCTACCTATGGCTCTATTACGTCGGATATTGGAGTGATTACTGTATTCTGCAACTGAACATGCGTAGATTTTACTGTTCTTTATCATGGTTCATACAGGAAGTCGATACGCCCAATAGTTTTCGAGTAATTGGCCGACAAAGTGAGATTACTCCTCCGGGTGCTTCCGAGTTTGCCGCTAGCAAGGAAAAAAAAAAGGTTTTCTCCCCCTTTGCCTAAAGACTATGCTTCCATTTTTTTTTTTATGTACAGACTGTAATATCTTCCAAGGTTGTTTTTTTATGGTTGTAACCTACTACACATGAACACTACTTTTTCCATGTTACTGCTAATGAAACTTTACTTTCTGTCATATGTGTAATATATAGGAGAAGACGGTTATTTGCTTGAAAATTATAGGGGTAATGATAATAGGTCAATATACATATCAACAAAATTTGGAGAACTCACTTCCTCCAGGGGTGTTGATGGAGTTGTAGGACCTTGTGGGATTGGAAGATGAGGAGGTATGTAGTGTGTGTGTGTGTGTGTGTGTGTGTGTGTGTGTGTGTGTGTGTGTGTGTGTGTGTGTGTGTGTGTGTAAGTGTGTTAGTGTGTGTGTGAGTGTACTTACTTACCTAATTGTAGTTACCTAATTATATCTTTACAGGAATGAGTCAAACTCGTACTGTCCCGTGTCTTAAACCATATTTATCGTAAATATCATTAAATTTGTGAACTGTTTTGGCAAACACTATTTAATTCGGCAGTGCATTCCACTGATCAATTGCTCTGTTTGGGAAACTGAATTTCCTTACGTCTTTATCACCTCTCTTCTTACGCAGTTTTTTGCAGTGTCCTCTTGCTAATGCTTCCCCATATGTTAAGTAATCATTTATGTCTATTTTCTCCTTCCCTGATATGCATTTATATAGCATTATCATGTCACCTCTTTTCCTTCTCTCCTGTAGTGTTGGTAGATTTAGTTTATTTACTCTTTCTTTGTAGCTTAGATCTCTTAAGCTTGGTACCCATCTTGTAGCGGCCCTTTGAACTTTTTCAATCTTGTCTATGTGTTTTTTGAGACGAGGAGTCCAGACTACTGATGCATACTCCAGGGTTGGTCTGATGAATGATGTTATTATCCTTCTTAGCATGTCTTCATTTATGTATGTGAATGCTATTCTCATATTTGCAAGCAGTGTATACATGTTCCGTATCTTCTCACTGATGTGGTCAGCCGGAGATAGTCTGTTATTGATAATCACACCTAGGTCCTTCTCTCTTTCTGATGTGTGTAGGGTTTTATTTCCTAACGTATAATCCCAATCAGGTCTTTTCCACTTTTACCAAACTTGATTACATGACACTTGTTCATATTGAATTCCATTTGCCATGTATTAATCCATTCATGAAGTTTATTTAATTCTTCTTGTAGCTCTTTACAATAGTCTGCGTTAGTAATTCTCCTTTATATTTTTGCATCATCTGCAAACATATTTAGATAGCTTTCATTTCCAGTGTTATTGTCTATATCATTTATATACACTAAAAACTAGTGGTACTCCACTAGTCACTTCTTTCCATGATGAGTAGTTTACCTTTAGTACTGTTCTCATTTCTCTTTTTATGAGAAAATCTTGGATCCAACAAAACAGTTTGCCTCGAATTCCTCCTTGATGGTACAGTTTCCATAAAAGTCTTTGGTGTGGTATTGTGTCAAATAATTTCTTGAAATCTAAATAGATGTTGTCCACCCATCCTTCTCTTTCCTGTATTGTGTCTGTTACTCTGTCATAGTAGCTCAACAGATTAGTAACACATGATTTTCCTTTTCTGAAACCAAACTGTCTTTCTGTTATCATACTGTGTTCTTCTAGATGATTTACCCAAGCTTTTCTTATAAGCTTTTCTAATACCCTGCTTACAACACTGGTCAGTGATACTGGTCGGTAATTGAGTGGATTTTGTCTATTCCCTTTCTTGAATAAGGGAACAATATTTGCTTTCTTCCAAATATCAGGTATTTTACCTTGACTCAAGGATTTCTTGAAAATTAAAAATAATGGTTTACTTAACTCCTTTGCACATTCTCGTAGCACCCAACATGAAATTTCATCAGGACCATTTGCTTTTCCTCCGTCTAATTTACTTAACTCCGCCCGTATTACTTTTTCTGATATTTGTATATCTGGTAATATGTGTGGACATGCATGTTCCACATAGTCCCTCTCAAAATATTTTTCTTCTGTAAAAACTGATTGGAAATTCTTATTTAGTGCTTCACAAATATCTTTCTCTTGTGTGTAAGTGATTCCCTCGTCCGTAATGGATTGTATTATATCTTTTACTTTGGTTTTACTTCTGATGTAGCTCTAAAATAGCTTCAGTTCATCACTACTTTTATTTATGATATCCTCCTCAAACTGTTTTGGGGCTTCCCTCCTTATTCTTGTATAATCATTTCTTGCCTGTTTGTAATTATTATACGCCCTTTCACTATTGTGTCTTCTGTATCTATTCCAAAACAAATCTCTTCTTTCTTTTGAGTTTTTACATTCTGTATTGAACCATTTCTGTATTTTCTTATCTGCTTCTTTGTGCTGTGGGATGTACTTCTGGACTCCTATTGCATAAAATTCACAGAATTTTTTATATACAGCATTTAAAGTTGGGAATGTACGAGTGGATGGAGTGGTTGGTTAGTGGGGTGTGCCAGCTGAAGTAGATGGGAATGGTAGTGCTTTGGTGGACATCTGTGGTGGTAAGGGGTTGGCAATAGCCAACACCTACTTTCGTCATAAGATGATCCACCGGTATACATGGAGAGTAATGAGGAGGATGGATGGTGAACTTGTTGAACGAAAGGCAATGATAGACTACGTGTGTGTGGATGAGCGAATGAAAAGACAAGTGTTGGATGCAAGAGTGTGGAGAGGGTGGGGGAATGGAGTCTCGGACCATCACTTGGTGATGGCCAAGGTAGAGCTGCAAAGAAAGTGGTTGAGGAGACAAAGGGGAAGACAAGAGGAAGCAGCTCCTGTGAGAAGAGTGGAGAAATTGCAAGATAGTGAGAAAATGACAGAGTATAAGAGCATAGTGGAAGAAAGATTGGGAAAGTATGAGCTAGAGCAGATGGAAGGGGTGGAAGACGTATGTAAGATATTCACGGAAGAGATAAGCGCAGCGTGTGAGGCGGTTTGTGGAGTGAGGAGGAGATGCAAGGGTGTGCAAGGGACAGCATGGTGGAATGATGAGGTGAAACGAGCTGTGGAACAAAAGAAGAAGGCATATGGTGAATGGTTGGCGAGTAGAGGTAGGGGAGAAGATGAGAGAGAGAGAAGAGAGAGGTATATGTGAGCAGGAGAAGGGAGGTTAAGAGACTGGTGAAGGAGAGTAAGAAGAAAGTGGATGAAGAGTTTGGGAGGAATCTGAGTGTGAAATGGAGGGAGAGTAAGAAATTGTTTTGGAAGGAGGTAAAGAAAGTAAGGCAGTGTGAAAGGGGAAATAGTAGGGGAGTGAAAGATAGGAATAATACTGTAGATTGTTGGTGGAGAAGAGAGAGAAATTGAGGAGATGGAAGGAGCACTTTGAGGATTTGCTGAATGTAGAGAGTGAGAGCAGTGTGAGTATAAGTGGTTGGGGAATGGCTGGGAGAAGAAGAGATGAGAGGAGGGAGGAAGAGATCAGTAGGGCGGAAGTAGTGGAAGCGATGAAGAAGATTAAGCTGGGAAAGGCCCCAGGAATTGATGGAGTGTGTGGTGAAATGCTTAGGTATGGGGGTGAGATTGTTGTGGAGTGGATATGGAAGTCGTTTAGACTGGCTTGGGAAGAGGGAAGGGTTCCAGAGGACTGGAAATCAGGTATAATTTTTCCTCTGTACAAAGGAAAAGGGGAGAGAGAAGTATGTGGTAACCATAGGGGTATTTGCCTTCTTAGTGTGACTGGTAAAATATATGGTAGAATACTCATTGATAGGGTTAGGCATATGACAGAGGAGCTAGTTGGAGAAGAACAAGAGGAATTTAGGAAGGGAAAAGGGTGTGTAGATCAGATATTTGTTCTAAGATGTTTAGTGGAGAAGTATCTAGAGAAGGGAAGGAAAGTGTATGCTGCCTTCATGGACTTGGAGAAAGCTTATGACAGAATAGATAGGCAAGGTATGTGGAAGGTATTAAGAATATATGGAGTGGAGGGGAAATTGTTGAGTGCTGTGAAGAGTATGTACGAGGGAGCTAGGGCTACGGTGCGAGTGGATGGTGAGCTGAGTGAGTTCTTTGATCTCAATGTGGGACTGAAACAGGGGTGTGTGATGTCTCCATGGCTGTTTAATATATATATGGATGGGGTTGTAAAGGAGGTGCAAGGTAGGGCAGTGGATGTGGGGGTGGCCCTAATGAATGAGGGTGAGATTTGGAAGCTTCCGGTGTTGCGGTTTGATGATGATACAGTATTGTTGAGTGAAGATGAATGGGAGTTGCAAGGTTTGGTGAATGAATTTGGGACAGTGTGTAGGAGGAGGAAGCTGAAAGTTAATGTAAACAAAAGTAAAGTTATGGTGTTTGAGAGGAATGAAGTCACAGAGTGTGCAGTGAGGTTGGATGGTGAGGATATGGAGAATGTGAGTGCATTCAAGTACTTGGGTAGTGTGATGAGTAAGGATGGAACTTTGGGGGATGAAGTACGTGAAAGGATACAGCAGGGAAGAAAGGTTGTTGGTACACTGAAAGCAGTGATGAGAAATAGGGAGGTGAGTATGGAAGTTAAGAAGTCACTGCATGATGGTATTGTGATCCCCACCCTGACGTATGGAAGCGAGGCGTGGACCTTGCAAGAGGGGAACAAGTCAAGAGTGAGAGCAGTGGAAATGAGTTACTTGAGAGGAGCATGTGGAGTGACGTGGAGGAACAGGTTGACGAATGAAGAAGTGAAGGAACGTTGTGGGGTAGATGTGGATGTGATTGAAAAGATTAGGAGAAATACACTGAGGTGGTTTGGACATGTGGAGAGAATGGAGAATGAAAAACTGACTAAGAGGGTGTATGTAGGTGAGGTGCAGGGAGGGAGAGGGAGGGGTAGACCGAGGATGAGGTGGAGGGATGGAGTTGAGAGGTATATGAGGGAGGGGGGGGTGAGTTGGGGGGAGGGTAGTCGAATGGTGGGTGACAGAGTGACTTGGAGGCGTTTTGTCTGCGGCCACCCTTTGCGGGATTAGGGCGTCGGGCTATAGATAGATAGATAGATAGATTTAAATCTTGTCCTCTAAGCTCATTTTCCCAATCAACTTCTAAGAAATACTTCTTTAGGTCTTGATAATTTCCCTTTTTATAGTTTAGGCTCTTTTTATAACTTTCATTGCTGTTACCTATGTCATATGCTATCGTGAAGTTGCAATATAGTACTGCATGGTCGCTTTTGCCTAGTGAAGGGTGATATATTAAACTGTCAATATCATTTTCTTGCCTAGTAAATATGAGATCTAGCATTGAAGGTACATCAAGTCCTCTTTTTCTGGTGGTTTCCCTCCCGTTGCGTTAGGAAAAACTCTTGCACGAGATCCAGGAGCTTTTGGTCCCAACAGCTTTCTTGGTTAATTATATCAAGAGTATTCCAATTTATATTTGTATTAAAATCTCCAGTAAGTATAATTCTTTCCGATTTCTCTTCCATTTTATGTAGTAATGCTCTTAAACTCTGAACTGTACTCTCTGCCAGGTCCTCATATTCGTCTCTTTCCCATGTGTTTGATCTGGGTGGCATGTACATATTGGCTACAATTACTTTACCTTCAGATGTGTCGATCTCTACTGCAATCAGTTCTACTTGTGAGGGTATATCTAGTTTAATTTCATTGACTTTTATATTTTTCTTAGTTAATATTATAATTCCTCCTCCTTTTTTTAAGTTTCCATCTCTTCTCCATATATTATATTCCTCTAAGTTTAGTATGTCATTGGATATCCTTGGTGTTAATTTTGTTTCAGTTAGGCATATTGTATGTGGTTCATTTTCTCTGACATAATCATTCATCTCTAATAATTTAGATACCATTCCATCCACATTTGAGTACATCAACTTTATCATCTTGTTTATATACTTGTCATGACACGGTTCTACTACCCTCCTCCTTTTCATTCCCTCCTGTTTATGTACCACTTTCATACCTGCAATCCTATTACTTTGTAAAAAAAATGTGTTCTTCTCCTCTTCTGATCTTCCCTCATTTTTTGTTTTGCTTCCTCCCTCTTCTCTTTGAGTAATTCCGGTACCTCTTGTGTTAGGCATCTTTTTATCCATACATTTTTGAACTCCTCTTTTTCCATAAGATTCTTTGTATTTTTTAGTATCTCCTCCACAGTGTTTACACTCTGGAAAGTTACCTTTAGAGGTCTTGACTTGCTTTTCTAGTATTTCCCTAACCTTTTGTGTTCCTCTATGTCTTTACTACAGATTTCCTCTGATACTTCTTTCAGTAAGCTCATTACATTTGCCATCTCCTTTTTGTCTCTTGAGATCTTGTTTTTTACTTCTTCCTCTTCTATACCAGTGATTACTATAGATTTGTTGATATCTACTGAATCTCTGACTAACTTTGGATTGTTTTGGATTACTCTTTTCACTTCCTTTTTAATGCTTTTTTCTTCCACCCTTGTTTCTAAGTCTTTCTTTACTTTCACCATTTCAGCATACGTGGTTTCCACATCATTTTTGTAGCTTTGCACAGCTTCATTCACCTGTGTTATCTTCTCAATATCACTGCTCTGGTCTATCAGACTGCTTACTTGCCTAATTGTCTCTGTATCATTTTTGAACTCTTCCATAATACTCTCGTGACTGACTACTGTACTTGCCATTTCACTCATTTTCTTCCTAAGTGTACTCAATTCCACTGTTAGTTCACATATGGTTGTGTCTTTCTTGTTGACCTCCCTTCCTAGTTTTTCTATTTCTTCCTTTTGCAAGTGCATCTACTTCTTTATTTCATCAATTTCATTCTGGAAAGCCATCTCCAGTTTGTGTACACGTTCAACCAGTCTATTGTGAGTCTCCATTTCAACCAGTTCTTGGTAGAAATCATCATCCTGCTTTCTACCTTTATCCCTTTTCTTTTCCAAATTTGCTTTATTTAAGTATGTGGCCATTTTGCAATACTAAAAGCACAGAGTACTTACATTCCCTGGGGCAGTTGTATAGGACTACATAATAAATAGATAGATAAATAGATAGATAGAGAGACAGATAGAAGCAGGAAGTCAAATGATGAGAAGGTGTTGTGTTCATGAAGCAGTAGCAGCTTAAACGCTTACACGGGGGAAAGCTGACGACAGCGGCCAGTAAGGAGATGATTCAGTTAGCTGTCAGCAGTCCTCTCGTGAGAATGTTCTGTTGCCATGAGTAAGATACGTGACACACACACCCTACTACACGATTTTTTAGTAAAGTGAGTTTCGGAGGAGACAAGCGACCCTAGAGAGAGGTCGAGACGGAGATTAGCTTTAGAACAGAGAGAGAGAGAGAGATAGCGAGACAGGGAGGTAGCTACCCAGGACTTATACTATTATACCTGTTTAATATTTCCAAGACAAATAAAAATAGTCCCATACTATTCTTTACCTCTCCCGTCACTACATGACATCTGGTGGGGAAACTACTACAAGATATAAAAGCCGCTCGACCACAAGTCTAAAATATACTTCTCTACAATTAACTACAAAGTCTTTATGACATTTGGTAGCAGCGAACGATATACGAACCTCGTCTACGAATCAACATTAAATTCCTACAAAATATCAAGATTGACAACAACCAACAATATCAGCTCCTGCCCCTCCGTCTCCCAGATCATTACGCTGATGCAGAGGTCAAGAGATCACTCGACGCCTTGCAAGTAGCTTAACGACAAACCAGCAAATCTGCGGACATCGTCTCCGAATTAAAAGCAAATTTCTACAAAAGCAACCGAGACTACAAGGTTAGCTTCAGTTCTACAAAGTCTACAGCCATCTACAATCAACTACAATTAACAACTCTACGTCGTCTGTATAATCTTCTACACGCACCTACAAGTAGCGGCAGTCTTCATCCCACAACGAATAAATCACTAGAGAAAAGGACAGAGAAAACTTCCACATAGAATAAAGGGAACAAACAAACGAAGAGTGAGACACGATTTACAACTCATCTTACTCACTCGTCTTCACTCAAGTTACTCATCGCTACTCATTCACTCACCACAGCTACCAGTGTGGGAAGCCGACGTCACCATGTGCTGAGATGACATCACAACGCGAGTCTGCCACGCCAAGCAACGTGTGACGGACACCAGGCACTTCTCACCCACTACTCATTACTCATTATTCACATAGCTCCTACTCATATTCACTTATTTTCACAGTTAAGTTGGAAATTCGACGTTCTATGTTGAGGTTTGCCTGGGACAGCCGTTAACCACTACAAATACCAGGCCATGGAGTTTCCTGAGTAATATCGTCCATCAACACACCACTAGAATTATCAAGAGATCTTCAATCAAACCTGTATTTTCTTCCGAGATCGACTTTTGTATCGACACACCTCTACGATCTGTATCAAGTGGGTAAAATTATACTTGCTCATTTCTTCTCAGTGCTAAAATTAGCTATATTCAACTTATTTAATCATCTAGTTTGCTAGGACATAAATAAACAAGAGGCGTATTTCATAACATCATATCTTAATGACAGGAATATTTTCGCAACCACCCACGTTAATACCAGATGACACACAAATTGCCACAACATCAGACTCACAATTAAGAGACAGCCCACCCATTGTACAACCCACACCACACGTGATAGATAAGGAAACAAATACGGGAGTTTCGGATGATGAGTGGGAAACCCTTCTGACGTTGAGAGTATCGACTTCGCAGCTGCCTTAAATACGTATGCCAATATACTTAACAGGGTTCACCGGTCCGGTCATACATATTCTACCATTCCCTCACATAACGATAAACTCGTACAAGTTGAATTAACAGGGCAATCATTAAATATGAATCAAGAAACAAATACTGCTGATCTAAAAAACCACACCTCACGTTTTTGTGTATCACGAGGATAAGACTGCCCCAAAATTCTCTGGCACAGACAAGGATCGCATTGATGTCATTTCATTAATCAGTCAGTGCGAACAAATGTTCATCAAGCGCCACATACTAGATGAACAAGAGAAAATTGCTATTTTTTCATCTTGCATAAGCCAGGAAAGATGTCCAGCAAGCAATTTATTGCGCTCCGATAAGCTACATCGTGCTAGGACATATGATGAATTTAAAACTGAATTTCTGAAGAAATTTTCTGGAGGTATGAACTTCTTGCCAGGTATAATTCCAGAATTACATAAAATTGTAGATCTTGTAAGGGAGCACACTACAAACCATGTGCTCAGTGAAATAACTGCTGATGTCTCCACAATCAAGAGAACCCTATTAGCTACTCTGGAGAATTCTAAGTGGATAACAGATGATGGAAAGATGTCCCCAGACCTCGTCGTGGACATCACTGGTTATGTAGCTGCCTTGTGTAAATTACCTGATAGAACCCTTAAGATCGCCAAAACAATCGCGTACATCCCTGGAATGTGCTTACTAGACTTAATGAACGAGGTAGAGATGCAGTGCAGTAAAGCAGGTGTGGTTGACACACATGCACATTCTGGTAGAATCAGGGTACCTGAGACAGTATCAGCTGTGAAAACATCAACACCGACCCCAAACAGAGAACAAAATCGATCGCGACCTGAAATGAGGCAGTCCAAACAGACAAAGACGCCTAGACCTCGTTCCCACACGCCTTCCTACAGGCAGTTTCATAAGTTTTCGCGCAGCCCGAGCAGGTCTCGCGCTATAAACAACACTTTTTATGGGAAATCACCTCGTAGGTCACAGTCAAGGGATAGGTCCATTCTGTGTCATTACTGTGCAAAACCAGGACACACAAAGGTATGAATGCTTTATCAAGGCAAAAGAGGATAATCAAAAGACACAAGGGTTTGGTCCTTACTGTAGGCATCATAGATACCAAGGGCACTGGACTAGTGATTGCAAAACAGTAGAAAAAATTGTGTCTATGTTCAAATCGTGGGAAGACCAAGTCATGACAAAAAACGAACAAACGTAAAGATGAACAAGGTTAAACTTCACATAGGAGGCATGTTGGGAAATGAGTGTATCTTGATACCAGCTGTATGTGAGGATCAAAACGTTTCCTTATTTTTAGATACAGGCTCTCCAGTGAACTTAATAACACATGAAGAACTAAATAGAATTCTTAAAAATAAAAAGAAAGTAACTTTTCTGGATGAAGCTGATTTAGAATTAAACACAGTAGATGGTCAAGAGATTACAGTAAAAGGTATGATAAGATTAAATCTCAGTTTCACAGAAACTACAAGACCATTCTCTGCATTGTTCTATATCGTTGAAAACTTAGCAATTAAAGCTCATATGTTACTGGGCTTAAGATCCATGAGAACTGAGAACATAACTATACTCCCACAAATGAATGGAATAGACTTTGATAATGAATTTATAGAGGAAATACTTTCAGAGCCCTCACCGATTGGTAGAAGAGAGCCAAAAGAATTGGTAATATTAAAGGCTTTAACAAACATACACAAACAGATGAGTGTATAAATCCACTTACACCAGCAACCCCATCCTCCAGAATTAGTGACCCAGATAACAGTACTGATTTATCAATTTTTCCAGCCCATCTCACTAATGATTTGGTTATACCACCTAATTCATACATGAAGGTTACCATAAAGAGCAAATTACGGAATAGTACTGTTCTTGTCTTAGAAGAATTATGTAAAGTAAAAGGATTGTCAGTAGAAAACGATTATGTCATACGAACGACGAAGGGCTAACTCAGATATTCATTATTAATCACATGAATGGGGAAGTTCAGTTGAAGAAGGGAACTTGCATAGTTAATATTGAAAAATGTTTCGCCCCTGTGAAGGAAATAAATATTGGTGGAGTAACAAGTGAGATAAAATCTACTTGATAGAGAAAGAATAAAGAGAATTTAATTCACTCAGGTGAATTTGACGAAGAAAATGATTTGTTAACCCTGCTGGAAACACACAGGGACACCGTAGCCTTGCCCGGAGAACAATTAGGGTGTACTAACTTGATTAATCACATGATTAATGTGCACCCAGAAACACCACCAATTTTCGTACCAGCTTATCGCATACCACACTCCCAACGTACACTTGCAAATCAGTATGTCGATGAAATGTTAAAGCTTGGAATTATTGAGCCTTCAGTTTCTCCGTGAACGCTCCCCTTTTCTTTGTGCCCAAGAGAAATGGAGAAATGCGTGCGGTAGTAGATTACCGTAAACTAAATAATCACACCATCCCAGACAGATTTCCCATGCCATTGCTAAGTGATGTTCTACAGAATATTGGTCCTGAGAATAATATATTCTCGACCATCGATCTCCTAAACGGATACTATCAGATTCCGGTATCTCAGGAGTCACGTAAATACACTGCCTTTTCAACAAACAGAGGCCATTATCAATATACAAGAATGCCAATGGGACTGAGGACAGCCCCGGTACGTTCCCAGCGTCTTATGAATTACGTATTGTCCGGAATTTTAGGACAAGGAATATTTGTTTATCTTGACGATATTATTATCGCAACGAAGAATATTAAGGATCATCTCAGGAAATTAGACTTACTCTTACAAAGGCTTAGTGATGCTGGATTAAAATTAAACTTTCTAAATGCAAATTTTGCTTTAAGGAAATAAATTTCTTAGGCCACAAATTAAGCTCTGATGGTATTCACACCACTGATGACAAAATACAGGCAGTGAGAGATTTTCCTGAACCCACTACGACTGACGAAGTTAGACAATTTTTTAGGTCTGGCTGGGTACTATAGGTCCTTCGTACCACAGTTCTCTCATATAGCCTTCCCTCTATTCCAACTACTCAAAAAAGATGCTGTATTCCAATGGGAAGAAGAACAAAAAAGGGCATTTAACAATCTAAAAATTAAACTAACGAATGCACCTTGTTTAGCATATCCAGATTACACGAAATCATTTCTTATTTGTACAGACGCATCAGTTAAAGGATTAGGGGCTGTACTGATGCAGGAAGATAAAAGAGGAAAGAATCAACCAATTGCATTTGCCAGCAGACAAACAAGAGGTGCGGAGAAAAATTATAGCACTACAGACTTAGAGGCACTTGCAGTGATTTTTGCATTACAAAAGTTTCGAGATTTGGTATATGGTTACGAAATCCACTTATTCACCGACCATAAACCACTGGTGGGTATGTTTAAAGAAAAACTCCTTTCTGGGAGGAGAGCAAGATGGAAATGTACAGTTGAAAACTACAGTGTACAAATACATTATATACAAGGTAAAATGAATATAGTAGCTGACGCATTATCTAGGAACCCGAACACAATTCAGGTTGCGGCGTTAGATCTCAAAGGAAATATCCCAAACCACGAGGATATCGCAAAGGCACAAAGACTTGACCCAGTATGGTCAAAAGTAATATACAAGTTAGAAAGTGGAGATGACATACAATTACCCAAACTGCATGTCCCACTTGAACAATTCACAATGGTCAATAATACATTGTACAAAATTAACTCTAAACAACCAAAACGCCAAAGAAATACTAACCAGTTGGTAGTACCTAATGACATGATACCCCAAGTATTACGAATGATACACGACAGCCCACATGCAGGACACCCTGGAAAGGATAAGACATTCAACCAAGCCCAGCTATTATATTACTGGCCTTCATTACGAAGAGATATACACAATCATATAGACAGATGCGAATCATGTGCGAAACACAAAGGATACCCAATCACACCTGCACCGATGGGTAATTACCCAGTACCACATCAGCCATGGGACGTTGTCGCTGTTGATTTACTCAAGATGCCATTATCATACAATAATAACCTATACTTATTCGTAGCAACGGATCATTTTTTCCCGTTATGTCATTTTAGCTCCAATTAAAGATAAGACAGCAGAGACAGTAGCAAAGGCAATAACAGATAATGTAATATGTCGCTTTACTACCCCAAAGGTATTAATAAGTGATAATGGAGGAGAATTTAATTCTGAGATCTTACAAGAAATATGTAAACAATACAACATTAAAAAGGTTAACGTTTTGGCCTATCACCCAGCATCGAATGGGTTGGTAGAGAGACAAAATAAAAGGTATTAGATGTGCTACGACACATTCTCAGTGAAAATTATGCAAGCTGGGATGATTGGATTCCCAGAGTAGAGGCCTCCATTAATGGGTCTATAAATAAATCCATTGGTGACACACCACATTTCATTATATATGGCACAGATAAAAAATTACCATATGAGCTCCTAGAAGGTGACAGTATGCCTATATACAATTACGATGATTACTCTAAACTCCGTTTACGTGAATTCCAGGACATACACAAAAGAGTGCAAAAACAATTAACGATGTCCAAGGAAGAAATGACGGAGGCATTTAACAAAAAGGCAAAAGATTCACCTATCAGCTTAGGAGACATTGTTTACGGAGTCATTCATACGAGAGACAATAAATTATCCCCTAAATTTGAGGGCCCATACAGAGTAATTAACATAAAGGCAAACAAAGTTTTAATTAAGTCACTTTCAAGTGGCGAGGAAATACAAGTTCATATTGACCATTTAAAACGAGTTTCAAGGGAATTATCACATAATTATTCAGCCTCGGATACAACCGAACAGGTGAACGTACCTCAAGAAACCAAGCAAGAACACAACAATGATTACAAAAGAAATTAAGGTCATATACCAAACAATCGAACATAGGTGCAACTATTCCAATGAAATCTACAGTACATCATTTACGAGAATTAAATATCGATTTAAACTCCTTCTATAAATGAAATAACAGCCAACCATAACGCACATCATCACTATCATCAACCACAGCTTTATAGGAAATTAATAGATTTTTTTTTCGGTAGGTTACGATGAAGGGACTTATGCTATGGATTCTCCTATACATAGTAAGAGTATATGCGCACCTAGACCCCAAGCATATAGTACGACAAGGATGCCTCATAGCTCCAACGGCCACGACTACAAACGTCAAGGACGTCATGAGTACTGAAATAAGTCTAGATTACTTGTATGACTTACCTACTTATATAGAAAGACTTGCGACGCCGATGCGAACTCTGGACTTCAAGATAGGGAATTATGTTTCACAATCACATATCACCAAGGAAGTGGATGAAATGGTGAAGTTAGCGAAATGGAAACTAGAACAGGCGAAGTCAACTATGCTCTTCATGATCCAAGATCTCCCATCTTATGGAACAGAGGTGCTGAGCGACAGGAACAACATCACACGTACTCGCCAAAAGCGCGGTTTGTTCGATCTGGGCGGCGCAATTCTTGGGAACATCTTTGGATTGGCTACAGAGGATGACCTTAAAGAAATAAACAAAAAATTTAATAAGATAGCTCAGGTACTAACATACCAAGATAAATTCATCACAGGACAGAACTCAGCAATGAAAACAATTGTGCAAAATCTGAAACAAGCAGAAAACGTAGCTCTCGAGAGTATAGATAAAATAAATAACTTGGAGGGTAACGTTACCCTTTTCCAGCACTTCTCCATCATCACAGAACATATTGACACGATTCTACTACAATTAGAGAACACTAGAGATCATTTCAGGGCACTTATGCAAGGAATTTCGAATGCTGGTGATGGCAAGATCACAAATGACTTACTCCCAGTTCATGAGCTACGTCCAGATAGTTAGTCAAGGCATACATAAACATAAATTGAAGCCATTGTTCCGCAGTAGGGAATTTATGCAATATTACCCGTACTTGGAAGCAACACTAACACCAACATCAGTGATAGTTCATGTACCATTCATCACGGAAGACCTGTTCACAGTATACCAAATACACCCCTTCCCCTATAGAAACAACAACACTTTAGTCATCATCAACATCAACACAGACACCGAACTCATCATGGTCTCCAAGAGAGAGACACTGTCACTTTCGCAAGTGAGTCAACGATTGAGCGAAAGTGCCGCACATCCTTACATGCTGTTCATCTTTGTCCTGCGTACATTTTCACGTTTCAGCCTACTGATACGGTCCCTTGTGAAATGGCTATCATCAGCAATAACAATATTCATCATCATTGCAACTTCACTTTTGCTCCAGATAAACTTGTACACCATCAACGCATTGGACACTCGCAGTTTTTTATTTCCCTCATAACACATCAGTTTACATAGTCTGTCCAGATATACCACCATCTCATACATCAGCCTCAGGATTATACATAGCACCAGACTACTGTGCGGTATTTACACCATCCATGTCTACTTTTCCACCATCAATCACTACGCCATCCTCAATCATACACACAAACATTTCCACCCACTGCCTGATATGGACTTAAACATGAGCACAAGTATTAAGCTGACTTCACCTAAGTTTGAAACTATGCAACTGATCAATGAAACAATGAAGCCCTGGGAAGATTTGAGTTTGAGTATGTTCAACCCATATTATGTGTATAGCCAAGCACCTTCTGTCTTCATAATTATCTGCATTGTGGTTGCAGTATTGCTGTTGGCCATGCACAGAATGCATGCAAGAATTGCTAATTTGGAGTCATTGTTTAGTGGGGGAGAGTTAACATCACATTTAACCACCCTTAATTAAGTGTATATATTTTGTATATATTATTAATTATATATAAAAAAAAAAAAAAAAAAAAAAAATAATAATAATAATAATAATAACACAAAGAAGAATGACCCATATATGGCAGACCAGTACCATTATCTTTAAATGAAATATTAGTAACTCTTACAATAATCTTAATTTTAAACTATTTTTATTCTTGCATGTATGCAATTCACTATAATAACCTTAAGTACATACTGTATTACAGTTAAATAATTTACTTTAATGCATTTATTCCAATATGTATTCAACTTATTTAAAATGTAATATTACTGAATAATCACTATTTACTATGAATAATATATGTATACAATATTCATACAATTATGTTACTTTACAATATTATGTATTTCACTTAATTAGCTTATAAGTTCATTATAATGTGTATGTAGTATGTATTAATATATTATAACTATTAAATGTCGATGGTACGTCATTTTCGCGCGGCCGAGCAAATATAGGACTACATAATAAATAGATAGATAAATAGATAGATAGAGAGACAGATAGAAGCAGGAAGTCAAATGATGAGAAGGTGTTGTGTTTGCGAGAAGCGAGCAGCGCTAAACGCTACACGGGGAAAGCTGACGACAGCGGCCAGTAAGGAGATGATTCAGTTAGCTGTCAGCAGTCCTCTCGTGAGAAAGTTCTGTTGCCATGAGGAAGATACGTGACACACACACCCTACTACACGAGATTTTAGGAAAGAGAGTTTAGGAGGAGACAAGCGACCCTAGAGAGAGGTCGAGACGGAGATTAGCTTTAGAACAGAGAGAGAGAGAGAGATAGCGAGACAGGGAGGTAGCTACCCAGGACTTATACTATTATACCTGTTTAATATTTCCAAGACAAATAAAAATAGTCCCATACTATTCTTTACCTCTCCCGTCACTACATGACATCTGGTGGGGAAACTACTACAAGATATAAAAGCCGCTCGACCACAAGTCTAAAATATACTTCTCTACAATTAACTACAAAGTCTTTATGACAGTTGTAGTCTAAACAACAATCAGTTGACTGAGCGCATTCTTTCGCTACTCGGTTCTCTTTTCTGTTTGAACAAGTCTTGTTTAAACTTCTTCTTATTATTATTATTATTTTTTTAATACTAAAAAACCATTTAGTCTAACCTGGTACAGAGCTTGACTCATATAAAGATGCTAATTTAGGTAATGCCACTGGCAGTGCTGGCTCGGTATGGAGCGCTGTCGGCCAATGTCTGTTCTCCTTGATAGCTGTTGTGTGTGTGTGTCTGTGTTAGTGTGTGTGTAAGTGTGGTAGTGTGTGTGTGTGCATGTGTTTTAGTGTGTGTGTGTGTGTGTGTGTGTGTGTGTGTGTGTGTGTGTGTGTGTGTGTGTACACTGCACTAGGGAATACTTCGCTCGGCATGGAACCGTTTGAAGCAATCACCCACGCACAGTGCCACATCACAAACAGGACACATGTGACTTGTGTTCCTCCTCATCTTCGCCAGGGAACACAGGGTGCACCGCAGCCTCCTCCGGTTGGGGATCCTCTCCCGTTGGTGGCCCAGTGTCGTATCCAGCCACACTCTGTCATTGATGAAATGACGACGCTTGGCTGGCTGTCCTCCTGGCATTCCCTGGTCCTGTTGTCCTGTAGGTGCAGCTGCAGGCCCGGGCATGGCAGCGGACCAGGAACCGGAGAAGGTTCTCTCAGCACCTGTGCTGGTCTTGCAGGCGATGGTGGTGCTGACTCCTGTCCTGGCCCTCCTCCTGGAGATGGCGGTGTTGGTGCAGGAACTGGTGGTGATGGCACCTGTGCTGGCGCTGCAGCAGGTGCCACAGGTGCTGGATGTCCTGCTGGCTGTCGGCTTGGAAGGTCAGGGGCATGGCGGATGACGTGCCCTGATGTGGGCCACACTGCTTCATCGAAATAGAGGAGCTTGTCCACTATCTCCTCCACGAATTCAAGCAGACTGACTGACCCGCGTGAGCACTTCTTGTACAGGGCGAACGCGTTGAAAATGGCCATGTGAATGAAGTAGAAGGTGATCTTCTTGGTCCATTTCACGGTCCGCCGGTAGTTGTCCATGTAAACTCTGTATCCCTGATCCTTCAGTGGTTCTACGAGGCTCCACAAGGTGGTCTCCAGCGTCCTCTTCTGCACCGTAAACATCTCAAAATTCCAGATGTAACCCGAGGAAGCCTCAGCCAGGATATACAGCTTGATAGAATACTTTGAGGGCTTCATCGGACTGTACACGCGGAAGCTTAGGTGCCCCTTCCACGGCAGCGAGCCCCGGTCCAGGCTGAGGTACTCCTCGAGTAAGTAGGTGTTCTGGAACCGCTGAAGGAGGTACTGCATCACCATGCGAACCCTGATGAGCCGGTCTTCATTGTCCTGGGGTATCGCAAGCGAATTGAATGCATGGAAGTGTTTCAGGATCGCCCTGAAATGCCTTCCACTCATCACCTGCATAAAGAGGGGGTAGTTGTGGAGGCGGGATCTCCTCCAGTAGTGCCGGATGCTTGGGAGATTCATAACCCCCATGAAAATGTAAAGCCCCAGGAACTTGGCCATCTCCTCTTCATTGCAGATGAACCATGCGTCCAACGCAGTCCCCAGGAATGACGCGTAGCTGTTGGTCTCGTGGGTGAAATACGTCAACAACTTCTTCGTGAAGAACAGCTGGAAGAACTGGAGAGGAGTTGTTGGCGGATCCACCTTCATTCCTGGGGATCCTGTGAAGGGCCCATTAGCTGGTGTGAAAGGGCCACTGCTCCATCCTTCATCCGTTGCGGCAACACCTCCCGCAGTGGTTGCAGTGGGTCGGCATACCGACACCCTTGTGACTCTTTGGACACCCCTTGGCTGCCCCCCATAGCCGGGCCGTGGACCACGCTGGCCTCGTCGAGGTGGTGAGGGTTCCGACGATGAGGAGGACGAGACTGTCTCCTGCTGCTGGAAAACGTCGGGGGGGATTATCGCTGTTGGAGACAGCGCCCTTGTCAACCTGGCAGGGAACAACGACACAGTCGCCTCCTGCACCAGTTGCACCACAGACAGTGCGCGCCATGCAGGTGCCAGTGTTGTGTAATTGGCCCAGCTTCCGGTGACATAGGCTCGGCCAAGGGGGAACTAGAGGCTTGAGGTGGAGAGACCGTGATGGCTGTAGGAGCGAGAGGTCCCAGCAAAGCCAATGTCTGTCTTCCAAGTGAAGACGATGATTGGTCCGATAGTCCTGACACTGGTGGCGGTGGTGGTGTCTGCTCCCGTCGTTCTTGAAGCACGGGCAATGCCACCCGAGGGGAATCCTCCTGGACCTCGTCC